>NC_065581.1:116807223-117114864 GCF_024542745.1 Macaca thibetana thibetana | reverse complement strand
TGTTACATTATTTTTTCTTATATAATACCTTTTTGTTTGTTTATGTGGTTCAAATATATTCTTTCCTTAAACTCTTTTTTTTAAAAAAAAGAAGTGATTGCTAATGGGTTCAAGGTTTCCTTTTGGGCTGATGAAAATGTTTTAAAATTAGATAGTGGTAATGATTTAAGAATATGTAAATATAACTAAAAATCACCGAAAAGAATACAATTTATATAATGTGAAATATTTACCAAAAAAATCAAGGAAAATTATTGAACCACAAAAGACCCCAAATAGTCAAAGCAACCTTGAACAAAAAGAACAAATCTGGAGGACTCATACTATCCGACTTCAAAATATACTACAGAGTTATAGTAACAAAAACAGCATGGTACTGGCATAAAAACAGACATATAGACTAATGGAACAGAATAGAGAACCCAGAAATAAATTCACACATTTACAGTTAATTTATCTTTGTCAAAGTTGTCACATACACACAATAGGGAAAGGATAGTCTCTTCAATAAATGGTTTTGCAAAAACTAAATATCCACATGCAGAAGAATAAAATTAAATCATTATCTTACATCATATACAAAAATAAACCCAAAATGGGTTAAATGCTTAAACATAAGCCTGAAACTATAAAACTGACAGAAGAAAACACATGAAAAATGCTTCTTGACATTTGTCTAGACAAATGTCAATATCTAAAGGACAATAACTTTTGGATATGGCACCAAAAGCACAGGCAACAAAAGCAAAAGTAGACAAATAAAACTGTATCAAACTAAAATCTTCTGCAAAGGAAACAATCAATGAAATGAAAAGGCAATCTACATAAAGGAGAAACTATCTGCAAACCATGTATAAGTGGCTAATACCCCAAATTAAACACAACTGAGTAGCAAAAAACCAAAAACTTGATGTAAAAATTGGCAAAGGACCTAAATAGACATTTCTCAAAAGAAAACATACCAATAGCCAAGTTATATAAAAATATTCAACATTACTAATCATCAGGGAAATACACATGAAAATCACAATGAAATATCACCTCATACCTGTTAGACTGGCTGTTACTAGAAGGACAAAGGCAACAAGTGTTGGAGAAGATGTAGAGAAAGGAGAACTCTCATACGCTGTTCGTGGGAGTGTAGATTGGTATAGCCGTTATAGAAAACAGTATGGAAGTTCCTCAAAAAATTAAAACAAGAACTACTGTATGGTCCAGCAATTCCACTTCCACTTCTGGGTGTACACCCAAAGAAAATGAAATCACCATCTCAAAGAGATATCTGCACTACCATGTTCATTGCAGCATAATTCACAATAGCCAAAATATGGTACCAACCTAAGTATATATCAATAAATGGATAGGTAAAAGAAGGGAACATATATAGAAAGATAAATAGATAAGCACACATATATAGGTGTGTCTATATGATGGAATATTATTCAGCCTTAAAAGGAAATCCTACCATTTGTGACAACATAGATGAACCTGGAGGATATTATGCTAAATAAGCCAGGCACAGAATAAAAATACTGCATGATGTCACTTATATGTAGAATCTAAAAAGCTGAAGCAGAGAGTAGGGTTATTGCCAGGGACTGAGGTGGGGAAAATGGGGTGATGTAGGTCAAAGGGTACAAAGCTTTAGTTATGCCAGATGAACATGTTCTGGAGATTTGATATACAGCATGATGGCTATAGTTAATAATATTGTATTATGTACTTGAAATCTGCTAAGAGAATAGACCTTAAATGTTCTCACTACATGCTCATAACTATGTGACAGGATGGATATGTTAATTAACTTAATTATGATAATCATTTTGCAATGTCTACATGTGTATCAAAACATCACATTGTATACTTTAAGTTTATCGAATTTTTATTTGTCAATTATACCTCAGTATGGCTGAAAAAATATATACTAGAAATAAAACACAGTAACACAGATGCAGACTACCTTCAATGGGCTCATTAGGAGACTCAATACAGCTGAGGAAAACAATCAATGAACTTGAATATAGTAAATAAAAATTACCCACCCGAACTGAAAAATAAACAAAAAGAATAAAAATTTATTTCAAAACTGCAGAGAAAAGAAAGAATTGTTTAGACTAACAGAAACTGAACATCATTTTCTGTAGAATTGCACTAAATGAAATGTTAAAGTTATGCAGAAGAAATATGTTATCTGACATAAACTTGTGCCTACACAAAAATTAAAGAGCACTTGAAAGCATGGTGGCTCACGCCTGTAATCCCAGCACTTTGGGAGGCCGAGGTGGGTGGATCACCTGAGGTCAGGAGTTTAAGACCAGCCTGGCCAACATGGCGAAACCCCATCTCTACTAAAAATACAAAAATTAGCCAGGTGTGGTGGCTTATGCCTGTAGTCCCAGCTACTTGGGAGGCTGAGACTGGAGAATTACTTGAACCCAGGAGGTGGAAGTTGCAGTGAGCTGAGATCGTGCCATTGCACTCCAGCCTAGGGATCAGAGCAAGACTCCATCTCAAAAAAAAAAAAAAAGGTAAATATAAAATTTTTAAAACTTATTCTTAATTGCTCTAAGAGATAATTGTGTGCTCTGTTGCTGGGTAAAATGGAGTATGCCTGCTCCACTTTGTCTTTCCAGCTAAATGCAAATATAAGAGATGGACAGAATGCAAGGAATGTTTGACAATGCAGGTGTGTTCAGTATGGAAATCATAAAGTTGGAACAACTATATGAGAACTCTGAAAAGTTAATAAGAGCAGTGAGATCATGGAAGAAGCATAGAATTTAAACTGCTATCAATCTGGCACCATTTCTCCCTGATCTGAATACAAAAATGTAGCATGAAACCTGGAACTGGGCACTTAGATAAAGAAAGAAATCTAGGAGTGGCCCCTTAATACTAGCACACAGAGTAGAAAAAAGAAACTCACAATGCCCAGAGAATGCAGATACCAATTAGTTTTTATTCTGCCATGTGATCTCTTATATTACAGCCTTGAAGCAATCCTGTGGGGACAATGGCAGAAGCCACCACAGAAGATGGTTTGAACCAAATCTCTAAGACAGGAAATTTTCCCCTCCAATCAGAGAACTCCAGTGCCTTTTTTCCCCTCTGTCTCAGTCCTTGCACCACTTGACCCCAGATGTGGATGCAATTGCAAAATTTTGTGAGCATGTAGGTTAAATAAAGCCCCAGCTTTCTGACTGTAGGACCAAATAGAGGAGCCCTAGAGAATAAAAAAGCTTCTCCAGACATGGAGAAGCTCAGCAAAGCAATCCTAGAAATTTGCTTATAAATACCTGGGCTCACCCCTAAGTTGTACATACATGAATCTGATCATAATCAGCATACACAACACTATAAAAGTGGAGTTAACCTGGGGTCCCAGAGAGAACAATGATTGGTGTACACATGGAATACATGGAAATAATCTCAAAGTTTAGCTAGCATTGGAATTGCAAGTCATAGAAGGTGGGTTAGAATTTGCAGCCTGAACTCAGACCTGGTCAATTGCCTCCTAAAACAAAAATATCCACATATTCATAATATTTTTAAAAGGCCCCCAGATCTCATAATATTCAAAATGCCTAAAATACAAACCAAAATTACATGGCATCTAAAGATCTGCGAAAATATCAAAAGGAAAATCAACATATACGAATATTAAGGTAACAAAGATTTAGAATTATCTAATATAGACTTGAAAGCAGCAAGATGTGGTAGCTTACACCTGTAATCCCAGGACTTTGTGAGGCCAAGGCAGGAGGACCACTTGAGCCCAGGAGTTTGAGGCCTGGGCAGCATGACAAGACCCCATCTCTACAAAAAAATTAAAAATTAGCTGAGCGTGGTGATGCACATCTGTGATCCCAGCTGCTCAGGAGGCTGAGGTGGGAGGATCACTTGAGCCCAGGAGTTCAAGGCTGCAGTGTCCTATGATTGCACCACTGTACTACAGCCTGGACAACAGAGCGAGACCCATCTCTTTAAAAGAAGAAAGAGCTTGAAAGCAATTATTTATTATTATTATTGTTATTATTATTACAGATACTCCAACAAACAATCATGAACACAATTAAAATCAGTAGAAAGCTAAAAACAACTCAACAAAAAATATGCTATAAAGAATTACAAAATGACAATAAAATTTAAATTTTAAAATGACAAAAAATGTGGCAGCAGAAAACTCATTGAATAGAATAAATAGAAGAACACAAAAAGAAAACTGGAGTGCAGATATTAATATCAGACAAAACAACTTTCAGAGCAAAGATCAACAAGGATCAAGAAAGACATTTCAGAATCATAAAAAGTTCAATGCCGCAAGAAGACATTATAATCCCAAATGGGTATACACCTAATAACACAGCTTCACAATACAAAAAGAAAACTGACAAAACTTGAAGGAGCAATAGACAAATCTACAATTATCATTGCATATTTAGACACTGTTATCTCAGTAACAAATAGAACTAATGGAAAAATCAGCAATAATACAGAAAAACTGAACACCATCATCAAAAACCTGGACAATATCGACACTCATAGAACACTTCACTCCGTAACAGCAAAATGCACATTTTTCTCAAGAGCACAAGGAACATTCACCAAGGTAGACCCCATCCTTGATTTTAAAATGAACCTTAACAAATTTAAAAGAACAGAACTCACACAGAGTGTGCTCTCAGATCCTAATATAACTAAACTACAAACCAATAACAGCAAGACAACAGAAAATTCCAAACCTTTGGAAATGAAACAGCACACTTCTAAATTATCCATGATCCTATCGGGGGAACTACCCCTGATAATTCAATGTAGGTTCTTTTCTATTTCCCTAAGTGTTGGCTGGACTGAGAAATAAAAGGAAAGAGTACAAAAGGGAGGAATTTTAAAGCTGGGTGTCCAGAGGAGACATCACATGTTGGCAGGTTCCTTGATACCCCCTGAGCCGCAAAACCAGCAAGTTTTTATTAGCAGTTTTCAAAGGGGAGGGAGTGTACGAATAGGGTGTGGGTCACAGAGATCACATGCTTCAAGGGCAACAAAAGATCACAAGGCAGAAGGTCAGGGCGAGAGCACAATGTCAGGGTGAAACTAGAATCACTAATGAACTTCCATGTCCCGCTGTGCACACATTGTCATTGATAAACATCTTAACAGGGCTCAAGAGCGGAGAACCGGTCTGACTAGAATTCTCCAGGCTGGAATTTCCTAATCCTAGCAAGCCTGGGGGTGCTGCAGGAGGCCAGGGCATGTTTCATCCCTTATCTGCAACTGCATAAGGCAGACATCCCCAGAGTGGCCATTTTAGAGGACTCCCCTGGGAATGCATTCTTTTCCCAGGGCTGTTAATTATTAATATTCCTTTCTGGGGAAAGAATTCAGCGATATTTCTCCTACCCATTTTCGGTAATAAGAAAAATATGACTCTGTTCCACCCGGCTCCCAGGCAGCCAGACTTTAAGGTTATCTCCCTTGTTCCCTGAAAATTGCTGTTATCCTGTTCTTAAAGTGCCCAGATTTCATATTGCTCAAACACACATGCTTTGTGAACAATTTGTGCAGTTAACACAATCATCACAGGGTCCTGAGGTGACATACATCCTCTACTTATGAAGATGACGGGATTAAGAGATTCAAGTAAAGACAGGCATAGGAAATTACAAGAGTATTGATTGGGGAAGTGATAAATGTCCATGAAATCTTCACAATTTATGTTCAGAGACTGCAGTAAAGACAGGCTTAAGAAATTATAAACATATTAATTTGGAGAACTAACAAATGTCCATGAAATCTTCACAATTTATGTTCTTCTGTTGTAGTAGGACGGGCCGCAGACGAAACCTCTCAGACACCAAGTTGTAGAAGGAAAGGCTTTATTCAGCTGGGAGCACCGGCAAGCTACCGTCTCAAAATCCGAGCTCCCTGAGTGCACAATTTCTGTCCCTTTTAAGGGCTCACAACACTAAAGGTTTCATACAAAAGGGTCGTGATTGATTGAGCAATCTAGGGGATACGTGACAGGGTTTCATGCACTGATAGAGAAAAACAGAACAGGGCAGGGAGTTTCACAATGTTCTTTTATACAATGTCTGGAATCTATGAATAACATTAGTTTCTAAGTTATGAATTGATTTCTAACTACTGGGTTTAGGCCAGGAAGGCCCAGGCCTGGTTTTGGGCCTGGCGCCGGGCTGCCTGTCTTTGATTTTACTTCCTTGTTTTTTCCTTAAAACAGATACTGAGTATAAAACAATATAAAACAATGTGACAGGGTCTTTTTCTTTCCTCACTGTCATGGCTTCAGCAGATCCCTCCATTCGGGGTCCCTGACTTCCTACAACAATCCCAAGAGGAAACTTCTAGGAAAATTAGCAAATATTTTTAACTGAACATAAATGAAAATACATCATACCACAATTTGTGGGATGTCATTAAGGTAGTATCTAGAGGAACACTTTGCCATGTACTTAATGTGGTCAGCATCATTCTGATTAGAAAGTGAGACAATGACATTCAAAGAAAGGAAAACTATAGACTAATACCTCTTGTGAAGACAGATGGAGAGTAAGAGAAAACAAGTCAGTGTCCCCATAGTTCCCTGAAGGGACAGGACCACACTGAAGAAGAGGGGATTTCTCTGAGCAGTCTGCTGTTGCCACTTAGAGAAGCAAAAGAACTGAACCAGATCTCCATTCTTTCATATACATTATCTCCCTTTATCTCAATCAGAGGAATTTCCAAGGGGACCACAGAAGATTGACACTAAACCCAAAAACCAGAGAAGATGGACGGATACAGAGTAGACTATGTTTAAGAACTGCAGGCATATTTAGTGTGGAAATCACCAACTTGAGGGATAATGAATGAACTGACTATACATTTGATCACTACAGGCCAAAGAGTTCATCAATTTCTGCACAGCTTTAATCGAGGACAGTTCCAAAGGCTTTGGATTTATGCCACGACAGTTAATACTTACACACCACTTACTTGTGTCAAGCCCGTGTCAGCACTTTAAAAATACAATTTCACTTAAGTATTCACAATAACTTTACAAGGCTGAGTAATATTACTATTCCCATTTCACTGATAAGGAAACTGAGGCTCAGAATATTTAAGTAGGAAAATCTTTTGACTCTAAAACCTCCAGAGGCTCATCCCTGAATAGCTACTAACACTGTTCTCCACTCACCTCATACCACCCAAAAGAATTAAATTATATCTTTTACAATTTTTTTAATTCTGACTGTCCTTACAAATCTTGGTTAACAAAAACAATAGTCCTGCTGTTCTAAAATCGCTTAGAGCTATTGTCTAGGCCAGAGAGTAAAATGGAACTTTGTGTTTGCAGTTCTTCTCTCAGAAGTGTGCACACGTCTGTTCACCGGCAGCAAGCAAAGCCCCAAGTACTTTGCATGAGGATTAAAGTTTCTTTTGAATAAAAATTTTGGTCAGTTAAAAAAATATTTCAAGCATTGTGAGGTCATTGGTGCCACATACACTGGGGTTTTAAAATAACTTACAGCTTAAAAGCAAAGTAGAAAAAGCAAATTTTTAAAAATGCATAAAATTGTTCACTGAAACTTAACTCCAATTATTATTTTGGGACTTTGAGACCTCTGTAAAATCCGTGCTTCCTCTCCCCAATAATTTTTGAAGCACTCAGTGGTAACTCAAAAACAAGTCACACAACCTCCTTAAAGCACCAATCATGTTTTTCTTTCCAACTTAGATCAACGTGGTGGAAAATGCAAGTGTCCAATATATGCCCCCTAGGCCTCTTCCTAAGGCTAGAGCTAGGCAGGGACCTCTGAGGTCTCCTGGATGCTGCTGCCACCCTGGGATCTGGGCAGAGTTTGCAGCTGCTTCTCTTGCTGCCTCTGTTTCTCAACATGCTGAGATGGGGGCCAAGTACTGCCTGTGCCCCAAAGCCTTACAGAATATTTGGTACCAGTGGCTCCCTTCCTTTCTATTTGTAGCCCTAAAGTGCAGGTTTAGGCACAGATCTTAGGGCTTGAATGAGGTCATTCTTTGCATTAGACATCTCATTAGCCTTTCTCACCTTCTCCTATTAGCACATATTTGCCTTCCTTCACTGAAACCTTACTGTTTTTCTTTCCTGTTATCCACCTCCCCACCCCCCGGGTTTCATAACCCACCTTTTAACTTGAGACCTGGGCTTCATTTGGAAGCCATCACTGCATAAGTGCAAACGTTCTGATGTTTTCACTGGGTTCTGAAACCCAGAGTGGAGAGTGGGGATCCTAGTTGCCTCTACTGTGTGCAAGTGATAGGCTGTTTGTGTAGGTCAGCTATCTTCTCAGAGGGTCTTCTATTAAAAGCACATGATTAGAGCATGCACCATCCCACCAAGAAGTCCCTAATGGAACACGCTCTTCCCTCTAGGTGACTACTGCCACTGCACATCCTGTGCACCCTCTAGGGTGCAGAGCCTGTGAGTCATGGCGCTTTTTAGATCTGCTCTACTTCAGGCTTTATGACTGTAGGGTGGAAGTAGAGGCTTAACAGCGTTTGCGCTCTTCTTTTGAACTCCAAAACTACGACGACAGCCTATCACGGGGTTCTGATAGGTAAAATGCAAGAGCAACAACGATCAAGATAATTTCTCATTTTTTAGAAGACAACCTAGAAACCATGCTCTAATTCTCATATTCAGAGCAATTATGAATATATTTACTTAGGATTATCCAACAACATAAATATAATTCATTTCAGCAGCTCCATGGGAGCCCACCCGAAGGCCCCTTGCCTTTCTGTCATCTGACTGCCAAGCCCTGTATCTTCAGGCCTGCTAGGAAGTTTTGCTCTCAGCTCACTCCTAATTCTCCCCGCTTCCAGAGGTCACTCTGACTTTGAACTCAAGTGTGTATCCTGATCAGACCTCCCTTTCTCGCATGGGTCACTCCAGCCTTAATGTTTTGTATAGACCCTGCTTCAATTTCACTTTCCCAAATGAATTGCCATGGTTTGAAATATATGTGTATGTTTAGCTTCCTCTGCACAATTGCCTCTTCAATGCCTCTTCCTTCATGCTTCCCTGGGTCTATTACTCATCCTCCTACCTCTGTTCTGGCAGCCGCCCTGATAGCTCCACTTGCTCCACTTTCACCCCCTTTCAAACTCATTTGAGAATATCCCATCACCTTTTTTCTAGTTATTCCTTCTGTACCACTTGTTCTTTATTTCCATCCTGTTTTTAACAAATGTGTCTTTAGACTTTCATGTTTAAAACAGAAGAGGCAAGCAAACTCACCTTCATTATGTGCCAGGGGCTTTCCAAAGTTCTCATTTAATATTCTTAACTATTTTATAAGAGAGCAATGATTGAGCGGATGAGGAGGCTTGAGGTTTATAGAAAGAGGTTTAACAAACATGTCCAGGGTTGCATAGCTGGTAAGGGGTGGAATTTAGATTTAATCAGATGTATATGATTCCCAAACTCCTGTTGTCTTTTCCTCACACAACACTGCCTTCAAAACGTTATTTATATTAACAAAATTGAATTTTAACCAAAAGTAGCCAGAGACATTCATATGTTTGAGTTCTATTCATAGTCCAGTGCAGTATTTCAAACTGCACAAAAGTGATCGCTTAGCAAACAATTTCTTAAAATCCAAGGTCTTAGGCATGGAAAGGACCTGAGAGACTATTCTATGTCTTAGTTGAGGAACTTAGGAACCCTGGGAGATTGCATAGGTTGCAGTGCTGAGCTCCAAAAAGTCAGGTGTCCTTAGAAAGTGAATCACAGTTTTTACCATCTCACACCAGTTAGAAAGGCGATCATTAAAAAGTCAGGAAGCAACAGATGCTGGTGACGATGTGGAGAAATAGGAATGCCTTTACACTGTTGGTGGGAGTATAAATTAGTCTGACCATTGTGGAAGACATCATGGCAATTCCTCAAGGATCTAAAACTAGAAATACCATTTGACCCAGCAATCCCATTAATGGGTATTTCCCCAAAGGATCATAAATCATTCGACTATAAAGACGCATGCACATGCATGTTTATTGCCACTATTTACAATAGTAAAGGCTTGGAACCAACCCAAATGCGCATCAATGATAGACTGGATAAAGAAAATGTGGCACATATACACCATGGAATACTATGCAGCCATAAAAAAGGATGAGTTCATGTCATTTGCAGAGATAGGGATGGAAGCTGGAAACCATCATCCTCAGCAAACTAATACAGGAACAGAAAACTAAACACCACATGTTCTCACTCATAAGTGGCAGTTGAACAATGAGAACACATGGACACAGGGAGGGGAACATCACACCTCAGGGCCTGTCGGGGGTTGCAGGGCTAAGGGGAGGCAGAGCATCAGGAGAAATACCTAATGCATGCAGGGTTTAAAACCTAGATGACAGGCTGGGCATGGTGACTCATGCCTGTAATCCCAGCACTTTGGGAGGCTGAGGTAGGCGGATCACCTGAGGTCAGGAATTTGAGACCAGCATGACCAACCCCTCCTCTACTGAAAATACAAAATTAGCCAGGTGTAGTGGCTCATGCCTGTAATCCCAGATCCTTGGGAGGTTGAGGCAGGAGAATCACTTGAACCTGGGAGGTAGAGGTTGCAGTGAGCCGAGATTGTGCCATTGCACTCCAGCCTGGGTAACAAGAGTGATACTCTGTCTTAAAATAAAAAAAAATTTAAAACTTAAAAAACAAAACCTAGATGACGGGTTGATGGGTGCAGCAAACCACCATGGCACATGTATACCTATGTAACAAAACTGCACATTCTGCACATGTATCCCAGAGCTTAAAGTAAATAAATAAAATAATTTTTAAAAGTGTATCACGGCTTTGTGAGTCCAGGGAGGTGTCTCCTCTGGCTGGAGAGAATCTCACTCAGTGGCCCCACATCTTGAGCTAAAGCCCCTGGAGGGAGCTGAACCAATGGTCCATTCTCCAAGACGCCCTCGGGTCTCTTCCATCACCCCAGCCATCCGTTTTCACTCTGTCACTACATGATGACAGAGCCAGGTCTCCATCACCACCACGATTCCATTCCCACACTTATTCTCCCATTCCTTTCGTAGGTACCCCCAGCCCATGCATACACGCCTTCCGAATTCCTCTGTGCCTCCTAAAAGAACCATCATTAGCATATTTCCCTACTCCTCGAATGGTTCACTTCCTTCACTTAGCTACTCTTTGTCCTGACAGCACTTCTGCTGCAACCCTCAAAGTAGAAGCTGCTTTTGTTTCTCATATCCCAACTCCCGAAGGGCCTAGTAAAAGAGTAGGCATTCTGCTTAACTCTCCTTATTTTCTTGATCAAAATAACAATTAGATGGGAACTCCCTCATCTTCCCACCATACAATGTGCCAGCCCACCTGCATTGGACTGGTCTCTTCTGCCGTGTTTCTGTCTCAGCAGGAATGTTCTGGCTCTGATGGGGACACCCTCCCTGCTTCTGCATGGGATTCTGTTTTTTGTGCCTCCTCAAGGACTTTGCCTCCAATCTTTCCCTCTCCTTCTATATCATGTCACCCCTCTCTTCTGCTCCCTTGTCATCAGCACACAAATAGGCTCTAATGTCTCCTATATTTAAACAGATACTCCCTTGATCCTGGGCCAAACCTCCACAGTTTCACCATTTCACAGCAAAATTATTTGCGTTATCTGGTCTCATTGTCTCTATAATTTATTTCTCTTTACTCTCACACATCTCACTTCCATTCTCTTAAAACTGCCCTACTCAAGGTTACTGATGACTTCCAGTTTGTCAAATCCAATGAGGTCTTCCCCACTTTTCAGTAGCCTTCAAGGTACTTTCTTCTCTTGGCTTCTAAAACACTACCTTCTAATTTTCTTCCTTCTACACTGGATTTTTTTTCCCTGTCTTTGTTATTAACTCCTCCTATACCAATTGTATGACACATTCTCTATTTACACTAAAACCCTTGGTAATCTCATTTAATCCTTTGAACTCCATGACTTCAAAATTTGCCTCTTCAGCGAAGATCTCTGAATGACAAGATTTCAAATGAAGAAATGCATTTGACGTCACAAAGTTAGCTCATTCAAAACAGAACTTCTATGCTTTGGAACTAGTTAGAGGTGGAGGTTGCACAACATTGTAGATGTACTAAATGTCACTAAATGTTCACTTTAAAATAGTTTATTTTATGTTATGTAAATTTTACTTCAATAAGAAAAAGAACAACAACAACAACAAAAAAACAGAACTTGTGATTTCCTTCTTCACCTAAACCTGGTCCTCTTGGTAGCAGCAGGAGGCAGACAAATCCTAGGCAGATGGGGTCGGTCCCCGGTGAAACCCAACCTTCAGGCCGAAGACAATTTAAAACCTAGTTACCAGTCCCAGGCAAATCTACGAACCAGATTAAGAAACTGCCTTACCCTTTGGCATGCTTTCCTCTGATCAATCCTCACCTTCCATTTTACATACACCTACCTTCCCTAATTGTTTTTTTTACACTGTCATGCCCACCTTTGAGTGGTGCCTTTGTTTTAACCTTTTTTGCATACTTACAAACCAATCAGCATGAACTCACCTATCCTGAGCCCATAAAAGCCCTGGACTCAGACACACAGGGAGAGACACCACCTGACTTCAGATGGTCTGACTTCACATTCCCTCTCTGCTGAGAGCTGTTTCATTGCCCAATAAAATTCTTTTCCACCCTTCAACTGTCAGTGTAGCCTCATTTTTCTTGGATGTGAGATATGAACTCAGGATCCACCAAACACAGGTGCAAAAAAGGTTATAATACTGTAGCCCCTGCCCTCTGACTGGCGAAGGGCAACCACCCTATGTGATGGGAAGCAGTAGCATGACCAAGCCAGCCCTGGAGCCCTGGGCCAGAGTGGGGCAACAGGACTGACTGAGATATTAACATGCCACCATCCATCTGGCTGCAGACAGTGGGATGAAAAGAGCTAATTAGCATAATGTAACATCCCCTCTGGGGCTTCAGGGTCACAGGCACCCCTGTCTGGGCACCACGACATTCCCCTTGTCTGGACTCTAGAGTCCACTGTGGGAGTTGCTTGCAACATGCCTGGTCCAGCCACAAGCCCTGCGTGGACCCAGCTCCTGTGCCATTGCTGGAATGGCCAGCTGGACCCCACACTTGCTCACTCAGACACCCCCTCCCACCAGGGGCTGAGTGCACAGTCGTGCTGGCCACAGGATCTGCACCAGACTGCGAGCCAGGTGCGGCCTGGAGGGCTGAGCATTCAGGGCATCTCCTGTGGTGAGCGTGGGCTCAAGCAAGACTGGAAAAGTTGCCAAGAAAAATCTTGCATCACTTTCCTGGTATTCCCCATCTCAATAAATGGTACAAGCACAGCCACCTTCCTCAACCTCCCAAATCCCCTTAATTTCAAATTGCGCACATGTGCTGTCACCTTCATCTCCATAGCTCCTCTACAAGCATCTGCTCCTCTCCTTTCCATGGAGGCCTCTACCATCTACCCCTACAACTCTGACAGATGCTCTGCTTCCTCTCTTGTCTTTCTGTAGTATGTTCTCTGTAGCAGTCAACATGACATTTAAAAAATGTAAATCAAACCACCTTACTTCCTGGGGTTCCCATAATACTTAAAATAAAAGCCAACTCCTGACCATGGCCTACAAAACTCTGTGATTTGACCCCTGCATGCTACTTCTCTGATCTGAACTCTTGGCCCTTTTCTCTTCACCCCACTGCACCTCAATCACACTGCTCATCTTTCTTTTCCTTGAAAAATGCCAGTTCATTTCTGCTTCTTTCATTAACTTGTGTGTCTTTCTTTCTCCTGCTGAAGGTAAGCTATAGAAACAGGGACTTTACTAGTCTGGTTTAGCCTTGTGTCTCCAGTAACTAAAAAGTCCTAGACACATAATAGGTGCGAAATAAATAAGTGTTAAATAAACAAATTAGGTCCACACTCTTTCTGGTTTTGTTTTTTTCACAATAGCTTCAAAGATATTGTTCAAAGCACTATTATTTAAAAAAAAAAAAAAAGCTATAGAAACTAAAACAAAAGTGTAATTTCCAGATGGATTTGGGTTAAATCAAAAGTAATACAGACAAACATAAATAAATATATTAGAAGAAAATGCTAATATATGTACAATTATCTAATGGTTGAAATTTTCCTTAGCAACCAAGGAAATTAAAGTCACTAAAGAATAGACAAGCATATTTATATCTAATACACAGAAAATTGTATTATGCAGCATAAAACACAGTTAAATTTTTAAAATTATATTGGGAAAAATATTCACAGCATGTATGATAAGATTAAAGGTAACATTTCTGGCCAGGCATGATGGTTCATGCCTGTAATTCTAGCACTTTAGGAGGCCGAAGTGCGTGGATCACTTGAGGTCAGGAGTTTGAGACCAGCTGGGCCAACATGGTGAAACCCCATGTCTATTAAAAATTCAAAAAAATTAGCTGGGTATGGTGGTGGGCACCTGTAGTCCCAGCTACTTGGGAGGCTGAGGCTGTAGAATTGCTTGAATATGGGCGGTAGAGGTTGCAGTGAGCCAAGATCATGCCACTGCACTCCAGCCTGAGTGACAGAGTGTGACTCTGTCTCAAAAAAAACACAGTAACATTTCTAATGTATAAGAAGTTTCTACTATTGGTGTTATATACGTGTAAGTTCACCACTTTATTTCTACTTTGATATATGTTTGAAATTTATGTAAAAAAAGAAAACAGAATAAGAACAAGAAGGTATTTTACATTGAGATGACGGCCTTAGAAAATTTTTATTTTTATTTTACTTTAAATTCCGGGATACATGTGCAGAATGTGCAGGTTTGTTACATAAGTATACATGTGCCATGGTAGTTTACTGCACCTATCAACTCATCTTCTAGGTTTAAAGTCCCTAAGCCCCACATGCATTAGGTATTTGTTCTAATACTCTCCCTTGCCTTGTCCCCCACCCTTCAACAGGACCCAGTGTGTGATGTTCCCCTCCCTGTGTCCATGTGTTCTCATTGTTCAACTCCCACTTATGAGCGAGGACATGTGGTATTTGGTTTTCTGTTCCTGTGTTAGTTTGCTGAGGATGATAGTTTCCAGCTTCATCCATGTTCCTGCAAAGGACATGAACTCATTCTTTTTTATGGCTGCATAGTATCCCATGGTATATGTGCCACATTTTCTTTATCCAGTTTTTCATTGATGGGCATTTGGATTGGTTCCAAGTCTTTGCTATTGTAAATAGTGCTGCAATAAACATTGTGTGCATGTGTCTTTACAGTAGAATGACTTATAATCCTTTGGGTATATACTCAGTAACGGGATTGCTGGGTCAAATAGTATTTCTGGATGTAGATCCTTGAGGAATCACCACGCTGTCTTCCACAATGGTTGAATTAATTTACACTCCCACCAAGAGTCTAAAAGCATTCCTACTTCTCCACATCGTCGCCAGCATCTGTTGTTTCCAGACTTTTTAATGGTCACCATTCTAACTGGCATGAGATGGTATCTCATTGTGGTTTTGATTTGCATTTCTCTAATGACCAGTGATAATAAGCTTTTTTTCATAGTGTGTTGGCTGCATAAATGTCCTCTTTTGAGAAGTGTCTGTTCATATCCTTCACCCACTTTTTGATGGGGTTGCTTTTCTCTTGTAAATTTGTTTAAGTTCTTTGTAGATTCTGAATATTAGTCCTTTGTCAGATGGACAGATTGCCAAAATTTTCTCCCATTCTGTAGGTTACCTGTTCACTCTTATGATAGTTTCTTTTGCTGTGCAGAAGCTCTTTAGTTTAATTAGATCCCATGTGTCAATTTTGGCTTTTGGTGCTATTGCTTTTGGTGTTTTAGTCATGAAGTCTTTGCCCATGCCTATGTCCTGAATGGTATCGCCTAGGTTTTCTTCTAGGGTTTTTATGGTTTTAGGTTTTGCATTTAAGTCTTTAATTCATCTTGAGTTAATTTTTGTATAAGGTGTAAGAAATGGGTCTAGTTTCTGTTTTCTGCATATGGCTAACTGGTTTTCCCAGCACTGTTTATTAAATAGGGAATCCTTTCCCCACTGCTTATTTTTATCAGATTTGTCAAAGATCAAATGGCTGAAGATGTGTGATGGTATTTCTGAGGCCCCTGTTCTGTTCCATTGGTCTATATATCTGTTTTCATGCCAGTACCATGCTGTTTTGTTATCGTAGCCTTGCAGTATAGTTTGAAGTCAGGTAGCGTGATGCCTCCACCTTTGTTTTTTGCTTAGGATTGTCTTGTTTATATGGGCTCTTTTTTGGCTCCATATGAAATTTAAAGGAAATTTTTATGATGTCTTCCAAGTCATTGCCTAGAGCTAGAGAAATGGGGGTTGGGAGATGATGGCTAAGTGGAATAGGATTTCTTTTGGGAGTAATTAAAATGTTCCAAAATTGATAGTGGTGATAGATATATAACTCAGTAAATATACTAAAAGCCATTGAATTGTACACTTTAAGTGGTTTAATGGTATTATATGTTAATTACATCTCAATAAAGTTATTTTAAAAGGAAGAAAAAGAAGCCCCTACTAATTATCAAGAAAATGATATACAACTCAAAATAAGCAAAATATGAATAACCACTTCATAGAAAAGGTGATTCCAGTGGCAAATAACCTAGAAAGATGTTCATCTTCCTCTGCACTCATGGAAATACAAAAAGTAACAATGAATGGCCTGTTTTTACCTGTCAAATGAACAATATTTTCAAAAAGTTTTACAGAGAGATCCAGGCTGGGAAAGATTCAGGAAACAAGTTCTCTTTGCGTCATTGATAATGGGAATTTGGGGTATATGTGCTCTCCACCCCTCGAATCCGTGCCAGCCTTAAGTGACTTGCTTGACAAACAGAAAATGGAGGAAGTGACTGTATGGGGGTTTCAAGGTTAGGCTCCATACAGCCTGGCTCCATCTGAGCTCTGGGACTGCCACATTGGAGAGGCCTCTGTTTTGGAGGTGACATGGAGGTCCTGAGAATACATGGACAGAGAGAGCTGTCTGGCCAGCCCTCAGCTGTTTTACCCGCAGCCATCGCTGTTTTACCCCCAGCCATCCATGCCATCCCCCTCTGGGCCCAGACACTATGTAGAGCCAAAAACAAACCATCCCCCACTTAATTCTGCTCCAATTGCAGACTCATGAGGAAAGTCCTTAATTGGTTGTTGTTTTTAGATGCTGTTTTAGGGTAGTTTTTTATGTAGCAATGAATAACCAAAACAAGATTGACTTGCTACAACCATTATGTAAAGTAACCTGGAACACTTTAAAATTAAAAGTATAACCTCCATCATACGAGAAATACTCCTCCTTGAAATCTATCTCAAAGAAATAAAAGCATCAGTACATAGGATGCTTATTGCAGCACTTTTGTTGCAGGGAAAAGCATAATCTAGGAAAAAGATGTAGTCCATCATTAAAGGAATATTGAGTATATTACAATCATGTTTTTCAAAAGGAACAGAGTGAGGCTAGTTGTCTTGGAGAGATTTCCACAAAGTAAAAGAGAAAGCAAAATGCATAAAAGCATGGGAAACAGAATCTTGTTTATGTAAAACAAAGAATGAAGGAAAAAAACCCCAAACATACATATGGCTACCCTATTTCATTAAATCTCAGATGGTAAGAAATTGTAGATTCAGAGATGCTAAAATGTGAAAAAAAATGACATCTCAGATTTGATGTAATACAGTCTGTATGCATAGTACATCGACCAAATAAAAGCAGAAAGAGACACAGCAGTTTATTAACATAGCTTGAGAAGCCTCGTGTTTAAAGGATGAGAAAGTCCATAGGGAGACTAACAGAAAAGAAAAAAATAAATAAAAAATAAAGGCTGAACTTAAAACACACACACAATATAATATTTCATTTCTATGAAATACATGTGTTTACAAAAAATTAGACTGAAAAAGAGATCTATGTCTGAGTTAACTTGTATGAATGTCCATGAGAAATTCTCCAAAATAAAGCAAATTATAGGGTGATGAACACAGTATGATTCTATGCGGATAAAAACAAACAAAACACCTGCATATGCTCATATTGTTATGGGCATGAAGAAGGTTGTGGAAGATTATACTCTAGATTGGGCATAATTATTTTTTATATAGTCCCACTATTGATAAGCATGATTACTTTGTGATTTTATGAAACTAAATAAAATAAAAATAGACAAAAATTGAGGCATCTTGGACATCTTGCCATATAGCTAAAATACATTTGATTTTTTCATTTGTATCACAGTTGTCTCTGCCAATAACCATTATTATCATCTCAGGACCATAATAAAGGAATAAGAGATCTGCTAATTCCTCAGTGATCAATGACAATATTCAATGAGGCAGTCCCCATGGTTTATATATCTTAATGTATTGTTAACATTCTTGTCATCCTAATTACTCAGTTCAAACTTTTTTAAAAACTGCTATTGATCATGCAAAAATTAAAGGCTTTACTCAGATCTTATAGAAAAAAAAATAGTAAGAATTGACTAACATGGAAGTAAATCTGCCCCAGTTGTAACTTAATACTTTGTTTCCTGCATTGGGAGGTCACTAAAAGGTCGCTAAAACCAGAGTCAAGAGTTGAGGCTGATTCTCGGTTGTCTAGCTTTCCTGCTGTGTGTGCCATGGGCAAATCATTGCTCTCTGAGAAGCTCAGTAGGCCCCTTCATTAAAGGACCATGAAAATCCTAGCCACGCCCTTCAGGGATCATTATGAAGACTAAATGTGAATCCTGTGAAAATGTGGGTGAAAACAGCTTTAATATGTCTGGCACCTGAGAGTACTTGCTAGATTCCAAGAGTCTTTTTTATTTTATTTTTTATTTTTTTGAGACGGAGTCTAGCTCTGTTACCCAGGCTGGAGTGCAATGGCACGATCTTGGCTCATTGCAACCTCTGCCTCCTGGGTTCAAGCGATTCTCCTGCCTCAGCCTCCTGAGTAGCTGAGATTACAGGTGCACGCCACCACGCCTGGCTAATTTTTGTATTTTTGGTAGAGATGGGGTTTCACCATGTTGGTAAGGCTGGTCTCAAACTCCTGACCTTGTGATCCACCCACCTCAGTCTCCCAAAGTGCTGGGATAACAGGCATGAGCTACCGCGCCCAGCTTCCAAGAGTCTTATTAAGCATATAGTGGGAAGAGCAAAGGAGTGAGAATCAGAGACCAAAGTGTTTTCTCAGCCACTGTCTCAGTGGGTGACTGTGGCCATCTCAGGTCACCTTTTGTGGACTTGATTTCTTCAGCTATAAAATAAGGGGTTATTCTGATGATCTTTTCTAGTACTTTACTTCTAATATTTATATTAGGTTGGTGCCATTAAAAGGAATGGCAAAAACCATGACTACTTTTGCAACAACCTAATAGAAAAAAATTCAATTCTCAAGTCTGTAAGTTTAGAAAATGTTTACGATTTGAACATTTGTATTTCCTTTTGGGAAGAAAAGAATTCTTAAATTCTTTAACCATGCCCGTAAACCTAAATATTACTTTAGTTGAATGTACTTTATGCACATTAACGACACCAGAACTATATCTTGATTACTAAATGATAATGAAAAGTATTTCACAAGGTCCAAATAACAAATGAAGACAAATGTTTCTATAATCCTCTTTCCTTGAAAGTACACAACCTTCATTTGTCTTCAGGGATGACATCTATTCCTTTAAAAATATTTCCTTTATTAGATGCATTTTAGTGTCCATCTGTGCCTCTTCGTGATTCTTACATCTATTATAAACTGCCGAGCCCTCAAATCTCTCAGCTGAGACGCGGTTCTGCTGACTTCCCACATTCCTGTTGCTGATTGATGGGCTTCTTCCTAATGGAGCTGCCAAATGGGCAAAATGCACAAATTGTACTTTGCCCCTATGAGGACTGTGGTCCAATAGGACTCTTGTCAAATTCTTTAATTCACATCTGCCTCTGCCCACTGAAATGCAGGTTTTATTTTATAATAAATAACATGTTTTTATATGAATGTAGAATATTGCATTTGTGCTAACTTCTGAGTTTTTTCATTTTGTTTTGTTTGTAACTAATTCAATATCTTTCTTGACACAGCCTTTATATCTTTATATCACAGCCACAATATCTTTCAGACACAGTGTATATCACTGATCTGTCTAATACATCCAATGGCTCAGGCCAGACACCTCTGCGATGGTTAGTTTTGTATGTCAATTTCACTGAGTGACAGGCTGCCTAGATATTTGGCCAAACATTATTCTGAGTGTGTCTGTGAAGGTGTTTCTTGGATAAGATATATATTTGAATTGGTAGACTGAGTAAAGCAGATTGGGTCTAATCTAATCAACTGAAGACCTGAATAGAACAAAAAGGCTGAGAACGAGAGAACTTCAAGCCTCGCCACTTGAGCTGAGACATTGGTCTTCTCCTGCCCTGGAACTGGAACTTACTCCATCAGCTATTCTGGTTCCCAGGACTTTGGATTCAAGCTGCAACTGTAAGACCAGCTTTCCTGGGAATTCAGTTTATAGACTGCAGATCCTGGGTCTTCCTACTCTCCATAATTGTGTGGTCAATCCTTATAATACATATATATAATCTCCTATTATTTCTGTTTTTATGGAGAATCCTAAGACAACCTCTACCCAGGTTTCAAGGTCTTCCTAATTCAACCCCATCCAGTCCCATTTCAAAAGATTAATATTACTATATTAACAGTTTACAGCATGCCAAGCACTGTGCTAAGGGCTTTATATGCATGATCTCAATTAATCTGTATGGCAATACCCTGAGGTAGGCCTATTTTTACTTCCCTTAAGAGATAAGAACACTTAGACTCTGAATAATTCTGGGAATTTAGCCCAAGCCTGCCTGACTCCTAAAACTGTATTATGAGTCCGAGCCTATGCTATCTCCGCAACCTAACAAATGAGCCCTTCTATAATCAGGTTGAAACTTTCAGTTCATTTTGGTCTCCATGTCTTAGAAAGGTAATTATTTCTAAACTTTGATGCATAACAGAATGACCTGGGGGATTTTTTTTTTTTTTTTTAATGTCTAAGGTGCTCAGCTGTAACATTCAGAGCCACCGTTGTTCTGTGCTGTGGTTCAGGAAATCAGCCTTTTAAAGTTCCCAGGTGATTCTAGTAGGCCAGACTGCAAGTCAATATTGGGAATAAGGGCCTTAGGTTAGGCCAGTGGTTCTCAATCTTTAACCTGTATCAGAATCACCTGGAGGTCCTGTTAAAACACAGGCTGCTGGGCCCTGCCTCTCAAAGTTTCTAGTTCAGTAGATTTGGGGTACAGTCCAATAATCTGCATTGTGATAAATTTCCATGTAATCCTACTACTGCTAGTCCAGGGAACACACTTTGAGAACCACTGGGTAAAGCTCTTCTTGCTTTAAATACGTTCTTTATACCTTCCTCAAATCCAAATTTCTGCTTATCCTTAAAGCCAACTTCTCCATAAGGCCAGCCCACCTCAGAACTTCCCCTCCTTCCTCTTGCGCTTCCTGAGGCCTCTATTTAACCCATGTCATCCAAGCTGGCAGGTTCTGGCAGACCAGGTGAACATCAAGATGAGAAAATGCATTCTGGCTGTTTTTGTTCTTCCCTGTGATTGTAGAGGGTCTAACTTTGCACTTAAAAAGCCCAATAAATCTGTTTAGGAGCTGCCTGGTATGTCCGTGTGTGTACATGCTCTCAGCCACAGCGGAACACCTCCTTCCTCTTGTACCACTTATCTGCCCCAGTCTCTCTGAGGATGCTATGAAGGCTGTCTGGACATGGCTCAGAAAGCCATTATGAAGACCGCAGGAGCCACAGGACGGCCAAGTCCCCAGCGCTGCCTGTGCCAGGCCTGGCCCACCTGCTGCTGGCACTAGGGACTCAGCACTTTGCGGGAGCTTGGGTAAGACAGCCCTCAGTCAACGTCCCCAGTGGCTAATTTCCACACTCTGAACCAGGTTCCTCTCCCTGGGAGCGAGGGGTGAACCCCAGGTACGCTCCATGTGACAGAATATTGTGTGTCCTGATCCTCAATCCTGAAACTTTTAGGCTGTGACTGATACTTCACTTAGGGTGTGTTCTTTCTTACAAGCCACGTTGGTCCCTCTTGCTGATAGAATCCCTGAAAGGAACACCCCACTCATCCTCCAAACCCAGCTACGCATGCCTGAATCAGAGGACGAATACAGCTTAGGCTTTTTTTTTTTTTTTGAGATGGAGTTTCACTTTTGTTGCCCAGGCTGGAGTGCAATGGCATCATGTCAGCTCACTGCAACTTCTGCCTCCCGGGTTCAAGCAATTCTCCTGCCTCAGCCTCCCGAATAGCTACGACTACAAGCGTGTGCCACCATGCCCAGCTAATTTTGTATTTTTAGTAGAGATGGGAATTCTTCATGTTGGTCAGGCTGGTCTCGAACTCCTGACCTCAGGTGATCCACCCACCTCGGCCTCCCAAATTGCTGGGATTATAGGTGTGACACCGCCCCTGGCCAGCTTAGGCTCTTGATGGGACTCAAACCACACATAACGCTTCAGAGTGACTCTTTCAAAAGAAAATAAAATTCCTTGAAGTTAGGGATTATTCTTTATAGTGTAAACTTTTTGCTCCTTACATTTGGCCTACAATGCCAAGAATAGCATTAAAAGGTGTGCAGTCATCTCATAATCTGTCACCAATTTACACCCCAGCCCTTCAACGCCTTCCATCGCTTTCCCTCCTCCACTTCCAAAAATCACTACACTTTTCCAATCCTTCTCTTCCAAGGCCAGCTCAAATGCCTTTACCTTTATGAAACTGGCTCCCCATCCCACCCCCAGCAGATTTCCTTGCCCTTGGTCATCAGTTTGGGAGCCCCCTGTATCATCTGGAGCCCAACCTCTTTGTACCCTTCCTCTCCCAACCCACCCCCAACCCCAGCAGACCATGCCTGCCACACAAAGGAGGCTATAAGAGACTGGTCTCTGACTCTCAGGCCGGGCTCCATCCTCCTCCTCTCTGGGATCCTGAGAATGAGCCTATAGCTCAGAGACTTGAGGGTGCAGGCAGGGGATTGTCCCAAGTCGGGGAGAATCTCCACTCTCCTACTTGAGGCCATTGCCTCAAGAGAACTCTTGGGCTCCCTTTGCCAGTTGCTAGCCCCTAGAGGCAGAGCCTTCATTTGGATCAGATGTTTTGCTCTCCACTGCCTTTCAGACCCTTCTTAGGTCCCATGACTGAGACTTCATTGATCAGGAACCCAAACCTCCAAATCCCCAAACCGAAGGTCGTCCCTGTGCCCCTCACCACTGACTTCAATTTAGTTTCATAATTAAAGACATTTAAAATTGGTTTTGCATGGATCTTACCAACACAGCTCAATCCATATTCTTTCTGCTTATATAAACATACAACATACATGTGTATGGCTATGTCAATGCATGTCCAACAGCCAAGAGTTTAGTGTTTGGGTTATTCGTATCAGCACTAGATAGAATATGGTCTTTCTTTTAAATTGAATTGGGTTTGCATAACTTGGGAACCCTCTTCCTTTACATCATTCTTGACACAACTGTTGCCCTTTTGTTCCTGGGCTAGTAACTGTGTCCAGTCCTTAGACTTATGCTGTGTACTTGTCTGTGTCTTTCCGCCTCTATCAACAAGCTTTGAAGTCTCTTCAGGTTTTAGGTCTCTATTTGTTCTGCAATTCTTATTATTACTATTATTTGAGATGAAGTATCATTCTGTCACATAGGCTGGAGTGCAGTGACGTGACCTTGGCTCACAGCAACCTCTGGCTCCTGGGCCCAAGTGATCCTCTCACCTCAGCCTCCAGTGCAATTATTTTTAATTCGCAATTTTTGTTACTTGAAATATGACTCCATATTAAAAATCCCTCTCATCATACTCAGGACTCTGACCCTGCATCCTAAAACTTACCAAAGGAAACTTAAAAATACAAACACCTCAGAAGCGCTTTCTTTTTCTTTTACCCTCATTCCACTGGACTATATCAGGATGGGCTGAAGGATGACAGCAGATCTCATAACACAGGCTAGAAATTCAGGGACTGTGAATTCTGGTTGTGGCTTTGACATTCGCATATTTATAACCCCAGGGAAATTATTTAAGCTCTTTCTCTGGTCCGTGACATACTTGTCAAGTCATGTAGGATTTATGATAAATGTCATATGTGATCTATGCTAGACGCTGAAAACTAAACATGGGCTTATCTTCTTAGCAGGATAAAATAATTAGCACATTCATTTATTAGAGCAGTAGCTTCCCTCAAAATTGCAGATATCTGAATCCCAACCAAACCTGCTGCATTTGATTTTTAAGTAGGTCTCCTGATGCATAACCAGGTTTGAGGAAGCTTGGAATTGCAGAACAGGCTTGAAAACTGCTTCTACAATGGAGACCGACCATTCATCTTTAAAAGACATTAGTTCAAACTTTTGTTCTCCTGCCTAATTTGTCAGTAACTACTGAAAGATGACCATGTTTGAATCATCACAGACATGCCAAGTTTTGAGCCCTTGCAGTTCACAGTAAGATCTAGGCTGTCAGCTGCTCATGCACATTTCTCGTGGAATCAGACATGAGGGTTTGACTTAAACCAGTTCATGAGTATGCTTTGTTTAAAACAAAACTATAAAATGAGGAAGACAGAGTCAGTGTTTTCTATTGTATAGCTTTCTGTTGTATATTTCAAGACCTCAAAAGTTTTGGATGCAGTGCAATTTCACAAACTTATTACACCCCCCAAAAGAAGACTCTCTTAAAAGAAAAAGATCTCAGACGTGGATGTGTGCCTTTGCGTACCAGGTTATAATGATATTTCTCAGCAAATTCACCACTTCTTAGATAAGTTTCCACCAGAAAAAAATAAAAATTACAGATGAAAGCAGACTTCCCCAAAAGGATATATTTTAAAAATGTTTTTCCAGCTGTGCCCACTCCTACCCTCCATCTGCCCTTTTGTATACTCTTTTTTTCTTCCTCCTCAAAATAATACTTTGAGCTAGTGGCTTAAAGGGCACCAGGATTTTAATCTCTTCTAATGCAATAGAATCATGAGTTCTAAAGAATATTTGTAATTGGCAAATTTTCCTGGGTCAAGTTGCCCAGTCCTTGAAATCCCCCTTCCCAAATCAAGAGTTTATTTTGAAATCTGTGTTCCTCTAATAACTCAAGTCAGTTCAGACTGGGACTATAATCTATGTCTTGGCTTAGGAGCAAAACATTTTCTTAGAGTCATAGGACTCTTAATTGTAGTGTTGAGTTCCCTGATTTCTATCTTACACTTTACTTCCCAAATATCTCTAACATTTGCCTCCTCGCCTCCTTTCCCGAAGCTTCTGCTTTGCTAGAGACACCCCACCTGGCTATTTACAACAGCCTTCTAAATTCTCACTTTTCTTTCCAGGCCACCCTGTATGCTACAGCCAAAGTAATCTGGTCTCTTCTATACACATCTGACTGGGCTAATCTTTCCTTAAAATCTTCTCAAAAACTCCCCAACCTCCATAGCAAAGACTTTTAACATGTTTTATGTTCCAACATATCTAACGAAAATCATGAAGAAACACATCTAAGGAAAACCATTACTGCTAACAATGGTGGCTCTGTGGTCAACAGAATAGAGCACAGTCTCCAAGCTGTTCATGGGCTTGTGCTCGTTCTCATACTATGGTTTGGATGATTGTCCCCTCCAAAACTCATTTTGAAGTTAATTGCCATAGTGACAGGGTTGGGAGTTGAGAGTTTTAGAATTACTTAGGTCATGAGGGTTCCTCCTTTATGAATGAGCTAATGTCATTAAAGCAGGATTAGGTTCCTTACTGAGGGAGTTGGGTTCACCCTCTCTTGCTCATGCTCTCTCCCCTTCTTTTTGTCCTTCTGCCGTGTGATGTCCTCTACCATGTGATAATGCAGCAATGCCCGAGACAGATGCTTCCACCTTGATCTTGGAATTCTCAGCCTCCAGAACCGTAAGCCAATGCATTTGTCTGTTATAAAGTTCCCAGTCTCTGGTATTCTGTCATAGCAATATGAAAGATACTAAGCACATTCGTCCTTTCTTGTCCTCCGTGAGACTGATTTAGCCACTCATTTCTAATAGCTTTTGGGTTGTAGGGGCTGCGTTTGCTGCTATATTGGGTTTTTCCAGGGAACAATGAGTTGTGTTTGAGACTGGGAATCTTTCCCATGGGATTCTTTAATGTCAACAGAATAATTCAGGATGAAATTGGAAGATTTATTTTGAGACTGGGACAAGGTCTTGGTGGAGCTAACTGTGGAGGACTGTGGAGGACTGGGAAGAAGGACATATGGACTTTATTTGGAGACTGTTTTCTTTACACCAACTTTCCATTAAAACAAAAGATTTAAAAGTGAGATAAAATGCTAAAATGAAAAACTAAAATAAAACAAATACAGTGAAAGAGAAAAAGGATAAAATAGATTAAAAATAATAAGAGATCATGTCAAGCAATATCCTTAAGCTGATTTAAATAGCTTAAAGTGGCCAAGCGCAGTGGCTCACACCTGTAATCCCAGCACTTTGGAGGCTGAGGTGGGTGGATCATTTGAGGTCAGGAGTTCAAGACCAGCCTGACCAACATGGTGAAACCCCGACTCTGCTAAAAATACAAAAATTAGCCAGGTGTGGTTGTGCACACCTGTAGTCCCAGTTACTTGGGAGGCTGAGGTAGGAGGATTGCTTGAGTCAGGGAATTGGAGGTTGTAGTAAGCCAAGCGCACGCCACTGCACTCCAGCCCAGGCGACAGGAATGAAACCCTGTATCTCAATAAATAAATAGCTTAAAGTTACCAACAACTTCTCGGAGGAATGGAGGTTACCAAGTTGCTTGGATGTTTTTAGGGGAGCAGTTGTTTAGTCTGGAAAGTGGGTACTTCTTTTTTTTTTTTTTTTTCTGAGATGGAGTTTCACTCTTGTTGCCCAGGTTGGAGTGCAATGGTGCAATCTTGGCTCACTGCAACCTCCGCCTCCTGGTTTCAAGCAATTCTCCTGCCTCAGCCTCCCAAGTAGCTGGGATTACAGGCACCTGCCACGACATCCAGCTAATTTTTGTATTTTTAGTAGAGACTGCAACCTCCGCCTCCCGGTTTCAAGTGATTCTCCTGCGTCAGCCTCCCAAGTAGCTGGGATTACAGGTGTCCATCACCACGCCCAGCTAATTTTTGTATTTTTAGTAGAGATGGGGTTTCTCCATGTTGGCCAGGCTGGTCTGGAACTCTCCACCTCAAGTGATGTGCCCACCTCGGCCTCCCAAAGTGCTGGAATTACAGGCGTGAGCCACTGCGCCCGGCCCTGGGTACTTCTTACTCTTTTTGGTTTCTTATTTAGTATGTCTGTCAGGCATCTGTATTTGAATAGTACCAGAAGCTAGGCCTGGCTAATTCTGTGTTTGAGCTAAAACAAACTACCATGCTAGAGTAGACTCGGCCTCTCCCTTTGTCCAGGCCACCCAGATACAACATCTGGAAATGACTGCATGTTTCTGAAAAGAATGGAAAGCAGGTCAGCAGCAGGCACTAAAGAGCCATTTAAATTTATTCTGGAAGAGTAATCAACTCCAAACTGCAGCCTAAAGCTGTGAGCTATGGGCACATTGAAAGTTGATGTCATCGTCTCCTTCCTTTGCGTCTATGAACTGAGAGTCTTTCCTTCTATATTAAAACAAAAAACAGAACACGGGAACCTAAATAGATTTGTGCTATGATCCTGATTGCCACATGTCACAATACATGTTCTCATCTGTACTAAAGCACACAATGAAATTATTTCACAAAAATACTGCCACTCATCGTGATCAGATTAGAGTCTCACAGATGGTAAGATATAGCAAGAGCATTTCTGCGTTCATCTTCAAACCTATGTCAAGCATTTCAGCAGTGTACACTTGGGGACTCTTTGTTGATGGAAACATAGTAGTGTCACTTTGTATGCAGAGCCATCCCAATGACACATCTTTTGGGGAAACCAAATTTAACATCGTTCTCAGTCAAGCTGACCCCATTTATTGAGACTTCCTTACTTAAAAATCTTAAAAATCATTGCCCTATATTAAATGTAAACCCTTCCTCACAATTCTAATGCCAAAATCACTCATCAATGAGACAGCCAACCAACAAAGGGTGCACAGACCCTCAGAAAAATTGCCTTGTAGAATTGACCAACCTGCCTCATTACATTTGAAATGTAAGCATGGGTTGGCATTTAGCAAAACTTTTTTTTTTTTTTTGAGACTAAGTCTCACTCTGTCACCCAGGCTGAAATGCAGCGGTGTGATCTCAGTACACTTCAGCCACCGCCTCCCGAGTTTAAGCAATTCTCCTTCCTCTGCCACCCTACTAGCTGGGATTAGAGGCATGTGCCACCATGCCTGACTAATTTTTGTATTTTTAGTAGACATGGGGTTTCACCATGTTGGCCAGGTTGGTTTTGAACTCCTGGCCTCAAATGATCTGCCCGCCTCAGCCTCGCAAAGTGCAGGCATTACACGCATGAGTGCCTGGCCTAGCAAAACTTTTTTTAAAGGACTGTTGGTTTACCAGTTACTTGGAGATAGCACAGTTTCCGGTGTGGGGCTGCTCTCAGTGAGAATAATTAGGCACCTAGGGAGTTTCATAAAAGGGAGGGCCCTGTGGCTTATTCACTCTCTGTAGGCAGCCTGGGGAACTGGACCTGCACCGTCCACCTTGCAGCTGCTACTAGGAGCCAGTGGAGGACTTGCTGGGCCTTCCTAGACCAGGAAAAGAAACTTAATTAATTTTTAGTTAGGCAAAATATATAGGTATAAAGTCTTATGCTATAAAGGTTTACTAAGACCAATCACAATGAGGTCACATTTTCATACAAAATTGAACTAAACCAAAAAGGAAAACAAAACAAAACTAAAAACCTTGAATCTTCTTGAAATGACAACACTCCTTAAAGGCTAAGTCCCTTGGATGGCCATATATTTGCATAATGACTTGCTTTTTGTTCCTTTGTTTGTTCTCAACTAATTGCTTTCGAATACCTCTTTTATTTTGCCCTTTGTCATCTTGATAGAGCCCAGTCCTTTGATATGGACAATGGGATCCTTAAAGGCACAGTGTAAAAAAGGAAGCCTGGCCTGGTCTGTGGAGCAAGGGAGAACCACATCCCGGAGGAGAAGGCTAGATGAATCCCTGGAGTTTTCCCTTTAGATCTTTCTGGTTCACATCAAGAGAAAAGGAGTTAGAGGATTTGGAGGGAACTTAGACCTGAATACCTTTCTCTCTCTGGACTTCAAGGTCTTCCAACTATGAGTGAATAAAATCTCCTAAATTGCCAGAAACCAATTGGTCTCTGACTCTACCAAGTTCCCTGGACATCTATGAGTCTAAGACTATAGTTAGGATGGTTCTAGGCCTGGCAGTAACTTCCCGGAAATTCAGAATGCAACTGCACTGAGCTCACACAGGCCAGGCCCAAGACATCAAACAATGTTTGCTGAAGTAAGAACTCTTTGTAACTGACAATCTTTTGTCCTAAATTCCAGCCTGAGCCTTGTTATTTTTATTAGTCCATTCTCTTGCTACTATAAGGACATACCCGAGACTGGGTAATTTATAAAGGAAAGAGGTTTAAATTGACTCACAGTTATGCAGGGCTGGGGAGGCTTTAGAAAACTAATGATCATGGCAAAAGGGGAAGCAAACACATTCTTCTTCACACAGCAGCAGGAGAGAAAGTGCAGAACGAAGGCGAGGCAAAAGCCCCTTATAAAACCTCGTGAGATCTCGTGAGAACTCACTCACTATCACGAGAACAGCATGGAGGTAACTGCTCCCATGATTCAATTACCTCCCAACAGGTCCCTCCCATGATAAGTGAGGAGTATGGGAACTACAATTCAAGATGAGATTTGGGTGGGGACACAGCCAAACCATATCGTTTGGCCTTCTTTCCACTGGCCTTGGCACACCCAGTAAAATCCCCTCTGGCCCTACCTCTCTTGGTTGTATAATTGTCAGGATTGGAGATTAGGCTTGCCTCATTCTTGCTACAGGCTGTCTTGAAGATAAAAAAAACGATGGCCCTCATCTTGCCTTTGTCCATTATTCCTGTTTTTGTAAGTTCACGAGAAGCCCAAGACTACTACTAGGTCACCATGCATCACCACATGAGTCTGTATGTCCCCTTAACCAAACCGTGACCCACACAAAGGATATGAATCATATGCCAACCAGGACATCCTATATAGACATACTTACTCTCACTGTCTTAGTCTGTTCGGGCTGCTATAACAAAATACCATAGTCTGGATGGCTTATAAACAACAGAAGTCTATTTCTCACAGTTATGGAGGCTGGGAAGTTCAAGATTAAGACACCAGCAGATTTGGTGTCCGGGTGAGGGGGGATGTTTTATCGTGGATGACCATTTTCTTGCTCTAATCTCACATAGTGGAAGGGCAAGGGGTCTCTCTCCGGCCTCTTTTATAAGACCACTGCTGCCATTCATGAAGTCTCTGTCTCCATGGCCTAATTATTTCCCAAAGGTTCCACCTCCTAATACTATTACCTTGAGGATAAAGATTTCAACATATGAATCTCAGTAGAATATGAACATTCAGACCATAGCACATACAAATGTATCATGTACACATACACACATACACTATGCACACATAGGTGCACCACACATACCCCAAACCACACACACCACACCATTCACAGATGACAACACCCAAACACATCCTATATACCATCACATATAACATGTCTACAAGTACACACCACATGCACACATATACTTGAAACAAAAGATTCATAAAACTGGACTTAATTCTACTATCTATAGTCTGCTCATATTGTTCATGTAATCCTGTTTTATTTTTTAAAACTACTAATCACAATGTGCTAAGTTGATTCCACAAAATGCTAATATGTGGCAACGTGCAGTTGGAAAACCATCGTCCTCATGATGAAAGAAGTCCATTATCAGCAAAAACATACCTGTATCAGTGGCTTCTCTTCACTTTCATCGCACCTGAGCCTGGCTCTCCTTTGAAGACATCATGCTTCTGCCAACACTCTCAAGTGGAGACTGCTTCCTCTTTTACCACCTTTGTTCCTCTGCTCCTTGAGGTGTTCCTCTTGTTTCTCTTTGCTGTTTCCAGATTATTCTTGCTCTGTCTTCCTTAAAAGCCCCCACTTTCATTCTCACATGTTATAGACTCTACCACCAAATACTTTTCTCTTTTGTTTTTGTCATTGTCTCTCCATCGAAGTTTTCAGCCCTTGAAGGCTTTAGCACAGCCATGCAATCTAGTACCTCTTCCATGATAATTTTTTGTGATGTCTGTAAATATCTGTTCAATGACTGAGTGAACTGATTTTTTCTTGGTTTGATTTGGGTGATCTCAACTCTATAGGGTATACCGCAAATAAGTCTAGCTTTCACCTATGGATTTCCTACTCTAAGACAGCCTATCTGAGGCTAAAGGAGTGTTTCCCAAAGAAGGCCCTATTAGAGCTTTTTCAATTTATAAAATATGCTCTCCATGTCACCAGAACTCATTCAGGCACAATGGATGCTGGGAACTGCAGCAGCAAGTCTAATACCAGATGGCACAAGTCAGCATGTATGACCCTGTGAGCCTTTAACTGCATTTCATTCTTCATGAGGATTAGGTCAGGAACTATGCCAGGCAAGTTTGCTAGTGCCAGTCCTCCAGCTGAACAGGATCTGCAAAAGAGCAAGCATGGTTTTACATGAATCAAGATGGATTTTTCTCTTGGGTTTTTATTTTTGGCATTTTAGAATTATTATTCTAAAGGTCAATAATAAGAGCAGCTGCCTGTCAGTTACCTGGCACTGTGCATGGCATTTTTCATATATTATGTAATGTAAACCTCTCAATAATCACAGAAAGTAGGAGCTTATTATTCTTAGAAATGGCCAAAGTCAGCCACTCAGGTCACAACCCGATTACAGATGTGCTTAGCTGATTAAAGATGTGCTTAGCTTGAACAAAACAGGGCAAACAAGAGGCAGAAGGAGGCCCTGAAGGTAAAGAACACACTCTGCAGTCCTCTACCAGGTGGGACTTGGCAAATGCTAGTAGAAAGAAAGGCAGGAGAACATTTCTTGAAGGCCTTCAAATCCCGGAGATTCTCAAGTCTCCCTTTTCTAAGTGGGGGACACCTGCTCTCAGCTGTGTGCCACAGGACAGAAGCAAAGCTGGGAAGGTCATGCCTCTGTCTTCCTACTATACGGCACTCAGGGAGGAGGCCCAGGGTTGGCATTTTAGAAGCCTTATTGATTACCACCCAGATGTGTCTTTACCCTCTCCTAGTGAAACATGGTCACCCAAAATTCAGACCAATATTTAGATATTCATCGAAAATATGCTTATAATTTTAAGTCTATAGGTTTTTGTTTTTGTTTTTGTTTTTTGACAGAGTCTTGCTCTGTTGCCCAGGCTGGAGTGCAATGGTGCCATCTCGGCTCACTGCAACCTCCACTTCCTGGGTTCAAGCAATTCTCCTGTCTCAGCCTCCTGAGTAGCTGTATTTTTAGTAGAGAAGGGGGTTCGCTATGTTGGTCAGGCTGGTCTCGAACTCCTGACCTCAGGTGATCCGCCCACCTCAGCCTCCAAAAGTGCTGGGATTACAGGCGTGAGCCATTGCACCTGGCCAAGTCTATAGGCTTTTACTAATTTAGTAGTTTGGTGACACTTGAAGGGGATTCCTTACATGATCCCTTGAGCCCAGGAATTTGTCATGAACTGCATGCTTGTGTCCCCCTCTCCAATATTCAAATGTTGAAACTTTAACCCCCAAAATGATATTGACAAAGATGATGTCCTTGGGAGGAATTAGGTTTAGATGAGGTCATGAGGGTGGGGTGACCCATGATGGTATCAATGCCCTTATAAGAAAAGGAAAAGAGATCAGAGTCTTTCCTCTCTCTACCATGTGAGAATACTAGATGATGGCTGTCTGTAAACCAAGAAGGGAACCCTTACCAGACCCTAGAGTTGTAGGCCCCTTGGAATTCCAAGGATTGTGAGAAATAAATGTGTACTGTTTAAGCCCCCCAGTCTATGGTATTCTGTTATGGCAGCCTGACCTTACTCAGAGAGTATCTCAGGCCCAAAAGTGAGACTCCTGGTGTTTTTATATAACTGGATTCCTCATCAGTTGTAATGATGGAATTAAAGTTCAGAGTAGTGAACAAAGTTTTTCATGGCATTGCCAACATAAATAGCAGAGGAAAACTGGAATCCATGTACTTTCTGCTGTCACCAGCATAGACCAGCTAGAGCAGGTGACTGCTGAAGACTCCTTGTGTAATTAGATCTTCAAGATTGCTTCATATTTCTCCCTAAAGTAAACTTCCCTCTGGGCGCAGTGGCTCACACCGGTAATCCCAGCACTTTGGGAGGCCAAGGCGGGTAGATCACCTGAGGACAGGAGTTCGAGACCAGCCTGACCAACATGGTGAAACCTCGGCTCTACTAATAATGCAAAACTAGCATGGCGTGGTGGTGCATGCCTGTAATCCCAGCTACTCAGGAGGCTGAGGTAGAAGAATCGCTTGAACTCAAGAGGCGGAGGTGGCAGTGAGCTGAGATCACACCATTGCACTCCAGCCTGGGCAATAAGAGTGAAACTCCATCTCAAAGAAAAATAAAAATATAAAATAAACTTTCATTTCCGGTGCCAATTAAATGGGTGCAGTTACTGAATCCATCTGAAATAACAATGGATCCTTAAAGAATGCCTTGGGAAATCTTGAGACTTGTTTCTGAAGTTAGGCTTTAGACTATTTCTCCCCAACAGTACAGACCAATCCTTTCCTGGGAGGTTTCTGCACAGTGACAGGATAATGTTAAAGGAAGTGACACAAAAGGGAGCATCTTACATATTCATAAGCAGCTTCTAGCAACTTCAGATAGGCTGTTCAAATCAGGTTGGTCTTAAGCTTGTTAATGGACCTATAGAAAACGACTGTATCAGTTATTTTGATCAATTATGGATATACCATATCCAGAGTCTTTTCATCTTGCCCTCCTGGCTGTTGGTGAGTGCTTTTATAAATACTGTAGTAAGCAGAGGCAGGTGGCTCTGAACTGACCCTTGTGTGAGTAATTGGCATCGCCAGATACCAGGTGATTTGATCTGTCATGATAATGTCTGTGCACCATTTGAATGAAATGAAATAGTACATTTACTCAAGGACAACTTTTTTCTTACTGAATCTTCAAAAAGAATGTGGGTAGAACCCTCTACAGCCCAAGCAGTTTGTAGAATGTGTCTAATATTTAAGAGGATGATTGAGGGTATCCTTGGAAGAGTGGGACAGTAGAGAGTGGAGAAGCTAGATGGTTTAATGGAGGAGTTCCTGCTCGGGAGAGGTCCTGGTTGGGTGGGTGATGGTGGTGTAGAATGGTGCTGAGGGTGTCGTCTACCCTGTGGGTGACTGTGCAGAGCATCCAGGCTCTATGCTGAACTTTCAGCCTGTGTGAAGTGCCAGGTGTATCCTTCACACTACTGGATATATGATTCCTGCCTGCCCATCTGCTCCTACACTCATGGAGACTTGTTGTAGAACGACTGAATTAAACCTTCAAGCCTTGGTTCTGGCAATTTCTAGCCTTATCATCCTCTCTATAAGCCCATACCTTTAATAACCCAACGCACCTCATAATTTAGTCTATATTCAAGAAGCAATACAAAGACCTGGAACTTCTTACCTTAAAACAAAACAAACAAACAAACCAAAAAAAAAGAAGCAAATCCTCAGCCTAACTAGAAGACGCAAAACTCTTCAAACTTCAAATTACACACAAGTAGAAAACTGCGCACTGAGCTATCAGTAGTGCCTTCTCTGAAGCCCACGCCAAAAACCCCTGCAGAAAGCAAAGGAGAGGGGAGGGTCTGGAAAAACTAGACAGAAGAGTGAAAAGAGGGTTGTGCTGAAATCATTCCGAGAAAAAGAAATTCTACTCTAAGTAGCAAAATAGTGAAAGAAGGAAGGGAGCTACCAATATAGGAAGAACGAAGAGTAGAATGAACACTGTGTTGTAGGATTGGAATTGTCAATATCCAAATAAACCTATGGCTTTCAATAGATGGATAGATAGATTGCTAGATACATACATGGATAGATAGAAACAGAAATACATATATTAGGTTGGTACAAAAGTAATTGTAGTTTTCCCCATTACTTTTAATGGCAAATACAGCAATTATTTTGCACCAACCTTATATACATGTATATATGTATGTATAGTGTGTGTGCATGATAAACACATACATGTATTTCTTATTTCTGTCCTTTTAGAGGCCCTAGAAGCAGCAATACTCTGACAGCAATTAGCAGATCTAATGCTCACATCTTGGTTTTAAATACCCTTTTCCACTGACAGGGACAAGACTTCTCAGCAAAATGACTGAATCCAGGACTGTGACTGGGAGAGTATAAGATGAATCTGGAATATCTTGTGACACTGAAAAGTAAACGTGTGCTTAGAGGATGATTGGAGACCAGTCAAAAAGATACAGGTGATAAATTAAAGGCCACATCTGCACACCATGACACCATGGACACATGGACACACACAAAAATAACGATAGTAACAGATAATATACCACTGAATAAAATAACTCATGAGTTCATCCTGATATAAATAAATGAATAAATACGTAAGTAGGGGAGAAAGAAAACCCTTTGTTATTGAAGCTCTTAGATGCCAACTAATAAACATAGAAAGAATGATGGAATTAGAATTTTGCTATTTGACACCCATCATAGTAAACATGACAGCTTAAGAAGTATCAATGGATATTAAAACCAGTAGGTGAAAGTTTGACGAGGAAGAGAACATTTACATAGTACCAAAGCATCTTCTATAAATTACTTAATAGTTAGAAAGAGAAAATAATAACAGTGGGGAAACCTGGCTGGCCGACACCACCTTAGCAAAGTGATCAAATCATCATTCCTGAGGTATCCCTGCCAAAAATGTAAAATCAAGAGAAAACATAAGACAAACCCCAAATGAGGAACTTTCTACAAAGTAACTAGTCTTTACTTTTCAAAAAAATCAAGGTCATAAAAGACAAAACCATATTTTTAAAAGATAAGTAACTGTTCCTGATTATAAAAGATGAAAGAGACGTGACAACTAAATGTAATATATAATTTCAGTTTGGATTCTGGATCAGGAAAATAAAATTATTTTAATTTCTTTCTTCTTTTCTTTTTTCTGTACAGAGCATTATTAGGACCATTGGCAAAATTTGAATACGGTATCTTGTTTAGATGGTGACATCAATATTCATTCTGTAATTTTGATAATTATACTGTCACAGAAGAGAATGTCCTTGTTCTTAAGAAATACATAATGACATTTTTAGGTGAAAAGAGAATGAGAACGCAGGTGGGGCAAAATGTGAACAATTGGAAACGATGTACTATTCTTGCAACTTTGCTATAAGTTTGAAATTACTAGAAATTTCAAAGTTATAAAATTGAACAAAAGCTTAAAGATTCCACTACGTGTAAAGTGCCTAACAGTGAGGCTGACCAAGAGCTGTCAAGCTTTGGCAAAATAAGTAAACAAGAAAACTCAATTTCTAGTGAATTAAATAAACATGACGCAGTCATAGAACTAAAGGAATTACTTTATTTTTTCCATTTTGTTTCCAATTTGATATGTTAGAACAATTAAAATTCACTTATCTAGAATACTGAAGAATAAAGGTATTAAACATTTTTGATGCGGACAATTTTACCCAGTTTCCCTAGGATGTTATCAGAATAGATGTGTTAATCGTCCCAGGGCATCACAATAACTAAAGTGGAAAGATAATCTCCATGCCGGATCTCAGATAAAGGTGGCAGAAGAAGCAGATCACAGCATCTCCCATCCTGAATACCTGTAGAAGTGAAAAAGAGAAGGGCTCCTCTATCTTGCCCCCAGCCCCCAATTATCAGTAGAGCATTCATAAGATAGAAGGAGAGACTCACCCTTCAAATTTCAAAGTCTGACAAGCAGAGAAAAAGAAACGTTCTGGCACAGCGGGGCATTTTAGAACTCCGAAGTGGCAATGAGGAAAGATTCCTTTATAAACCCTTAAATAATTGTCAAAATACCTTTCCAATTCTATCTGTTCCCCTAGCATGCTCCCACTTCCACACACTCCCTGCAGTATCCTAATTTGTAGAGAAGTAATCTAAAGGGCTAAGTAAGCAGACTGGAGAAAAGTCAATTAAAAAAACTTCTAGAATCTCCACAAAGGTAGGAAGTACTACCCATTCTTCCCAGTTCCTGCGGTTCTTGCTCAACTGGGGACCCTTAAACCTCCTGCCTGGATGGGTAGGCACTGGCCCAGGACATCTAACAGCACAGCCCAAGGCATTTAACAAGGAGCACATCCAGCCCCCAAAGAGCCTTCCCTGCCATCTCTTATACCCTCAGCCCACAAACAAGTATGTACAAGTCAGTTCTTCGTAAGTAGCTCAGGTTATATGTAAGGTGGGGTGGGGAGAGATGAAGTCTCCACAACAAAGTGGAGAAGGACATCGGGGAGAATTCACCACACTATGCAAGAGCAAAGCAAAGGTCTGAATACAGCTGCTCAGGTTAAGCAGGAGCAAACTGACAAGAAATGGCATGGCAGCTATGCGAATGAAACCACCCTTGCAAAAGTTATATCAGTGAGAAACTTAGAACAGTAAGCTAAGCTAACCCAACCCCCATCTTGCCTTTGCCTTAATTATTCCTGGGCCACTGGGCCAAGCTCACTTCGGAAGACATTTAGGGTACAGTTTAAATGATAATGTTGTAGGTGTTGTTAAGAAATTATTTTAGGCAGATAGAGAGGAAAAGGGGTCCTTGGGAAGTTTTCGTTTTAAAAGCTGCTCCAGAAACGTTTCCTGTAAAGCCCTGGCTCTTACAGCCAGGCTGGCAACCTTTGATATGCAAATACAGGCCGTTAGAAACTGGCTCCACCCAAACATGGCGATTACTGCTGCCTTCTTGTCCTCGCCCTACATGGCCGCCCCCACATATTTCCAGTGTGTAGAACATCAAGGCACCCTGCATTTGCATATTAAAAGGCTAGGGTGGGATGGCGAGCTTTTTCACGGGCTACATGAATGACATGCCGAGTCAAAGCAATCCCCTGAGTCCTATAAAAATCAGACACCGCCTCCTCCAGCCTCTGTGTATCAGACCTGGCTGGGATCTGTGGCAGGTATGTTTTCCTCTCTCGGGTTTGGAGCCCCCTCTCTCAGTCTCTGTACAAAGGAGGTTCTTCTTTCTTTCTTCCCCCTTCCTTCTTGCTTATTAAACTCCCTGTTCCTTAAAACTACTCCACATATGTCCGTGTCATTTTTTCTAATTTGACTCGAGACGAAGAACCTAGTGTTCTCCACTCATTGGTGCCATATCAGTGATAGGCCTTGCCCAAAACTCAATCGCTTTTATAAAGCTAATAGGAGGCCATCAGGCTGAGGGGAGGAGAGGAGCCTGCGTCCTGCTAAGGTGCAGATATTATTCCGGAGGTTATAAGATATGCAACTGCCCCAATTACTCCTGCAAATAACACCACTGCTGTAGATTGGACTTTGGAGATATCTTTCCAGGTTTTCTGCATGCCTGACACCCATGGCTCCACCTGGAACCGATGACTCCACCTGGAGAGACAACCCTGCTCCTGTGGCCCCACCCTGAAGCCATTCAGCTGGCAGGAGGAGAGCATCAACCCCCTATGATTTCTTCTCTGCCCCAACCAATCAGCAGCAAGCACCTGTTACCTGGCCACCCCCACCCCTTCCCCCAAATTGCCTTTGAAAAACCCCTAACCTATGAGCTTTGAACAAGACGATTTGAGTAGAAACTCCATCTCCCATGTGGTGTGGCCAGACTTATGTCTACTAAACTTTTTCTACTACAGCCGGAAAGGAGTCCGGATTCAGACCCCAATAGAGGGTTCTTGCATCTCACACAAGAAAGAATTCAAGGTGAGCCAATACAGTAAAGTGAAAATAAGTTTATTAAGGAAGTAAAGGAATAAAGAATTCCATAGTTAGAGCAGCCCCGAGGGCTGCTGGTTGCCCATTTTTATGGTTATCTCGTGATTATATGCTAAACAAAAGGTGGGTTACTCATGCTTCCCCTTTTTGGACCATATTGGGTAATTTCCTGACGTTGCCATGGCATTTATAAACTGTCATGGTGCTGGTGGGAGTGTAGCAGGGAGGACAACCAGAGGTTACTCTCGTTGCCATCTTGGTTTTGGAGGGTTTTAGCCAGCTTCTTTACTGCAACCTGTTTTATCAGCAAGGTCTTTATGACCTGTATCTTGAGCTGACTTTCTATCTTGTCCTGTGACTTAGAATGCCTAACCTCTTGGGAATGCAGCCGGTAAGTCTCAGCCTCATTGTACCCAGCCCCCATTCAAGATGGAGGCACTCTGGTTCAAACACCTCTGACACTATGCTCTTTATGCAGTGGGCAGGAAGAACCTCTTCAGCAGTACAAAAACACGCCACAGAAATGAATAAGGAGAAAAGGAAACACAGCATGCTAGTAACACTACAAATATTATATATGTTTATAAGATTTTATATACAGCTTAAAACACAACGTTTATAAAACTAGAGCTGAAAAATAGGATGATAATATATTTGAGAAGAAAAACTTTGCAGGTCATAGGAAACAAATTGAACACAGTTTTACAGAAGTAATAAATGTATTAAAAATAGAGAACAGATAGAAACCACAAAAAATTGAATTCCCAGTGTGAACAAAAGCCATGAGAGAAAAGCACATCATGATTATAATCAGAGTCAAGGAAAATTATGAAAGCGATTAGTAAAAAATGATAGTTCTGGGACTAGAGAGTCAATATAAAGAAAATAGTTATATCTGAAGCAGAGAAACAAATAGAACAAACAAAAGATTTTTTAAAAAGTAATCTGGGGATATTTTCCTGAAATCAAAACAGACACACACACACACACACAACTGAATATACAGATTGAAAAAAACACTGTACACTGTATTTTGAGAAAAACAGTAGCCAGATTAAATTATTAAAAATCAAGGATAAAGTAAACAGGCGTTAGACATATAGGAAGAAAAAATAATTTACTAACATAAGTAGAAACATCAGGCTGGACTTAGACTTCACAGCAATATTTGGTGGAAATTTTAAAGTCCTAAGAGAAAGGAAGGGTGATCCAAGATCATTATAGACAGTGAACCTTTCATTAAACCAAAAGACAATAGACTTTCACAAACATGAAAGAGTTCCAGAAATATGATAACTGTGAGTTCTTTGTAAAAACAAAACCAAAACAAATCAAGCAAAAACATAATGAACAAAAAACCCCCAAACCCATTGCCTTTACATTGTAATGGCAGTGATGGTCAATATGTGGAGATGTGACAATATCTCCAGTTGTCTCATCAGACAACTGGGGTAGCCTTGTGTGACAACAAAGAAGAGATTATGTAACCAACAAGGCCAATCACCCTGGGCATCCAGACTTGGGAGCCAGCTCCTAATTCTCTACTTCTGGCAGCAGTGGAAAGTGAGCACCAGAAAAACTGAACCTACCAGAGGGCAGCATAGTGAAAAGTTACTCATCGTGAGACATAAGAAATACTAATTATCCTAAAACTACAGCTCTATGAGCTACTTACTTCTTTGGCAAAAGAAAACATCTGCAGTTTACAGTAGAAAAGCCACAGAAGTAAAATGACTAGGTCGGGCATGGTGGCTCATGCCTGTAATCCCAGCACTTTCAGAGACTGAGGAGGGTGGATCACCTGAGGTCAGGAGTTCTAGACCAGCCTGACCAACATGGTGAAACCCCATCTCTACTAAAAATACAAAAATTAGCCGGGTGTGGTGGTGCATGCCTGTAATCCCAGCTACTCAGGAGGCTGAGGCAGGAGAATCGCTTGAACCTGGGAGGTGGAGGTTGCAGTGAGCCAAGATTGCACCACTGCACTCCAGCCTGGGCAACAGAGGGGAACCCCATCTCAAAAAAAAAAAAAAAAGATAAAATGACTAGAAAGCAAATAAATGCAGAGAGAATGTATAACCCCTTATTGTACATATATGACATCCTATGTATAACAAATATGTGCAGTTGAACCTTGAACAATGCAGAGGTAGGGTTGCTAACCCCAAACACAGCTGAAGATTCGCGTATAACTTTTGATTCCCCCAAAACTTAACTACTAATAGCCTACTGTTGACTGGAAGGCTTACCAACAACATAGTCAATTAACACGTTTTGTATGTTATATGTATTATATGCTGTATTCTTACAATAAATTAAGGTACAGAAAAGAAAATGTTATTTAGAAAATCATAAAGAAAAGAAAATATATTGACTATTTATTGAGTTTGAAGTGGATCATCATAAAGATCTTCATCCTAATCATCTTCATATTGAGTAGCATGAGGAGGAGTAAGGGAGGGACTGGCCTTGTTTTCTCAGGAGTAGCACAGGTGAAAATAAATGTACATATAAGTGGACTCACCCAGTTCAATCCCTATTGTTCAAGGGTCAACTATATGTGTATACCTATGCACACAAATACATATTGCAATGAATGTGTACAAGTTCTTTGACTTGTCTTCAAATTATCAAAACCCATATGGCCAAAGAGAAGGCCAGCCATTTCCTCTACTGATAAGAAAAACAACAACAACAACAACAACACACACGCGCACACACACACACACACACACACACACACAAGGTAAGTTATTACGGAGAGGCTATCTATCTGCTTGGTCTGTCACCATGCAGCTTCTGATGAGAATTTACCTGGTTCTGTAAAGCTGGAGTGAGCAGGAGAGCCAGGGCCCCCTCTGTTAATATCTGTTTTCTTGGCCTCTGAGCAAACATAAAGTTCCAATGGGATATTTTCCCAAGTTGGAAGGACCATAAAAATCATGCCTCCTACCTTGCAGACTTTGGAGAAAGCTCTTTCCAAGCCCGTCCATATAGGAGGCTGCATAGCGGTAGTCTCAAGAGAAATGGCAGGTGCAGCAGGTTTTGCAGGAGGCAACAGCCAGGAAATACAGTCACACAGTTTTAGGAGGTGGCTCTTAATGGTGTTAGCATTAAACAAATAAAAATTTCACTTTGTTTTAAGGATGTTTGTTCAAAGGTAAAAAATGGGGGAAGACTATTGGCAACCAGATATCATTTGGTCCCATCAATCTGTGCAATCTTTGCATCTGGAGAAAGCCAGATGGGCTGTGAGAAAACCTGCACATTCATTCCACCTTCCCCCAAAACGACTTATATGTCTCTTCCAAGTGTGTACCCACAGGTGCTTGCCAATAACAAAAGGTATCTAAGTCAATGGTCTCCAAAATGGGGCTTCAACTCCACAGGAAATGTGCGTGACAGAACAAAGAGGGGCAGCAAGAAAATAATAGATTAACTATTTGTTTTTTAAATGTACTGTTTCTGTGACATTTATACATGTATAAATAAAAATTTTTTTTTTGCATGGGGTCAGGCACTCCAAAACTGTAGCAGGACAAGCTGCAGGCAAAACTCCTCAGACACCAAGTTAAAGAAGGAAGGGCTTTATTCGGCCAGGAGCTTCAGCAAGACTCATGTCTCCAATGGCTGAACTCCCTGAGTGAGCAATTCCTGTCCCTTTTAAGGGCTCACAACTCTAAGGGGGTCCACGTGAGAGGGTAGTGACCAATTGAGCAAGCAGGGGGTACGTGACTGGGGGCTGCATGCCGTGGTAATTAAAACGGAACAGAACAGGACAGGGATTTTCACAGTGCTTTTCTATACAATGTCTGTAATCTATAGATAACATAGCCGGTTAGGTCAGGGGTCGATCTTTACCAGGCCCAGGGTGTGGCGCTGGGCTGTCTGCTTGTGGATTTCATTTCTGCCTTTTAGTTTTTACTTCTTCTTTCTTTGGAGGCAGATATTGGGCATAAGGCAATATGAGGGGTGGTCTCCTCCCTTAAAACTATTTATCAAAGGTGAATGATAAAAAGGATAAGCACTACTGACTCTAAAGCCATTCCGATTCGTAAGTTGCACTTGCAACTTCAAAAACCTGACCACATTCAACTTGTTTCTGCTGTAAGACTCCTGCACTTTGGGGTTCCCAGGCCTTCCACGTGACCCCCCCACCCCCCCACTAGCACACCACTCAGATGCATCCTGTGCACAGTGGATGAGGCTCTGAGGAGCAGAAGCAGCTTGAAAGCATTGGCACAGCCTCATGGTCTCGGGACTGTTAAATTACTAGCGAGGAGGGATTGTGGATTTAAATTAAAATGACACTGATGCCCTAAATATTGTTAATTAAAATGGTATCTTATTTTTCCCCAGTGTGATCTCTATTTATCACTTAGTTTTAACAAAATAAAAACATTTCATAGAATTTGTCAACCCATAGCAAACATTTTAAAAAGTAGAAAAAAATTAAAAAGCCTCACTTCCTGAAGACTGTTTATTACTGACAAATGACTTCACTCAGAGCTTATGCTTAACTTAGGTAGTATTAGTGTGCTTAGTTTTAAAAAATTTATTAAAGCTTTCCTTGCTGCCAATTGTTGCACCCTGAATTTTATCCCCTCCAAAATGCATGTGTTGAAGTCGTAACTCCCATTATCTCAGAATGACTGTACTTGGGGATATGCTCCTTAAAGAGGAAACTAAAGTTAAATAAGATCACTGGAGTGGGCCCTAATCCGATATGACTGGTGTCCTTATAAGAAGAGGACGTTATGACACAGACAAGCATAGAGGGAAGACCACGTAAGGAGAAGACCACCAACAAACCAAAGAGAGAGTCCTCAGAAAAACCAAACCTGCTGACATTTTGATCTCAAACTTCTTGCCTCCAGAACTTGAGACAATATATTTCTGTTTTTTAAGCCACCCATTCAGTGGCACTTTGTTATGGCAGCCCTAGCAAATGAACACACCAATCAAGAAACAAGTAAATTTTAGGGACACTATTTCAACTCTTACTGCATTAACTTTCATCACTATCAGAGCTCAGTGGTCCATAGACCTATAAAAGGTTTCTATAAAAGGTTTCTCTCCATCAGCATTTAACATGTGACTTAAAATAGATGATTCAACATATTCATAAATATGGAACATGTTATTTGTTGAAAACTTTTATTTATCAAATTATAATTTCTTGTTCCAATAATTCATACCTTATCACAAGTAGCATCTCCCTCTTAAAACAATTCAGAATAGATTCTTTTTGCTACAGTGAAAATGTTCAAATATGAATTACATCATTGAAAGAAAATATATCACTATACAGTGAGGTATAAAACAACCAGGGATTGACTTGATGTCCTGATGAAGGAAATTGGTTGATTCACATAATTAGACATCCAGGATTAGGATATTCGACAGGATGAACATAACTTAGTGGCTCTATTTCTCCATAGTTTCTCTGACTTTGTGCAAGTCCACGTACAGATGTTCTTCTGGAGAGAGAAGCCAGATGACTGCAGCATTTCCAGAATTCACGGCTGTTCACAGCCACACAAAGGCTTCAATGGGCTCTCTGTGGAAGAGTGAGAAAGAGCTAAATGTCCATCAGTGGTAGAATGAATAAAGCAAATGTGCTGCATATACACCCTGGAATACTATGCAGCCGTAAAAAAGAATGAGATTATGTCCTGTGCAGGAACATGAATGGGGCTGGAGGCCATTATCCTTAGCAAACTAACACAGATACAGAAAACCAAATACCACACATTCTCACTTATAAGTGGGAGCTAAATGACGAGAACACATGGACACATAGAAGGGAACAACACACACTGGGGCCTATCAGAGGGTAGAGGGTGGGAGGAGGGAGAGGATCAGAAAAAATAACTAAAGGGTACTATGCTGAATTCCTGGGTGACGAAATAATCTGTACAACAACCCCCCATGACACAAGTTTACCTATATAGCAAACCTGCACATGTACCCCTAAATTAAAAGTTAAAAAAATGGGGTAAATGTTAACAATAGGCACATTTAAGTAAAGAATATACAAGTGTACTATTTTTATTTTTACAACTTTTTATAAGTTTTAATTAAAAAAAAAAACTTTTCTAGTCATGACAAATATCACATCACATTTCGACGTGTAAGGCACATCCCTGATCTGAAGACTATAATGGGAAATGGATTACTCTTAGATTAAGTTCTTTCCAGAGGATGAAGTGAGCCTTCTCTGAGGAAGCTTAAGATGAGATATAGTGAAAGTCTAAGACAATCGAGGCTCTGTTACGGAGGAGGAAGGAGGGGAATGAGACAGGGTTGGCAAGTTTCTTTGCACCACACCAGATCATTTCTCCATAGGGATGGCACAGGGCAGCGGTGAGAACTCAACCCTTGGAGCTATACTGGCTGAATTTAAAACTCAACTCTTCCCCTTATTAGCGATGAGACCTCTGGCAAGCTACTTAAGCTCTGTATAGCTCCTTTTCTGATTTGTTTGTGTGGGAGGGGGAATTAAAATTAATAATACTGCTTACCTAATAAGATCGTTGGAGGACTGAATCAGTTATTATATGTAAAGTATTTAGAACAGGAATTAACACATAATAAGCAATTGTCTCCTCGGATATAAAGTTCAAATGTAATCATGTTCTCAAAAAAATGAACACCTGGAAATTCTTATGTCCTCCAGTGATTACCAAAAGAATTACTATTTAATTTCTTGAAGAAATATTTAAGTCCAAGTAAACCCATTTCCCTATTCAGTCATTTTATGAGTTTTTATGATTAGAAAGGGCTAATCCCATGAGCAGAACCCTAAAGGCATCATTACAAAAGTGATATAATTACCAAGAACCTTATTATGACAGTCTCCCAAACAGGGAACTACCAGAGAAATGACCTCAGTGTTAGTCCGTGATGTCTTTACTTGGGAACTGCCTCCGTGTCTAGCTGCATTCCTACCATGGTTGGTAGTAAGGGAGAAGGAGTTGTCAGAAGAATACCAAGTGTCTCAGCTCCATCTAATAGAGGCACCTTTCAATTGCACAGTGGCAACTTTTTTAAAGCAGGGAAACACTTTATTTCCAATATAAAACCCTACATACAATGCTCCACACATGAAACAAATATGAATGAGGTTTCTCTGGTAAAGTGGGGAGCGGAAGATCCCAGCATTCTTCTAACTCCCCTAATCCTGCACAGAGCTGGAGAAGTGGCTCTAATCTTAAACACAAGCAAGCAAACAAGCAAATACAATGCAGAGAATCCTAACCCAAATGCACAGATTCTTTTATTAAGGTTTGGAGTTGTATCTTGTGGATGGCAGCGAGTACTCTGTTGTGTGTTTGCTACACTGGCCCTGCTGATTCTTGCTGTGTGCTTGGAATCTGAATGCTACCAAGAGTGGGCTGTAGGTTCTTATGAAGGTCTAAACCATTATCAGTTTACTTAAGTGCAGTGTTGAAGGCTGATGTTTCAGGAACCAGAGATCTCCTTTAAAGAGTCATAAAGGGACAGAGACCAGGAGTGAAAAGACCACAGTTGGGATAAGGAAAATTCAGCACCCGAATTGATCACATCAGGCAGAGTAAACTCACAGTTCCAATTTGGGCTATCACTAAAGTGACCTATAATTGACTGCACAACTGAGGATGCTTTAGAGATTGAAAGAAGTTTAATTACCAATTATGCCGGGAAACAGTGTAGCTTGTGGATTCCTGTCCATTATCACCCCCTACTCCAAGCACACCCTCCTGCACACCCACATATCCCATTCATGACTCCGCTGATTTTTTCACTTGGTCTGAACAACTTTGCATCCTCTTATATCAATATTGAAATTGGGCTCTGTACTGCTAAAATGTTCATATCTTCTTATAGGTAACACTATGGTGAGTTGTCAAGACTTTCTAAATGAATCACAGACCAAAAGGCTTTCTCTTAGCAACAAAAATGCTGATCAGACAATGCACTCAATGATAGCTATAAAATGCTTCATAGAATGAAGACACTCTGAGGTCAAATGGAAATTTTGTTCTTTAGAATAAATCCTTGGAAATCTCTGCACTGACATTCAGACTTTTTGAGAAAGGTGACTGGGATGTTGGCCCATCTGTTAAACTCGTACAATTATACCCAGGCTTCTTTGGCTCAGTGGTCTCTGAAATGCATGGCTTTGTTTGATTGTTTTTCAGAAACTTTTGACACGTATTTAGTTATAGAATAAGTGTGATTTCTTTTTAAACTGTTTTTGATATTGCTTCCAAGAAACATTTTCAATTCTTTTTCCAAATGAGCAACAAAAGCCCATTTATTGAGAGCTCTCATTTTATTTTCTCTATTATTTGCTGCCTAAAATCTCAGATTTAGGTAGAGCAAAACCACTATTGGTTTGCAGGATTTAAAATTTCAAGTTTCGGTGCTCTTTTTGCTATGATTATAAGAAAATACAATTTAATTATTTTATCTAGGGTAAATTGAAAATTATTTCATACAAGTAATTATTAGCTCCTTTTAATAAACCTTACATTTCACAGTGGATTTTTGCATGTGTCAATTTACTTAATTTTTGCAACAAACCCATGATATGGGTTGGTATTATGCTATCTTAAGGCTGAAAAAACAAAGGTCAGACAGTTTGAACAGCTTTCCCCAGATCACACAGTCTGGAAATGTCCGAGCTGAACTTGCACAGTGGACTTGGATCCATTCCATTTCTCAAGACATCGCCGTTCACTCCTCACACTTCATCTCATAATAAATTACAACACCTGAATTCTGAATGAGCAGATCTACTTTGACTCACACATGGGAATCTCTTCTGACCTCTGAATTGTACTCAAACTACGACCCATTATCTTCTCCCAAATTCCTTCTGTCTCTTCTTTCCTTTGAATTATATAATTTTCTCTTGCACCCTCATGGCTATTTCTGCTTTCCATCCCATCTTCACAGTAATAAAAGGGAGTTGCCTCTGGATCTCATCAAGTAGAGCAGTGGACTTATTTTAAGAAGTTTCAGCCTAGAATGCACATTTTCTAGTTTTGGGAAGCACTTATAGAAAATTAAACAATCTCAGAAAATCTGTTTAAAGAGAAAACTCTTTGTTCTTTCTTCTGTCTAACCCCTTCGTCTAAAACTCCTTTTCTAAAGAAATCTAACAGACTCAAAATTCCTTGCATAAAGGTTTGTTTTGATTATTTTTCTCCAAAATAAAGGACACAGTATAGTGATATAGTGATCTTCAGCCATCTACATTAATGCAGCCAATTTATAGTACTATTAACCTTGATGTCTTAGTGTTAGCAAACCTTAACTTACATTAATGTAGTCAATTTGTATTATTAACCTACATTAGTGAAACCAATTTATGGTATTGTTAACCTTGGTATCTTAGTGATTTCAAACAGACCTGCATCAGAATTACCTGGAGTGTTTGCTTAAAGTGCAATTCTTGGGCTCAATTCAAGATTTACCGAATCCAAATATCTAGGAGAGGAGCTATAAAATCTGCACTTTAAAGAAAGGTTATTCTCAGGTCAAAGTCTGAGAAACGCTGTCTAGGAAGCCAAGGCCACCAGCATACACAGTGCTACCACTGCAGAGTTCTCCCAGAGCTTGGAATTCATGGTACTTTCATGAGTTTAATGGACAGTCCAGCATCCCAGTTGCCTTCCCAGTCCATTAAACTCATTATGACTGGAGGGACCTCAGTGGGATTATAGTTCAAATCCAATCTGCAGATGAGAAAACTGAAGCCCAGGGAACATAATAAATTAGGGAAAATTTATTTCTAATATTATTCACAGTACCAAACAAAACACTTTCTGTGAGGCGTAGGCAGTCCTCCAAGGAGGAATGACACCATGTCTGTTATTATTATTCATAACTTTTGTCTTTACAAGTGCCGAGTTTAGATGCAGGTGATTAGTTGACACAATTTTATATCTTCTAGATACTTATTCAAACATTTGTTAACATTGATTAATTTGATTTAGCAGTTGTCCTTCCAAATATGAAGTCTGTCTTATGTGTCCCATGGATTAAAGATTCCTGGCATCTAATGTGACCTTGGAGAACAGTGATTTAGTACAGAATAACTGGTTGTCAGGCAGTGTCTTACAGATCTCAAATCTCAATTTTCAGTTCTCAAATTTTCAGTTTCAGAAATGGCTGAATTCATTGACCCAAAAGTCATCAGGCAAGCACACTGACAAAGACAGTGGTAACGTGGAAACATAGTAGATCATTTGCAATGAAAAAACACAATAGTCAATAATTCCCAATATTTATGTCATCAGTGTAGCACATAATCATCTCTGGAGAGAAAATGACTTAATTAAATTAAGTTGGGAAGTCAGCCTAGTGATTACACATCTGAAAATGAAAAGGATTTCTTCTTTGGATATTTCCTTGCCAGGGAGTGTCTGGCTGTTTTGACTAGATATTTGCATTTGTAATCCAGGACAGGGTTTTCTAATATTTGATGGGATTGCTGGGTTGTATAATAGTGTTTTCAATTTTGTAAAAACCTGTTGCTATGGGCTGAATGTTTTTTCGATGGTTAATTTATGTGTCAACTTGACTGTGGCCTGTGTCTCTGGAGAATTTGGACTAATAAAATTTGCATCTCCCCAAAATTCATACATTGAAGTCTGATCCCCCATGTGTTGGTATTTGGAGGTGGGCCCTTTGGGAGGTGATTAGGTTATGAGGGTGAAGCTTTTGTAAGTGGAATTAGTGCTGTTATAAGAAGAGATGCAAGAGAGCTTGCTTCCTTTCTCTCTCTATTCTGCACCACATGAGGATACAAAGATAAGACAGCTGTCTGCAAATCAGGAAGCAGGACCTAAGGAGACACTGAATCTGCCAGTACCTTCATCGTGGACCTCTCTCACTACTTCCTATTCAATGTAGTATTGGAAGTTCTGGACAAAGCAATCAGGCAAGAGAAAGAAATAAAGGGTATTCACATAGGAAGAGAGGAAGTCAAATTGTTTCTGTTTGCAGGTGACATGACTTTATATTTAGGAAACCCTATCATCTCAGCCCAAAATCTCCTTAAGCTGATAAGCAACTTCAGCAAAGTCTCAGGATATAAAATCAATGTGCAAAAATCAAAACCATTCCTATACACCAATAATAGACAAACGGAGAGCCAAATAATGAGTGAACTCTCACTCAGAATTGCTACAAAGAGAATAAAATACCTAGAAATGCAATTTACAAGGACGTTAAGGATCTCTTCAAGTAGAACTACAAACTGCTACTCAAGGAAATCACATAGGACACAAACAAATGGAAAAATATTTCATGCTTATGGATAGGGAGAATCAATATCATGAAAATGGCCATACTGCCCAAAATAATTTATAGATTCAAGGCTATCCCCATCAAGCTACCATTGACTTTCTTCACAGAATTAGAAAAAAAACTATTTTACATTTCACATGGAACAAAAAAAAAAAAAAAAAAAAAAAAGAGCTCGTATAGCCAAGACAATCCTAAGCAAACAGAACAAAGCTGGAGGCATCACGCTACTTGACTTCAATCTATACTACAAGGCTACAGTAACCAAAACAGCATGGTACTGATACAAAAACAGATATACAGACCAATGGAACAGAACAGAGGCCTCAGAAATAATGCCACACATCTCCAACCATCTGGTCTTTGACAAACCTGACGAAAACAAGCAATGGGGAAAGGATTCCCTGTTTAATAAATGGTGTTGGGAAAACTGGATAGTCATATGCAGAAAACTGAAACTGGACCTCTTCCTTACACCCTATACAAAAATTAACTCAAGATGGATTAAAGACTTAAATGTAAAACCCAAAACCATAAAAACCTAGAAGAAAACCTAGGCAACACCATTCAGGGCATAGGCATGGGCAAAGACTTCATGACAAAAACACCAAAAGCAATGGTAACAAAAGCCAAAACTGACAAATGGGATCTAATTAAACTAAAGAGCTTCTGCACAGCAAAAGAAACTATCATAAGAGTGAATAGGCAACCTACAGAATAGGAGAAAATTTTTGCAATCTATCCATCTGACAAAGGGCTAATACCCAGAATCTACAAAGAACTTAAACAAATTTACAAGAAAAAAGCAAATAACCCCATCAAAAAGTGGGTGAAGAACATGAACAGACACTTCCCAAAAGAAGACACTTATGTGGCCAACAAACGTGTGAAAAAAAGCTCATCATCACTGGTTATTAGAGAAATGCAAATCAAAACCACAATGAGATACCACCTCACACCAGTTAGAATGGCAATCTTTAAAAAGTCAGAAAGCAACAGATGCTGGTGAGGCTGTGGAGAAATAGGAATGCTTTTACACTGTTGGTGGGAGTGTAAATTAGTTCAACTATTGTGGAAGACAGTGTGGCAATTCCTCAAGGATCTACAACCAGAAATACCATTTGACCCAGCAATTCCATTACTGGGTATATACCCAAAGGATTATAAATCATTTGACTATAAAGACACATGCACACATATGTTTATTGTGGGACTATTCACAATAGCAAAGACTTGGAACCAACTCAAATGCCCATCAATGATAGACTGGATAAAGGAAATGTGGCACATATACAACATGGAATACTATGTAGCCAAAAAAAAGGATGAGTTCATGTCATTTGCAGGGACATGGATGAAGCTGGAAACTATTATTCTCAGCAAACTAACCAAGGACAGAAAACCAAGCACCACATGTTCTCACTCATAAGTGGGAGTTGAACAATGAGAACACATGGACACAGGGAGGGGAACATCACACACCGGGCCTGTTGAGGGGTGGGGGCCTAGGAGAGGGAGAGCATTAGTAGAAATACCTAATGTAGGTGATGGGTTGATGGGTGCAATAAACCACCATGGCACGTGTATACTTATGTAACAAACCTGCATGTTCTGCACATTTATCCCAGAACTGAAAGCATAATTTTAAAAAAAAGAGAAGAGTTTCATGTACATTTCTTGGGATAATTTGTGTTGACAATCATATCTTCTGCAAACAATGACACTTTTATTTCTCCCTTTCTATCAGTATTTTATCTACCTAGCTAGCTAACTATCTCTATCTCTCATTTCCTGATTTCAAAAGTTACCACAAAGCTACAATGACAGTATGGCATAAAGATAGATATGGAGATTCATGGTCTAGAGTTGAGTATCTAAAAAACCCTCACATTTATGGTCTATTAATTTTTGACAAGCACGCGAATTTTTGACAAAGATAGCCATCTATCTATCTATCTATCTATCTATCTATCTATCTATCTATCCATCTATCATCCATTCATCTATCTATCACCTTGCCTAATTGCACTGGCTAAGACTTTCTGTGCTATGGTCAATAGGAATGATAAGGGTGAACATCCTTGCCTTGTTCCTGATCTTGTTTATTTTCTTTTTTAATTTTAGAATTTCAGCTTGGTTCTTTATTTATATCTTCTTTTTTTAAATTTGTTTCCAGAATGTTCACAATTACTAGTTGAAGAAAGTGGCATGTGCTCATTCCATTTTTCTGAGAACAAAAATCTTCCGTTGATTTTTTTTAAAACAGCTTTATTGAGATATAATTTGCATAACATAAAATTCACCTGTTTAAGGTATACAATTAAATGGCTTTTAATATATTCAAAAAGTTATGCAACCACCACCAACATGAATTATAGGACATTTTCATCACCCCAAGAAGAAATTCCATAGTCATAAGCAGTCATTTCCCATTTCTCCTAACCTGTGTATCCCAGCCGTAGTCAACTACTAATCTACTTTCTGTTTCTACAGATTTGCCTGTTCTGCATATTTCATATAAATTGAAACTACAATATAGTATTTTGTAACTAGCTTCTTTCAGTTATCATAATATCTTCAAGGGTCATCTATGTTATTGCATATATCTGTGCTTCATCCTTTTATTGCTGAATAATATTCTACTGTGTGGATATTCCACATTGCATTTTTTTTTTTTTTTTTGACATGGAGTCTTGCCCTGTCACCAGGCTGGAGTGTAGTGGTGCCATCTTGGCTCACTGCAACCTCTGCCTCCTGGGTTCAAGTGATTCTCCTGCCTCAGTCTCCTAAGAAGCTGAGACTACAGGCGTGTGCCACCACACCTAGCTGATTTTTGTATTTTTAATAGAGACGGGGTTTCACCATGTTGGCCAGGATGGTGTCGATCTCTTGGCTTCATGATCCACCTGCCTTGGCCTCCCAAAGTGCTGAGATTACAAGCGTGAGCCACTGCAACTGGCCTCCACATTGCATTTATCCATTCATCACTTAATGGATGTTTAGATTGTTTTCACATTTTTGATTATTATAAATAATGCTCCTATAAACATTCCTGTATCAGTTTTTGTTTGAATATGTGTTTTGATATGTATATACCTACAAGTGGAATTGCTGGTCATGTAATGTAGTAACTACATTAACATTTTAAGAAACTACCAAACTTTTTTTTCAAAGCAAGTACATCATTTTGCAATGTCACCAGCACTGTATAAATGTTCCAATGTCTCCACATTCTTGCCAATAGTTGTTATTATCTGTCTTTTCATTATAACCATCCTATCAGTTGTATATCATGATAATTTCTGTCATTTCAGTTGTTCTGATGGTTAATTTGTTTGTTGAGCATCTTTCCAGGTAATTATCATATATCTTGTTTGGAGAACTGTCTATTCAAATATCTTGCCTTTTAAAAACTGGATTATTTGGGCGACAGAGCGAGACTCCATCTCAAAAAAAAAAAACTGGATTATTTGTCCTTTTACTGTTGAATTTTAAGTGTTCTTTATATATTCTAGATACTAGTCTTTTATCAGAAAATGATTCACAAATGTTTTTTCCATTCTGTTGTCTTTTTTATTTTTGTGAGGTTGACACTTTTTTTTTTTAATTTTGGTGAAATCCAACTTATCTATTTTTTATTTGGTTGTTTTTATGTTTAATGTCATATTTAAGAAACTGTTACCTAAATCAAGGTAATGAAAAGTTTGTGTCTATGTTTTATGTTAAGACTTCTATAGTTTCAGCTCTTCTTCTCTGAGGTATTTGATTGATTTTGACTAAATTTTTATGTACAGTGTAAAGTAGGGGTTCAGTTTCATTCCTTTGCATGCGAATATGCAGTTGTTCCAGTACCATTTGTTGAAAAGACCATTCTTTCCTCCGTTGAATGGTCTTGGCATCCTTGTCAAAAATCAATAGACCATAAATGTGAGGGTTTTTCTTTCATGCTCAATTCTAGACCATGAATCTTCATGTCTATCTTTTTGCCACACTTCATTGTAACTTTGTAGTAACTTTTGAAATCAGGAAATGAGAGTCTTCCAACATTGTTCTTTTTCTTTGCTTTCTGTCTCTTTTTTTCTTCTTTCCTTTCTCCCTTCCTTCCTCTCCCTATTCTTTGAATTTACATATGAATTTTATAATCATCTTACCAATTTCTGCAAGAAGTCCTCTGGAATTCCGATAAAGACTATGCTGAATCTGGATATCAATTTGGGGAGTATTGTCATCTTAACAACACTAAGTCTTCTGATTCACAAACATATGATGCTTTCCAGTTAATTAAGTCTTCCTTAATTTCCTTAAGCAATGTTTTACAATTTTCAGAATATAAATTTTTGTGCTTTTATTACATTTATTTATAAGCATTTTATTATTTTTATGCTATTGTAAATAGGAATTTTTTGTAATTTCATTTTGCACTGTTCATTCCATCAATTAAATTTTAACTTCAATTGCTGTATTTTTTTTTTAATTACTTAAAGTCCTGTTAGTATTTTTTTCCACACTGGCTTAGTTGTTCATGCTTTAATACTTTTTCTTAATATGAAACATGGTAAGATCACAGACCTAAATGTGAAACGCAAAACTATAAAACTCCTAGAAGATAGCATAAAGTATAAATGACCTTGGATTTGGCAATGACTCTTTAGATACAGCACTGAAGGCACAATGTATAAAAGAGAGATTGATAAACTGGACTTCATTGAAATTAAATTTTCTGCTCTGCAAAACACACTGTTAAGAGAATAAAAAGACAAGCCACAGACAGGGAGAAAATATTTTTAAAACACATATCTGATAAGACTATTATCCAAAATATACAAAGAACATTTAAAACTCAACAATAAGAAAGCAAATAACACAACTAAAAAATTGGCCAAAGACTTTAACAGATACCTTACCAAAGAATATGTACAGCTGACAAATAAGCATATGAAGAGATGATCCACATCATATATCATCAGGGAAATGCAAATTAAAACAACAAAAGATACTGGTACACATCTATTAAAACGGCCAAAATCCAGAATACTGAAGGCACTAAATGCTTACAAGGACATGGAGCAACATTGCTGGTGAGAATGCAAAATGGTACAGCCGCTTTAGAAAACAGTTTGGAAGTTTCTTATAAAACTAAACATACTCTTACCATAGAATCTAGCCATTGTACTTGTCAGTGTTTACCCAAAGGAGCTAAAAACTTATGCCCACACAAAGTTTATAGCAGTTTTACTCACAATTGCCAAAACTTGGAAGCAACCAAGATGTCCTACAGTTGGTAAATAAGAAAACTGTAGCACATCTAGACAATGGAATATTATTCAGTGCAAGAAAGAAATGAGCTCTCAAACTATGAAAAGACATCGAGGAAATCTAAATGCATATCACTAAGTGAAAGAAGCAAATAAGAAAAGTCTACATACTGTATTATTCCAACCACATGGCCTTCTGGAAAAGGCAGAACAATGGAGACAGTAAAAAGATCAGTGGTTGCCAAGAGTTAGCGGGGAGGGAGAGATGAAGAGGAGGAGTAAAGAGGATCTTTGGGGGCAGTGAAGATACTCTGTATGATACTATAATGGTGGATATGTATAGTTATACATTTGTTTAAACCCATAGAATGTACGACACCAAGGATGAATCCTAACGTAAACTATAGACTGGATGATAGTGATGTGTTGATGGAGGTTCATCAATTGTAACAAGTGTACGATTCTGGTGGTAGTTGGGTGTTGATAGTGAGGGAGGCTGGGCACGTGTGGGTGCAGGAGTACACAGGACATGTCTGTATCTTCGTCTCAATTTTGCGGCGAACCTGAAACTGCTCTAAAAATACATTCTATTATTTTAAAAAAGCAGATTCAGACTCATAGGCACAGAACTTATTCAGTATCTGATCATTTGAATATCTGAAGTCTTCACGGGTATATTTTTCTTGTGTTTTCTCTTTTTATGTATCATAGAGGCATAACCTCAAAAGGGTAAGGCTCAGCTTTTGTTTGGTTTCTTGGAACTTTAATTGCAGGTCCGATGTGAAGCTTATTTGAAGGTGCTCAGAGAGTATGTGGATTTGCTTCTGCCAGATCCTTGGAAATGCTGCCAAGCATGGTCACTTGAAGCTAAATTTGTAGGTGAAGATTTACCACAGTGGAGGTGCATGCATTCCTGTTCCAAACCCCACTGAGTGCCAGTTTCTTGAAAGGAATCTTCCAGGAAAACTTGTGTTTTTGGGAAAACCCAACTGTGTTTCCTTCTGCTATTTGAAGCTGCAGGAGCAAATCTGAATGTTCGCCTGACATTCAGAGCCAAATTTGACAAAAGGTAAATTTATTAACTCTCTTCCTCCATGAGGTGATATCTTTCTACTTCACCCTATTGCAGAGGTTATCATCTTTAAAGTTGCTGCTTTATGTGGCGGTCAGTTGCCCCAACCCCATCCAGCTCAAGCTCCAGATTTTGCATGTGGCCCCTTAAATTCTAGGACTGGGGATCCCAGGGATTGGCAAATACCATGAACAAACACAACTCCAGCATTTATATGCAACTCTAAATTTGTACTTTCTTATCATTTGGGCCCTTCTTATTATTTGTACTTCTCTGCCAGCTCAATCATGCATTGTAAAATACTTTAACACTTTTTACAGCAATTTTCTTTCTTCTGGACATTTAGTCTACAAGGTGGTCTGCAATGGAACCTAATTAATATCTCTTTAATTTCCCTCCAATTGAAGTTAAAAAGTATTGAATTTGTTCCTGGTTCTAGCAGTATTCCCTTTAATAAGTCTTTAATTCTCTCTGTGTCTTAGTAACTTCATCTGTGAAAAATGAGGAGGTTAGACCAAACGACCTCTATGGACCTTTCCGGCAATAAATGTCCACGACTCTCAGGTGCAATAAGTTTTAATTGCATGGGATCTTTGATTGTTATTAATCGCATTCAGAGAATTCTATCAGTAAGTATGAGATAGTTCTACTCAAATGTATAGCTTTTCTGTGACCTGAGTGGCTCATTCATTTTCTCTTAGCTAGTGGGAGTTCTTATATTGGGGCCTGTACATCCGATTAATGACTACTGTAACTCCATTTTAAAATATTATGAGTAAAACAAAACATACCAAAGTAAAAGATTTTTTTCTTCTCATGGATTTCAATAGTACCCCGAAGAGGTAAAATAACAATGTATGTCCTTGAAAATAATTCATAACTACTACTTTTTTCTTTTTAAGAAATAGTTTGGATTTCTTAAAAGAGTTGTTAGTCATAGAAATTCTAAAATTTCTGTTAACATTCCAAGATAACTATATTTTCAACAGATTCAACACTTTCAAAGCCCTTCAAAAAACAACCCATAAATTGGTAGCAGGCATTGAAAAGGAAAAAGCCTCTGGCAGCAAACGCTCTGTTTACTGCTGAGAACCCATGAATCATAAAGAACAATATAACCCAAGTGTGTTTCCTTCTGCTATTTGAAGCTGCAGGAGCAAATCTGTGGCCTTGAAGTAATGAAATGCACTGAGACGGTACAAAAATACATTATTCAGTTGCTTGCTATATAATGTGATTTAAATTGTTTTTCATTCCATTATCCTCGGCTCTTGGGCACTTAAGTTGAGGCATATTTATGAGTGTTTCATAATTAACAAGTGTTCCTCTGTGACAAAGAAAGTAGCCTAATTTGGGAGGAGGATGGGGGTCTTTCTGCTCTCTCTCCCTGCTGAGTTTCTCCTTCAACACCTTTACTTCCCACCAGTCCATTACTCCATTAACTTCAAAAGCAAATTAGAATCTATCCTCTCTAACTGTTCTCACTTCACTCAAATCAAAAGGCACTTAATTAGTTTGCTTCTAGGATATATTACAGCAATAACAGGATCTAATATAAACAGTATGTAATGATAGGGTCTAAGACTATGTGGGTTCAACAAACGATTTTGAACATGAATTATGGTCAATGTTCCAAGGACATCCTGGACCAAGTCTATGACTGTATCCAACACTCGTAACATTTTCATCTGTCTGTAAAACCTTGAAAACCCACTTTGCCATGTTTGGTTAATGAGGATTTGACAAAAGTAAAAGTTTGATAGTTTATTTTTCCAAGGTGGTTTTAGTAGAACCTATTTATTCTCAACAAATATGAGGAGCTCTGGGAGGAAAGTGGCTTATCTACTTTTCTAACCTGCCTCCAACAAGCCTGGCACTGCAGACTGAGACACAGGAGTAAGGCTGATGTTCTCTAGTCCTACACCTTGTGGTCACTTGGGGGAAAGCCGAGGGCTTAAGCTCCTGAAATTCCATCCCTCTTCGCCTAGATTTAGAAAGCATGATATATGTGTTTTCCGGGATGGTTTAGTGATACCCAAACCAACAAAAGAAGTATTTCCAGAAGAAAGAGTGGTTAATTCCATCCTGCTGAGAGAACAGAGAGGAGCCCTTTGGATTGGACAACACAGAAATCATTGGTAACCTTTCAAGAGAGTGGAGAGAAAAGGTATTTGACTGCGAGAAGTTAAGAAGAGAGGAAAAAATGGGGACTAGATTAAAAATTTTGAGAGTTCTACTAAAAGAATAACAGGAAATAGTGATGTACCCAGAGCAGGTCATAGAGTCCAGGAAGTATTTAAGAAAGGAAATGTTAGACAAGTTTGTATGCAGATGAGAATAATTCAGTTGAGATAGAGAAACTGGTATAGGAAAGAGAAGGTAAAATTGCAGAAGCAGAGTCTTGTAGACAATGGAGGAATGGACTGCTGTCGCTCTGGTGGAAAGGTTGGTGGAGTTCAGGACATGAATGCTTCTCCCACTACAATAGAAGGGGAGGCAGGTGGCTGGGCACGGGGGCTCATGCCTGCAATCCCAGGACTTCAGGAGGCCAAGGAGGGTGGATCACGAGGTCAGAAGTTCAAGACCAGCCTGACCAACATGGCAAAACCCCATCTCTACTAAAAATACAAAAATTAGCTGGGTGTGGTGGCACGCACCTGTAATCCCAGCTACTCAGGAGGCTGAGGCAGGAGAATCCTTTGAACCTGGGAGGTGGAGTTTGCAATAAGCCAAAATCAAGAAGAGGAGGCAGGTAGGTTGGCAAATTTTGGTAGATGGGGAGGGTCTCAGCTAATTGTATCCATTTTTGCAAGGAATTAAGGGAAGCAAGGTGGATACCTACATTATTTCTGAGCCTTAGTACTTGAGGCTTATAAAATACAAAAGCAAATTCTACTAAAGATGAGTGCAGTGAAACAACAGTATAAACGAGAAGGATTTTAATTATTAAATAATATGTTACTAAAATGGAAGGGAACATTTGCATATGCAAATGATTGGGAGAATCAAAGAACTGAAGGAATTTGCATTAAAAATAGTAAGATAAATAGGGTTTTGGGTTTAATACTTCAGGGTGGTCAATCAAGGTAAGCCCATTCCAGAAAGTTTGGGAAACCATTTGAAGAAAAATACAAAAATGTTACTGAAGGTGACCTAAAGAAAAAGTAAGATACACTCTATACTCTATTCCAGAGGTAGAAGACTGATTTAAGTCTATTGTATTCAAAAATATTACATTATAAAAGGAACGTAACAAAATGATTGTAAAATGTACTGGGAAGAATACATAGACTTGGTTAAAATTTTTTATTTAAGACAGATTCTAAACAGATTAAAAGATTATAAGAATTAAGTTTGTATAGTATTGGCACAAGAACAGATAAGCTAATGAACAGAGCAGAAAACAGTGTAGAAGCAGACCCCAAATTAGAAAACGTTGACATCACAAACTAGTGGAGAAAGAAGGATTGTCAAATAGATAAACTAATAGAATAACTAGTTATTATTTTTTTAATTATAAACTTAAACAGATATTTACATAACATTCTTCCTAACAACTACAGAATATACATTATTCTCATTGGCACACAGAGCATTCTCCAAGATAGACAATACGATAGGCCACAAAACAAGTCTCAATACATTTAAAGAATCAAAGCCATATCAAGTGTCTTCTCAGATCACAGTGAAATAAAACTGGAAGTCAATTCCAAAAGGAATCCTCAAAACTATACAAATGCATGGAAATTAAATGATCTGCTCTCACTTAACAATATACTGTAACCAAATTTAAGATGAATTAAAGGGTTAAGTAGAAAAAATCAAATGATATAAAAGCTAAAGAGATTCTTTACCTAGTCAGCTCATCTTTGACTGGGAAATGACTTCTTAAAGCAAAAATAGAGAATAATTGATTTGACTACATAAAATATTAAATTTTTGTTTCAAAAAAACTATAGGTAAAGTTAAAAGACAGACTGGTAAAAATAGACCAAGTATATGAACAACTAGTTTACCAAGAACAAATGCAAATTATTACTAAACATTTTGAAAAATGTAACTTCTCTAGTAATCAAAGAGATAAAGGTATAAACAATATTGTTATGTTAATTTTGGTTGTTGAAAAAAAATTTTTAATTACTTATATTGCCTAGAACTGAGTAAGACATATGCACCTTTGGTGGAGGGGAAATTGGTAGAATCTTTATGGAAAGTAATTTTAGCAATATGTATCAGACACTTTAACAGTATAATTCCCTTTTTTAGGAACTTAACCTAAGAAAATAATCAGAAATGTGAACAAAGGAGAATGTATAAAGATAATAATTATATGTCTATACTAGTGGAAGAAAATTTACATGTTATATGTACATATAAAAGTGGGAAGAAAATGTACCAAAATGTTAACAGTGTTTATCCATGGTTGATGAGATTATAAATAAGTCCTATTTTCTTCTTTGTCATCTACTATCTAGATTTTCAACAAAAGTATGTATTTCTTTTAATGTAAGTTTAAACTTTCCTCTTAGCACCACTCTTGCTGTATTTCAGAAGTTTGATAAGTTGTGTCACTATTATTATTCATTTCAAAGAATTTTAAAATTCCCATCTTGAGTTCATTGTTGACCCCAAAATCATTCAAGAGCAGATCATTTACTTTCCATGTATTTGTATAGTTTTGAGGATTCCTTTTGGAATTGACTTCCAGTTTTATTTCACTGTGATCTGAGAAGACACTTGATATGGCTTTGATTCTTTAAATGTATTGAGACTTGTTTTGTGGCCTATCGTATTGTCTATCTTGGAGAATGCTTTGTGTGCCAATGAGAATAATGTATATTCTGTAGTTGTTAGGAAGAATGTTCTGTAAATATCTGTTAAGTCCGTTTGTTCTAGGGTATATTTTAAGTCCATTGTTTCTTTGTTGACATTCTGTCTTGATGATCTGTCTAGCGCTGTCAGTGGAGTACTGAAGCCCCTCACTATTACTGTGTTGCTGCCTATCTTGTTTCTTAGGTCTAGTAGTAATTGCTTTATAAATTTGGGACCTCCAGTGTTAGGTGCGTATAAATTTAGGATTGTAATATCTTCATGTTGGACTAATCCTTTTATCATTATATAATGTCCTTCTTTGTCTTTTTTAAACTGTTATTGCTTTAAAAACTGTTTTGTCTGATATAAGGATAGCTACTCCTGCTTGCTTTTGGTTTCCATTTGCATGGAGTATCCTTTATTTTATTTATTTATTTTATTTTGAGATGGAGTTTCACTCTTGTCTCCCAGGCTGGAGTGCAATGGCACGGTTTCAGCTCCCTGCAGCCTCCACCTCCCGGGTTCAAGCGATTCTCCTGCCTCAGTCTCCCAAGTAGCTGAGATTACAGGCACCTGCCACCATGCTCAGCTAATTTTTGTATTTTTAGTAGGAACGGGGTTTCAGCATGTTGTCCAGGCTGGTCTTGAACTCCTGACTTCAGGTGATCCACCCACCTCAGCCTCCCAAAGTGCTGGGATTATAGGTGTGAGCTATCGTGCCCAACCCTGCATGGAATTTTCACCCATTTACCTTAGGTTTATGTGATTTCTTATGTGTTAGGTGAGTCTCTTGAAGATAGACATTTGTTGGTGTGTGTGTGTTTGCTTTTTTTTTTTTTTTTTTTTTTTTTTTTGCCATTCTGCCATTCTGTATTGTTTAAGTGGAGCATTTAGGCCATTTACAGTCAATACTAATGTTGAAATGTGAGGTACTGTTCCATTCATCATGTCAATTGTTGTCTAGATACTTTGTTTTTTTTTCATTGTGTTATTGTTTTATAGGCCTTGTGAAATTTGTGCTTTAAGGAGGTTCTATTTTGGTGTATATCAAGGTTTTGTTTCAAAGTTTAGAATTCCTTTTAGCATTTCTTGTAGTGCTGGTTTGGTAGTGGCAAATTTCCTCAGCGTTTGTTTGTCTGAAAAAGACTTTCATCTCTGCTTCATTTATGAAGCTTAGTTTTGATTGATACAAAATTCTTAGCTGACAATTATTATGTTTAAGGAGGCTAAAGATGGGGCCCCAGTCTTTTCTGGCATGTAAGGTTTCTGCTGAGAAATGTGCTGTACACTAACAATGACTAAGCTGAGAATCAATAAAAGACTCAATCCCTTTTACAAGAGCTTCAAAAAACAAAACAAAATAAAATAAAATAAAATAAAATAAAATAAAATACTTAGGAATATACTTAATCAAGGAGGTGAAAGATCTCTACAAGGAAAACTACCAAACACTGTTTAAAGAAATCATAGATGACACAAACAAATAGAAATACATCCCATGCTCATGGATGGGTAGAATCAATATTGCAAAAATGACCATGCTGCCCAAGCAAATCTACAGATTCAATGCAATTCCCCTCAAAATACCATTATCATTCTTCAAAGAACTAGAAAAAGCAATCCTAAAATTTATATGGAACCAAAAAGGCACCTTCATAGCCAAAACAATACTAAGCAAAAATAACAAATCTGAAGGCATAGCATTACCTGACTTCAAATTATAGTACATAGCTATCATTATCAAAACAGCATGGTACTGGTATAAAAATAGGCATGTAGACCAATGTATCAGAATAGACAACCCAGAAGTAAAGCCAAATACTTACAGCCAAATGATATTTGAGAAAGCATACAAAAATATAAAGTGTAGAAAGGATACCCTATTCAATAAATGGTGCTGGGAAAACTGGCAAGCTACATGTAGAAGAATGACACTGGATACTTGTCTCTCACCTTATACAAAAGTCAACTCAAGATGGATCAAAGACTTAAATCTAAAACCTGAAACCACAAAAATTCTAGAAGATGACATCAGAAAAACTCTTTTAGACATTGGCTTAGGCAAAGAATTCATGACGAAGACCCTAAAAGCAAATGCAATAAAACAAAAAATAAATAAATGGGACCTAATTAAACTAAAAAGCCTCTGCACAGCAAAAGAGATAATCAGCAGAGTAAACAGACAAACCACAGATTGGGAGGAAATATTTACAAACTATGCATCCCACAGAGAACTAATATATAGAATATACAAGGAACTCAAATCAGTGAGAAAAAAAAACAAAATAAATAATCCCATTACAAAGGGGACAAAGGACATGAATAGACAATTCTCAAAAGAGAATATACAAACAGCTGGCAGACATATGAAAACATGTTCAACATCACTAATTATCAGGTAAATAAAAACTAAAACCACAATGAGATACCATCTTACTCCTGCAAAATGGTCATAATCAAAAAGTCAAAAAATAATAGAAGTTGGTGTGAATGGGATGAAAAGGGAACACTTTTACGCTGCTGGTGGGAATGTAAACTAGTACAACCACTGTGGGAAACTGTGTAGAGATTCCTTGAAGAACAAAAAGTAAAAGTACCATGTGATCCAGTAATCCCACTGCTGGGTATCTACCCAAAGGGAAAGAAGTTATATGAAAAAGACACATGCACACACGTGTTTATAGCAGGACAATTCACAATTGCAAAAATATTAAACCAACCTAAATGTTCATCAACCAATGAGCAGATGAATAAAATGTGGTATATGTACAACATGGAATACTACTCAGCCATAGAAAGGAATGAAATAATGTCTTTTGCAGCAATTTGAATGGAGCTGGAGACCATTATTCTAAGTGAAGTAATTCAGGAATGGAAAACCAAGTATCCTATGTTCTCACTTGTAAGTGAAAGCTAAGCTAAGAAGATCCAAAGACATAAGAATGCTATAATGGACACTGGGACTCAAGCAGGAAGGACGGTGAGAGAGTGAGGGATAAAAGACTGCCTCTTGGGTACAGTGTATACTGCTTGGGTGATGGGTGCATCAAAATCTCCGAAATCACTGCTAAAGAGCTGATCAATGTAACCAAAAACCACCTGTAACCCCAAAACTATTGAAATTTTTAAAAAGCAAGTTTAAGATAAGTATGTTCTTTTTAAACAGGTGAATATATCAAAAGCTTCATCAAACACGTGCAGGTATTATTCCTCATGATAATTATCTCCTAAATATAGTTTGATAAAGAAAAAGAGAATTCTTATTCATGGATGAAAGTGCAGTAGAGCCAGAAAAGACATATGTCTATAAGAGTTTTGACTTTCTATATTCACCGTTTTAAGACAATGTTTATTCCAAAACCTTGTTTGTAATTTTGAAGATTAAAAAATAAGATTATAGGCCATGTTTTTTTTAAAGGGAATAGCTTGCCTTATTACTGAAACTGCAAGCATTGCATATGAATATACAACTCAATCAACTGATTTATGCATATTCACAAAAATTACATTAGGTATATAAATTATGATAAAATGAAATGCCTTGTGGTAAACTAAAAGTGTGTGAACCAAATGTTTAAGAAATATTAAATGTAATAACTCTACCATCTTACAGGTTGTCCCACTTAAAACTTATAACTAGAATCTATCAAGTTGGTGACAAAATAAATGCCTAGAATACAAAAGTGTAATTTATCCTTGTAGATAATTAATTTATTATATACTCTGCTTTGAAAATTTTGAAATAAGCTCAGTCTTTCTTTCACATATATCTCATAAACTCATTTATATTATAAATGGTTCTGCAAATGACACAATGGTTTTTTATAGTTAATTTAATTTTCATCATTGTCTTCTAGAACAACTGTTTTTACCCGGAAATATTAAAGAAGAAAGATATTATATTGACTATGTAACTTACTCCAACAGCAGGATCTGCTACTTTATTTTTATAAGATATTTATTTTCTTGTATTTTAAAAAATTTACAAGACATTCGATTCATTAATGAAATATTTTCCACATCAAAGCACTGGCTTTGTTTCTGAAATTCTGATTATATCAAAATTTATAACATTTGTCTATTATTTTTTTGAGTATTGACCTCTAGTGTGATAGCAGAAAACCAGGCCAAAATCTTTATAAAGTAAAAAATACATTAGGCAATATTTTATGAGACTGCTATAAGGAAATAATATACTAGATTGTGGCATTATTAAGACTGCTTAATACAGAGGGGCTCATTTAACTTTAAGCTCCTTCCTGCCTTTAATAGTAATGGCAATCGTTTGAGTGCTCAGGAAGTTCTTCAGCTCAATAGAACTCTCTTCACAGTGGATCCACAGAAATGCAGAAAGCACATGAGAAGCCATTTATCTCTGCTATTACTATCATTGTTTCTGTTGTGCCTTTGCTTTTTACTTTATTTTGACATTTCTTTTCATTTTGACACTGACCATTTGTTTCCTTCCTATATCTCAACCTCTTCCCTTTACTTAAAATTATTATAGAAGCCCTCCTGTTTGCGAGGTTTTGTGCTTTTTTACTGCTTTTGCGCTGCTTTTTAAAAATCAGTTTATTTCAGACACTTTAATAATTTTTGATCAAGGATCAATTAGTACGTGAACCTAATGCAGTGAAAGAGGCATATAATTTAGAGCTATTGGACGTGGAGTTGGTAATCCTTTGTCACTTAATAGTTATGTGGCTATGAAAGACCCTCAGGCTCTGTGAGCTTTGGTTCTGTCATTTTTAAAGGGATAAAAATGCTTATTTCAAAGAGCGCAAATGAGGCTCACAAAAGATAAAGTTCTCAAAAGTGCTTTGTACAGTGAAATACTAACACTATTGTTGTTTTAAAACTGAATGTTTCTTTGTCTTCCCTTCCTCCTAGTGTCTCTGAGGCTTTGCACATCTATAATTGAATCTGCTATTTTGTCTTTGTTAATATTCTGAGTTTATGCTAAAACCCAGATTCAACCATGCTCTGGAGCCCACACATTAGTACCTCATTCTATTCCAGTTTATCTGTGGGGTACAGGTACGGTTCTAGGCAGAGGAGCATGCAACGTGGCACACTGAACTCTGAACAGTGAAGCAACGGAGATAAATTGGAAAAGTGTTACAAAGAGTTAGAAAGAAAGAGACCCATTTTCATTGTATTACAAAGTTCTTCGAAGCTGCTATAATCACACTGCTGTAAATCCATAAACACATTAGGCACCACATGTACCAAAATAAATTAATTTAGAGGAATAGAATAAGAGAGCCAGATAACTTAAACAGAGGCCTTTTAAAATCATAATAAATAAGTGTCTTTGACTTCTGCTTATGTTTGGGTTTCCAAATAATTGCAGTAATGTTGCTTATTATGCACTCAATGAACGTATTTTCTTTAACAAGAATTTGCAGAAATTGTACAAACTCTTTCACGCTAGCCTGTTAGGTCTAGATGTCCCTTGTGGATTTCTCCACCAAACACGTCTCTTCTATCTATTGAAGAACATCTACATGGCTTATCACCGCTCATTCACTCCAAAAATTGTCATTGAACACTTACCACGTGCTAGTGTTCTAAGCCGTGAGTATATAGCAGTACACAAAACACTCACTTTCCTCTCACCCCAAAAAAATCTCTGCTGTCATTGAACCTACAGTACATATTATGTTAGATGATAGTAAATTCCAGTAAGAAAAATAAAAGCCAAGAAGGGGCAAAGTGTATGAGGTGGTGGGGCTAGGGTTTTTGTTTATTTATTTGTTTGTTTGGTAATTTAATTACAGTGGCTAGGGAAAGCCCATTTAAGAAAAGACTTGAAGAAGGACGTGAAGGAGTGGGCGCTGCAGATACCTGGGGGAAGAACATTCCAGGCAGTGGAAGCAGCAAGAGTAAAGGTTCTGAGGCGGCAGCATGTGTGCATTTGAGGATCAGCAGTGAGACAAGTGTCCCTGTGTGGAATAAGGACGTGAGAAAGTTGGTGGAGCTAGATGTGGTAGCATTTTTATGGCTTTGTAGGACTTTGTGAGACCATTGGCTTCTACTCTGAAAGAAAAGCAAAAATGGTGGGCATTGAGCAGAGGATAGATACGGCCTGACTTCCATCTTACGAGGATCACCATGGCTGCTAGATGGGAACATATGTTAAGGTAGCAACGGCAGAAGCAAGGAGACCAATGAAGAGCTACTGTCGTCATCTTGGCAGGAGATGATGAAAGGTTGGGCCAGAACAGTGATTCTGAGGTCACCTAGAAGTGTTAAATGACAATCATCCAAAGGAGTGGTAGTTGAGCATGCAAATCAGAAAGCCTTTATGCAAATCAGAAAGCCTTAAGGTAGGAGGAGGAGCAGGAATCCTCAGAGCAAACCAAACCTAGCTTCAAAGTTGTAGGAGAACTAGGCCTTTGCTGGACTTAGGAAGAGGAACCAAGAAACTGTTCTCTTATCTTGAGGCAACAAGGCAAGGATGTTTGCTTTCACTCCTTGTGTTCAACCTTGTACTAGATGTCCTACCCAGAGCAATAAAACCAGAATAAATGACATAATTTGTAGAGGAAGTAAAGCTTCATTTATTCTCAGATAACATGATTATTTAAGTAAAAATTCTAGGAAACCTGCAAACAAACAAACAAAAATCCCTACTCAAACTAAGAAGTGAATTTAGCAAGGTCACAGGATACCAGGTTAATGTGAAAAAAATCAATTGTATTTCTTTATAAGGCCAATAAATTATCAGAAGTTGGAATTTTTTAAAGCAATGTTTACAATAGCTAAATATGAAATACTTAAGAATAAACTTTTACTAAAGTTTACAGAAACTGTACATTGAAGACTACATTTATTGAAAAGATTGTTCTTTCTCCATTAAAATGTCGTGATATTTTTGTTGAAAAGCAATTGGTCATATACATGTGGGTTCATTTCTGAATGATCTATTCTATCCCATTGAGCTATATGTCTATATCTAGGACAATACTAAACTTTTTTTTTGTTACTGTTGCTATATGGAAAGTCTTGAAATCAGATATACTTCTGGTTTATTCTTCTTTTTCTAAGTTGTTATGGCTATTCTAAATTTTTTGCAATTTTATGTACATGTTAGAATGAGCTTGTCAGTCTCTACATATAATAATAACAATAGTAATAAAGCCTGAATCTATAGATCAAGTTGGGGGAAATTGAATTTTAACAATTGAGGTTTTTAGTCTATGAGAACCAGGAGCTATGATGTTTAAACACAGAGTGTGTTCTATTTAGGCCCTCAACAGATTGGATCATGCCCACCTGCCCACATTAGTGAGGTGTATATTCTTTACTCAGTTTATTGATGTAAATGCTAATCTCTCCCAGAAACACCCTCACAGACATACGAGAAATAATGTTTTCCCAGCTATCTGGGCATCCCTTAGCCCAGTCCAGTTGATGCATAAAATTAACCATCACAGCTGGGCACGGTAGCTCATGCCTGTAATCCCAGCACTTTGGGAGGCCGAGGTGGGTGGATCACCTGAGGTCAAGAGTTCAAGACCAGCCTGGGCAACATGGTGAAATCCTGTCTCTACTAAAAATACAAAAATTAGCCAGTCATGGTGGTGCACGCCTGTAATCCCAGCTGCTCAGGAGGCCGAAGCGTGGGAGTCCCTTGAACGCTGGAGGCAGAAGTTGCAGTGAGCTGAGATTGCGTCATTGCACTCCAGCCTGGGTGACAGAGCAGGACTCCACCTCAAAAAAAAAAAAAAAGAAAAAAAAGTAACCACCACACACACAAACTGTGAACCCCAAAGGAAAAACATTGATAAATTAGACAAAATTTAAGAATTTTGTCCTAAAAAAACTATGTAAGGAAAGTGAAAAGACAAGCCACATACTGAGAAAAATTATTTGTGAAGTATAAATATCTGATAAAAATCATGTATCCAGATTTTATAAGAAGTCTTGTTACTTCATATTAAAACAACTTGATACAATAAAATGGGCAAAAATTGGACACTTCACCAAAAAATATATAAGCACAGGAAAGTATGGTCAATATCATTAATCATGACAGAAATGCAACTACACATCCAGTTGAAATTAAATACATTCAGTCAAAGTTAAAAGGGCTGACAATGACGAGCGCTGTGGACGATGTGTAGCAAATCAAACTCTCCCACATCACTGGTCGGAATGCAAAGTCATTCAGTCACTTTGGAAAACATTTTGACAGTTTCTTATTCTTATCATATGACTCAGCAATTTCACACCTAGGTGTTTACTCAAGATAAATGAAAGCATAGTAGCAACAATTCACAGAAAGATTAGTGCTCAAATGTTCCTAGCACCTGTATTCATAAAAGCCAGGAACTAGACCGAACATCAATTTTTTCCTTTGGGGTTGACACAAATGTCCATCAGCTGTTACATGGATTAACAGTGGCCTATTTTTTTTTAAATTTATACTTTAAGTTCTGGGGTACATGTGCAGAACGTGCAGGTTTGTTATATAGTTATACATGTGCCATGGTGATTTGCTGCACCCATCAACCCGTCATCAACATTAGGTATTTCTCCTAATGCTATTCTTCCCCCCACCCCCCAACCCCCGACAGGCCCCGAGGTATGATGTTCCTCTCCCTGTGTCCATGTGTTCTTATTGTTCAACTCCCATTTATGAGTGAGAACATGTGGTGTTTGGTTTTCTGTTCTTGTGTTAGTTTGCTGAGAATGATGGTTTCCAGCTTCATCCATATCCCTGCAAAGGACATGAACTCATCCTTTTTTATGGTTCCATAGTATTCCATGGTGTATATGTGCCACATTTTCTTTATCCAGTCTATCATTGATGGGCATTTGAGTTGGTTCCAAGACTTTGTTATTGTGAATAGTCCCACAATAAACATATGTGTGCATGTATCTTTATAGTCGAATGATTTATAATCCTTTGGGTATATACCCAGTAATGGAATTGCTGGGTCAAATGGTATTTCTAGTTCTAGATCCTTGAGGAATCGCCACACTATCTTCCACAATGGTTGAACTAATTTACACTCCCACCAACAGTGTAAAAGTGTTCCTATTTCTCCACAGCCTCACCAGCATCTGCTGTCTCCTGACTTTTTAAAGACTGCCATTCTCACTGGCGTGAGGTGGTATCTCATTGTGGTTTTGATTTGCATTTCTCTAATGACCAGTGATGAACTTTTTTTCATTGTGTGTTGGCTAAATAAATGTCTTCTTTTGAGAAGTGTCTGTTCATATCCTTCACCCACTTTTTGATGGGGTTGCTTTTCTCTTGTAAATTTAAGTTCTTTGTAGGTTCTGGGTATTAGCCCTTTGTCAGATGGATAGATTGCAAAAATTTTCTCCCATTCTGTAGGTTGCCTGTTCACTCTTATGATAGTTTCTTTTGCTGTGCAGAAGCTCTTTAGTTTAATTAGATCCCATGTGTCAATTTTGGCTTTTGTTGCCATTGCTTTTGGTGTTTTGGTCATGAAGTCCTTGCCCATGCCTATGTCCTGAATAGTATCGCCTAGGTTTTCTTCTAGGGTTTTTATGGTTTTAGGTCTTACGTTTAAGTCTTTAATCCATCTTGAGTTAATTTTTGTATAAGATGTATGGAAGGGATCCAGTTTCAGCTTTCAGCATATGACTATCCAGTCATATACCATTTATTAAATAGGGAATCATTTCCACATTTCTTGTTTTTGTCAGGTTTGTTAAAGATCAGATTGTTGTAGATGTGGCATCATTTCTGAGGGCTCTGTTCTGTTCCCTTGGTCTATATATCTGTTTTTGTACCAGTACCACGCTGTTTTGGTTACTGTAGCCTTGTAGTATGGTTTGAAATCAAGTAGCATGATGCCTCCAGCTTTGTTCTTTTTGCTTAGGATGGTCTTGGCTATGCGGACTCTTTTTTGGTTCCACATGAAATTTAAAGTAGTTTTTTTCAGTTGTGTGAAGAAAGTCAATAATAGTTTAATGGGGATAGCATTGAATCTATAAATTACTTTCTGCAGTGTGAACTGTGGCCTATTCTTACACTAGAATACTACTCAATCTAAGGGTACTAATTACAGATTCACACAACAAAAAGGATGAATCTTACATTCATTTTGCTACACAAAATGTAGCAAATCTTAAATACATTTTGTTACACAAAAACCCAGACACTAAAGACCACATATTTTGTGATTGCATTTATATGAAATTCTAGAAATGGCAGAACCATGTTAGGAAAGCACAACAGTGGTTGCCTGGGGCTAGGGTATGAGTGGGAATTGATAACAAAGGGGAAAGATGAAGTTTTTGGGGTGATGGGAATGTTTTATATATATTTAAATTTATATATATATACAAAAATTTAAAAACACACACCCCAAGAGGGAATGGGAAGCTTTATTACTTGCATGACACAGGTCTCTGGTGAGAGCAAGGCAGCCCCCTCAAGCAGGGTCAAAATGGCTTGACGAGGCAAGGAAAGAAGCCTGGCTCTGGGTTTTTATTGTGGTTAGGGGCTGAGTTTGAATCTCCCACTAGATCCTAAGGAGGGGGAACTCGGGCTTTCATGTCAGCTTGGCTAGTTGTGACACACAAGGGGAAAGGAATGGGTGAGGCATCAAACTGTCAGTAGTCAATCATCAAAACTGGAGCCAGACTCTCTATTATAGTCTCTAATCCCTTTCAGAGGAGTAGGGTGTGATTAGGAAGCTTTCCTGGAGAAAATTATGCCAGAGAAATATGAATCGTAAGGAAAGAATATTTCTTGCTTTATTATTGTTTATATTTGCTTACAGACCCATGGTAATAGCAAAAAATTAAAAATACAGCTAAGTATAACACAGAAATTGAAATTCACTCATGGCCTCACCATTCTAAGGCAATCATTGTTAATATTTTTGTTCCTTCCTGTCTGGATAATTAGAAAAAAAAAATATGGCCAGGCATGGTGGCTCACGCATATAATCCCAGCACTTTGGGAGGTCGAGACAGGTGGATCACCTAAAGTCAGGAGTTTGAGACCACCCTGGCCAACATGGCAAAACCCCGTTTCTAATAAAAATACAAAAATTAGCTGGGTGTGGTGGCGGGTGCCTGTAATCTCAGTTACTCAGGAGGCTGAGGCAGGAGAATCACTTGAACCTGGGAGACGGAAGTTGCAGTGAGCTGAGATCACGCCACTGAACTCCAGCCTGGGCAACAGAGTGAGGCTCTGTCTCAAATTAAAAAAAAAAAAAAGAGAGAGAGAGAAAAAAAAGAAAGGAAAAAAGTATTTAAAAAATGATTTTTTTCTGGTGTGCATTTTAGTAACTTCAGTTACTTTACATGTACCTTTTTGTCCATGAAATCTTGCTACAATCATTCTTTTTAAAGTTTTTATATAGAAAAGTCAACATTCCTATTCAATTTTCCCTTCCATCACTGGTGATGCTTTAAGCCTATTCTGTTTTGTTTTTGTTTTTGTTTTTGTTTTTTGTTTTTTTTTTTTTTTTTTTAACAGAACTGAAACTACTACGCTTTGTAAAATCTTGCAACTCTATATTTCTTTGTTAGAGAAATGTTATTTTTACCACATCTATTTTCACTTTGCTGTCAAGAAACTGCTGGAATTCCAACTTGACCTGGTTCAGTGTGTCTGTAGAACCAAGAATCACCAAGGGAGCAACAGTTCTACCTCACTCTGCAAAGAATACAATGTACATTTGGAAATCCACATTCTTTTCCCCCTTCTATGTTTCAGGTGCTTGAAGAACTTGTGAAATTCAGAAAGAATCACAAACTTTCCTGTTTAAAAATTTCCAAGGAGGTTTGACAATGATGCTTTAAAGACTGATAGAGTGGGATTTATTTATCCCTATAATTCTCACCTTTTCAAAACTCCTTACTGGCATGTCTCAAATGACTTTTTATTACCACCATTCAGGAGAAAAGAAGAAAAGGAATTATCTATCCTGTCTTGCCTGTTTCCTAGTCTTCCTTGCTCATATCTGTTTCATTGTACTCTATATGGTAAATATCAACTCACATAGTTCCACTATAAAATGAATGAAGTTAGGTCTATCGTAAGGGAAAGGTAGTCACTGTTGTGGGTGTTGCAAAGAAAGTCTCCAATGTCCAAGGACCTTGAAAGACCTTGGTTTTCAAGGTGGTCCCCAGTAAATCCCCTCCTGACTCATCAAAGGAAGGCCGACTTTGGATCATGGAATCATGTGAACATATTTCCACTGCATTTGCATCAGGTGAAATAATCAATATAAATGAATGCAGATGGACATTTCTTTTTAAAGGGGGAAATGCATTTTGGATCCTTTACTTTGTGGAATCATCAGCTTGAGTACGTTCAGATCTTTGTGCAGAACACAAAGCCTGAAATATTTACTATCTGGTCTTTTATAGAAAAAGCTTCACAATCCCTGACCCAGTTGCCCATGTTCACATAGAGAATTGTTTATTTATGTCACAGTTTATTAAAAGTTGATAGTGGACATGGCACTGTAAGCACTTGAATTAATTAAAAAGTAAATTGTTGCTAGTTACTGATGTAAAATAATGAGGTTATACCCATTATCAAAAAAGTATCTGGCAATTGGGGATATCATGCAGGGACAGACATTGGAATCATGCACACACACACACACACACACACACACACAAACAGAGCAAATGACTTTGAAAGAAGGCATGTAGGCTGGGCGCGGTGGCTCACGCCCGTAATCCCAGGACTTTGGGAGGCTGAGGAGGGTCAATCACCTGAGATCAGGAGTTCGAGAACAGCCTGGCCAACATGGTGAAACCCCGTTTCTACTAAAAGTACAAAAAATTAGCCGGGTGTCCTGGCAGGCGCCTGTAATCTCAGCTGCTGGGAGGCTGAGGCAGGAGAATCACTTGAACCCAGGAGGCAGAGGTTGCAGTGAGCCAAGATCGCGCCACTGCACTCCAGCCTGGGCAACAAGAACAAAACTCCTTCTCGAAAAGAAAAGAAATAAAGAAGTCCTGTGGCCTGTTGTATAACGTTTTCTTAAGACCTCATTTGTTCCTACAACTTAACTATATTGTGAAAAATATAGGTAGAAAACTCATATACCCCTGGGTCAATACACAAATAAGTTTCATCTTCATCAACAGATGTTAACTTGGGTTGCTGCTGTGTATACAAAGCTATAAAAGTCTAGTTTGTGTCTTAAGAAGCTTAATAATAAGTATAATATTCATCAACATTTATGGAGCTTTTACTATGGGCCAGACTCCATTCTGAGTACTTTCCCTGGATTATCTAATTAGTTCTGTGGGCAGCCTGTGAAGCGGGTACCATAAGCACCATTTGAAAGAGGAAATCCTGAAGCTCAGAGAGGTTCAATAACTTGCCCAGGGCCACGTGACTATACGGATTTAGTCAGGACACTAAACCAGGCAGTGTCACTAAAAGTTCAGATACTTCACCATTGTCTCTGCCATCTCCCCAAAGATTCCAGCCCTGTGTTGTAGGTGCTCCAACAGGGGGATCCATTGTAAAACTCTCTAGGGAGGGTGGGGTTACCAGAGAGACCTTCCCAGCTCTGGAATGGTAAATAAGACTTGAGGGTCGTGGTGGGAGGATACATTTTACCCTTCCAAGTTCTCAGCCACAGCCTAAGACACAGGCTTAGCTTGATCTAATCTCTTAACAAATCCTCTTCAAGGTGGAGGATAAATTAAGAGCATCGCAGCCTCCATCTCTCCGTTTCTTCTGTCTTATGTCCATATTAGAGATGCTATGCTTAAGTTTTTCTTTCTCCACCCCCATCTCCTTATCGGTGCCTTCTATTCTGAGTGACGAAAGAGTATGTTCTTCCCATCATACAGTCTAACTACTGGATGCTACCACATGCTGCACAAACCCCCACGTCTTTACCTATCCATCCTCCCATGATGAACAGCAGGTTGCCTCCGAGGCATCTTGTAAGTAACATTGCAGTGAATATTGTTATAGACCTTTGCAAGAATGTATTTGGGATACACACACACACACACACACACACACACACACACACACATACACACATGCTGGAGTGGAATTGCTGAATCTTTAAATGGGTCTTTACTCCACCTCCCAGCAATACATGAAGTCTATCTATCTATCTATCTATCTATCTATCTATCTATCTATCTATCTTCTATCTAATCTACCTACCTACCTATCATCTATCTATATAGTATGCTTGGCATTTTATTATACCTGGCAAGGTAATAGCTGGCATTTTCCAGAATATTCTTCACATAGTCATGGCAGCATCTAAAACCACATGTCAGATAGTTCCTCTCTACATACAGGATGAAGGCCAAGCTGGTTGGCATGCAACTGGCTAGGAAACCACAGCCCTTCATTCTCATAACCAACCAAGCATGTATTCATTGTGTTATCATCAGGGTTTAGTATCTGTGCTTCCCATTGTGCAGCAAGTCCTCAAGGGCAGTGAGGGGTATTACTCACCTTTAAAGCAAGAGGGCCTCTCACAGTGCACTCATTACATGGTTGTTGACTCTACTAAAGAGAGAACAGGCCTGATGTGGTGGCTTATACCTGTAATCTTAGCACTTTGGAAGGCCAAGGCAGAAGGATCACTTGAGGCCAGGAGTTGGAGACCAGCCTGGACAATGTGCTAAAACCCTATCTCTACAAAAAATACAAAAATTAGCCAGGTGTAGTGGCACATGCCTATGGTCCCAGCTGCTTGGGAGGCTGAGGTGGGAGGATCACCTGAGCCTAGGGAGGTTGAGGCTACAGTGAGCTGAGATCATGCCACTGCTCTCCAGCCTGGGCAACAGAGTAAGACCCTGACTCAAAAACACAAACAAAACAAAACAAAAACAAAAAAAAGAAAAGAAAAGAAAAAAAAAAGAAAGTGAACAGAGGGTTGAAGAATCAGTTTGGGAAGTAAGATGATTATATTTTGGGCAAATGGAATTAAATTATCAATTTAATTGATAGTGAGAGAGTCATGTATATTTTTTCTTCTGGAAACCAAAACCCTTGGATTTAAAAGCGGAAGAGATAGCTTAGGGACTAAGGTTCAGTTGTAGCTTTTGAGATGTTACTAGTAAATCAGTGAATTACATGGGGAGGAAGTATATTGAGAGCACTACAGCAAATAAGTTGATTTATCAGTAAGTGAAGAAGTGTCCTCTTCTCAAGAGGGGCTGGAAGAGGAGGCTCAGAAAGTGTAGCTGCAAGAGGGAAATCAGTGGAGGGTCACCAAGGCCAAGGGAAGGGTGGATGACAGAAAAGATCAGTGTCGTAGACTGCAGGGTGTTAGGGTCAGACAAAACCAAGCAGAGGCTGCTGGGTCTGAAAATTTATATTTTATCAGTGTCTTCAACAGAGGCTTTTAGTTTATATTGGTAGTAGGAAATGCACAACCTCGGTTTTTCTTTTGTCTGTAGAAAATATTTCATTCATCCTTCTTGTCTTAGCTTGATTGTAGGAAATGTGACATGCCTATATGAAGAAGAAATTCTGGATGTAATATATTTAGGAAAAAAATGGAATCTTACTGAAATACAGTCAGGTTAAAATATTTTGCTTATAGATTACTCTGTACTGTGCAAGGCTTTTTAAAAAATTAGCTAATTCCCTTAGTTCATCTTATCACTTAAGAGTTTCTTTGAAAGTATAGGAGGTATGTGTATTTTTTTAAAGGAGCTGTATGTATTTTAAAGAAAGGCACAATCCTGTATCTTTCTACCACACACTAACATTAACACCATTTGCTTCAAAGAAACCTGCCCTTACCTAGCAATTCCATAAGGAACTGCAAGATATGTGCACGTTAGGTTCTTTCAAGGTTACATAATTTATTGCTGTAGTCTTATTTATCATCTGGTATCTTCCTTAGCAAATTTCCATTTTCATGTGGACCTTAAGTTTTTTGTCAAAAAAAATTTAAACCTTTTCTCTATTAATCTCATAGAACTTCTTGGAGAACATAGCTTTTTTTCAAAGATCTTAAATTTCTACCTCTTCAGAAAAAGTCTACTTTACAGCTTTTATATTTTATAAATCTTTCATGGTGATTTTTATAAGTTATTCCCACTTTCCTTTTACCAATCAAAAGCACAACATTTCAGAATTTTCTGGAAAGAAAAAAAAATACCTTCAGTCATTTCCCATTATTTCCAGGAATAGAATTAAATTAATGCAATAAAACTTAAGGAAGAAATTCATCCTTTCCTGTAGTTTTGTGCTCATTTCTTTTATTTCTTTTGTACCTGAAATTTATGTCTCTCTGTGCCTGCAGTCAGTGACTTGTAAATCGTCTTTGCTCATCTACACCATTGATCTTAGGCCCTGGAAAAAGATTTCCTGAGGCCTGTGATTTTCTTTCCTAAAGCATTTTCAGGGTGGTAGGTTATATCAAGGTGATTTTGATTAGAATGTATGTTGGGTTCTCTGGAATTCCGTTAAGTATAGTCAACCCTTCATCTCTCTAATATCAGGACAGGTACTTCTTTCACCAGTGCACTAATTGGTGCTCATAACCCCAAGGTACCTGTGGTCTTCAGAATCATCAAGAAGGTTGCCAGTATGCTTTAAGTAGGTGCTTTATCATACTAAATCTTTCAAACTTAAAGAAGTTTATGATCCTCAGCTGGGCACAGTGGTTCACCCTTGTAATCCCAGTACTTTAGGAAACTGAGGCAGGTGGATCACTTGAGGTCAGGAGTTCAAGACCAGCCTGGACAACATAGTGAAACCTCATCTCTACTAAAAATACAAAAATTATCTGGGCATGGTGGCACACACCTGTAGTCTCAGCTACTTGGGAGGCTGAGGCAGGAGAATCACTTGAACCTGGGAATCAGTGGTTGCAGTGAGCTGAGATCATGCCACTGAGATCATGCACTCCAGCCTGGGCGACAGAGTGAGACTATGTCTCAAGGAAAAATAGAAGTTATGATCCTGTATTATGAAGTTTTTATTCATCATATTATTTGGTGAACTAGATAACTCTTCCTTTGCTCTCTGCTGAATAACAGAAAGACGGTTCTATTTCTAAGCTGGTTGTTGTGACAGCTCCAATTTTTCATTTCCTATATGAAAATCCCCTCTTGCATTTCACTCTGTGTTTTCTTCCGAATCCAGGTTTGGTTAGAGTAAACCCTCCACTAGTTCTGCACCTGCACCTGAGCATCTTAATGTAACTGAAGGAGAACACACAATCCTGCTGACTGGTCTCACTGGAGCTAATGACCATCAGCCTCAAGTGTGACTCCGGGATTCCTGGCACCCCTGCTCCATTTATCTAGCCCTTCACTTTCCTTGGGATGACTATTTCTGCACCATCTCCAGCTCCCTTGCCCTCCTGCTCTCTCAGCAGATGACCTTGCCTGTGGTCACCAATCAAAATAGAACTTCCACATCCTCCCATCAACAAATCTACAAACCCACTTTGCGTCTGTAATTGCAGACTCTACCTTCCAAGTCGTTACAGATGCATGGACCATCTGGGCTCCTACCCAAGGCCAGGTCCTCCCCTCATGCCTTGGATTCCATCCCCTCCCAGCCACCTAAAGACTTTATTCCTGCACCACCAGCTTCTTCCTCTCTCCTTCATTGTTCCTTTCTGTAGATCCACCTGGGGTAATTTTGTTTGTTTGTTTTTGATTTTTACAAAGAACAAGAAACTGTATTATCTGCAATACTGGTGCATAACAAATAACAAGCATAATTAGAGGAGGAGACAGAGAGAAACTTCAGATACCGAGGTAATTTCTGGGGAGGTTTAAAAACCTTTAAAAGTTGATAGAATAACTGTTTATAAGGTCTTTTTAGATATAGGGCTTTTTACTTAACAACTTTTATTAACAGTTCTTACAATATGAAGTTCAACTAAATCTTTCACCTGTCAAGTTAAAACAGCAAGCAGAACAAAATTTCTCTAGTATATAACAGCATTAGAAATGGTTTTCTTTGTACATTCACACACATTTAATATCTAGATTTCAAGCTTTCAAATTAATGATGTCTTAATTTTTGGCTTTTAAAAATGGTCATGACGATAGATTTTCTTGATTTATAGATCAAAGTGGCTTTATAAATGATCAAGATACATGTACAAACAAAATTTCAGATGCTCTTGGAAACATGTCTTAAGATATGTAGCACACATAATACATATTTGAGTTTACTCATCCTTTTGGGATAATGAAGAATACTCCATTTATCTAACACTGAAAAATTAGCCTTTGATAACTATGGCTTGAATAGGTCATCTCCTACCATTAGAAGAGACTCTTCCTTTGCTGCTCACCCTTCTCCAGCCCTTGCCCCATTTCTCATATCCCTCGCAATATGACTCCTTAGAACAATTGCTCATACTACCACCTCCACTTCCTCCTCCGAGTCTCTCTTGAGCCTGCTCCAGCTGAAACTGCTCCTGACAAAGCCAGAAACTGACTCCTGTGGTATCCGATTTAAAATCAATTTCAGTTCTCGCCTCTCAGGAACCGTGAGCAGCACTGGACACAGTGGCCCATTCCGTTTTTGAAACAGCTTTATTCACAGATTCTAGATCTCGACCTCACTGACTGCTCTTTTTCCTTCCCTCCCCCTCTCTCCCGCTCCTCAGAGTCCCTTTTAGGTTCTGCATGTTGGAGTGCCCCAGGTTTTAGTCTTGGCCTTGTTCAATCTAGTCATTTTGTCCTGTGACTTTAAATACCAATTATGTGGTGAAATGGCCCAAGTTTATATCTCTGCGACCTGTCTCCCTTAGCTACAGACTCATCTGGGCAACTCCATTTGAGGGTCTGCATTAGAAAGAAATCGCTTGTTCCTCCCCACCCCCACTACCAAAACCACTCATCTTCTAACTTCTCTATCTTAGGATGTGGCAATCCATTCACTCACTTGCTGATGCCAAAAATTTAGAAGTCAACTTCGGTTTCTCTTTTTCTCAGTCTGCTTTCAGTGCATATCACAGTGTATCATAAATTATGTTCGCTTCTTACTAACTGTACCACTATCATCATGCCTGAGTCCACGTCACTCTCATCTCTTGCCTGGCCCTATGAAGCAGCTTCCTAAGTGGCCTCGCTTATTCTGTTCTCCGCCCCTGTGGTCTCTATTCCATGGGGCAGCCAGAGTAGTCCTGCTAAATCATGAATCAGCTCTTATTGCTCCCCTGCTTAAAACTCTATAGTGGCTCCCAACACATTTGGAACAAGCTCCAACGCCCTTACAGTGATTTGGCCCTGTCTCCCCAATACCGATTGCTGCCACTGTCACTTTGCTCCAGCACATAGGCCTTCTTGCTGCTCCCCAAACACACAGTGCTGGGTGCTGCCTCAGTACCCTTGCGTTTGCTGTTCCTTCTATCCAGAACACTCCTTCCTCCGGGTACTCATGACATGTTTTATTCCTTTCTCCACTTTATTTTTTTTTCATCTTTTTTATCTTCACCTGAAATAATATATTTATTTAAGCTCCACGAGGAGAGAAACGTTGTCTCACTTGAGCACCGCTACATCTCTGTGCTGAGAGAAGTGCTTGAAATAATCATAGATGCTCAGTAGATATTAAGTGACAAGACAATTAATCAGTGGTATAAGGTATTTTCCAAATTTTCAATTCTGGTTCCACCCCTCTGGTACACTGGATATGGGCCATATTCTTTTATATAGAGCTCTTGTATTTATCTGCTTGGGCTATGTATCAGACCATTCTCACACTGCTAATAAAGACATACCTGAGACTGGGTAATTTATAAAGGAAAGAGGTTTAATTGACTCACAGTTTCGCAAGGCTGCGGAAGCCTCAGAAAACTTGCAATCATTGCAGAAGGGGAAGCAAACACGTCCTTATTTACATGGGGGCAGGAGAGAGAAGAATGAAAACTGAGTGAAGGGGGAAGCCCCTTATAAAACCATTAGATCTTGTGAGAACTCACTCTCTATCTTGAGCATAGGGGAAACTGCCCCCATGATTCAATTACCTCCCCCTGGGTCCCTCCCATGACACATGGGGATTATGGGAACCACAATTCAAGATGAGATTTGGGTGGAGACACAGCCAAACCATATCAGGCTGATATTACACAAAGCTATGTTTTTCTGTGGCAGTGACTGGGTGGCTTAAACAACAGAAATGTATTTTCACAATTCTGGAGGCTGGGAAATCAAAGATCAAGGTGCCAACAAGAGCCTGGGGAGAGGCTTCTTCCTGGCTTGCAGGTGGCTGACTTCTTGCTGTGTCCTCACATGGTGGAGGTCAGGGGCATAGACAGGGAGAGAGAGAGAGAACTCAAACAAGTGCACTCTCTGGTCTCCTTATAGTGGTAGTAATCCCATGGTGGGGCTCCATGCCCTCACCTAAGCCTAATAACCTCCCAAAGGCCCTACCTCATAGTATATCACACAGGGGTTAGGGCTTCAATGTATGAATTTTGGGAGGAGGGCACACACACATTCAGCCCATGACAGCTCCTTTTGTAGTTTTACTTCTAGGCCTCCTCAATGCTGACCTGTACGTGACATCTCTGATGTTTGTTATCATCAGTTTCATGCCCTGAGAGAGGGTAAGTTTTCTGTTTTCACTACAATAGGCTATATTGTGCCTGTCTACAGGGTTGCAGGTCATCCCATAAGGCAATGTAGAGTTTTCATAACCTGTAGACTTTTTTAACACATTATGGAAATTTGCAAACACATAAACTAGTAAACAGAGTAGTATAATGAACCCAATGCAGTGTCACTCAGCTTCAACAATGAACCCATGGCTAATCTTTATGTATTATGTTATCACTTACTCCCTTCTGGGATTATTTTACAGCAAACCCTAAGCATTATATGGACTTCATCTGTACAAGTTTCATCTTTAATGTATAACGAATCTCTATATTTACCAAGAAAGGAAAATGTGCATAACTATGAAACCATGATCACAGCTAAACATTAACAATTATTTTTTAAATATCAACACATTTCTGGTCAGTGTACACATTATTTTGTTTTTTATAATAATTTTTAACAGTGCTTGTTTGAATCAGGTTCCAGAAAAGTTCCACATTTTAAAAATGGGCTGATCTGCCTTTAATGTCTCTTGTGGAATTCTCTCCCTCTCTCAGTTCCTCCCTTTCTTTTCTGCTCCCATTTTTTTTGAAGAAACCAGGTCATTCTTTTCTCCACAGTCTCCCACAGTCTGGATTTTGCTGATTTCATCTCCCATGTGTTCATCTTTTGTATTTCCTATAAATTGGTAGTTACATTCATGGCTTTGATCAGATTCAGGCTCAATATAACTTCTGGCAAGACTACTTCATAGGTGGTATTGCCTGCTTTCAGTAGAAGGTAATAATAATGTCTGAATTTCTCTCTTTTTTGATGTTGTCTGCCATTGATGATATTACTTAGATCAGCAGTTATCAAACTTTTTCTTATAAGTGTATTACATTCTTAAAAATTACTGAGTGTCCTGCAGAGCTTCTTTTTTTAATGTGGGTTTTATCTATTGATATTTATTATATTAGAAATCAAAGAGAAAGGGGCTTTAAAATATTTATTAATTTAAACTAACAACAAGCCCTTCTAAGATGACAGAAATATTTTTATTGAAAATAATTATTTTCCAAAATAAAAAATGTTTAAGAAAAGGGACACAGTTTTAGATTTTTTACAAGTCTTTTTACTTTCTGTCAATTTAATAGTAGACATTTGTATTCTCCCTTCTGCTTCTCCATTCAATCTGTTGCTTTAGTTAAAGTATCTAAAGAACTTCAACCTCACAAGGATGTACAATTGAAAGTGTCAAAATTATTTTAGCACCTTTTTCTACAAAGAAAAAGGTGCACATATTTTTCGGTTAATTGCACATGTTCTTCTTTACCTAAACTTGAGAAATGGTAATTTATTAAAGGTTAGTTGCAGTGTATAATCTGAAATCATGTCAACAAACTTTCACTCTGTTACATTAAAGTCCCTTGGTTTATCTTACTATTTTAATAGATATCTTATCCTTGTCTTATTTTGTGACATTATTTGCAAAATATTGAGTCACTGATACATGTGATCTTACAAATGTGGAAAAATGTCATCATTCGATGTCAAAGAAACACCACACGTATTAGAAACTATCAATGTTATTAGATAGAAAAGCCTATCAATATTGGGAAGCTATCCAAATAATGGTAGCAAGTGGAAATTTTCCAAAATTCAAATTTTTATTTTAAAGCTTGAACCTTACCTTGAGCAGTAAGTACTATCAGTTGTTTATTTGAAGTGTCTGATTTATTCTACTCATTTTCAAAAATATATCTTCCAGGTCCAAATCTGTATAACCATAAATTTTCTGTTGGTCACTTCTTAAAGTGAAAATCATGTACCATGAAAAATGTGGCTAGTTTAGCTGGCAACTCTAACAATCACATGAGTGGTTTTCAAGGAGATGACCAGCATGGGTCAGAATGTAGCACAAGTGCCTCATGTGTTTTTCCTATTTTATTTCATGGATTTTTTTAAGTACTTGAATTTCAAGATTCAATACAAGTAATAATTTTTACTACTCCATGAACGAAATTCTTACATTAAACTGGCCTTTCCTCCTGCAGCATGTGGTGGTAGAAAATATAACTGCCAGTAGCACAGTTGGTGCCACTGCCTTGATTTGTGCTGAGGCACCAGCTTTTTTGTTCACCATTGCTTTTGTATCACCAGTATAAATGTGAACAAAGGGAAAAAGGTCAATAATGTCTTAGCATTGCCATGAAAATAATATTGAACTTGTGATCTCCCTAGAAGGCTCCTAGGGATGTTCAGCAGCCCATACCTAGAAGTCTGCTGGTTCAGATGCTTTATTTTATTAAAAGTTGCATTAGTGATACTATAATTCACTTAACTGGAATATGTCTATAAAAAAACCCCTCCTTCCGAATGATTTTATTTCCTAAGGTATAGATCATACAGAAAAACATAAAAAGTGTTTGATACACTCCCTTTATGTGCCAGTTTTCAGAATAAGGAAGTGGTTCTCTAACATTCTGTAAAGGTTACCAATTAAGGTTTTATTAAAATATTAGATGAGCTTATGAGTTTAAACATATGTGATGGGTTTGAACTCAATTCAGTTATCACCCTTATTGGTGATGCTCAAATTATTCCATCTTTGCCTGATGAGAACTTATTCAGGTTGGCCACTGATTTTTTTTGGCATGATCTTAATCATCTTTGATAAATTCCTTGCTTTCTGATATGAAAAAAATTTCCAGGTCTATTTTGTTCATTTACTGCTGTTGTTGACAGACAGGATTTTAAACCTAGAATCAGGCTTTTCTTCAAGGAGCCCTAGTTCCTTTTACTGAGAAATGGTATTAGAGACCAAATTTGGATGCTAGAGATCTCATTACAATTGGGTCAATCATTGCTCTAAATCTTTTCATAGAGCTAAAAAATAAGGGTTTTTTAAAAAGAGAAAAAAACATTATGAGCTCATACTGATATTTCAAGTTAAAATTTAGGATTATAGAGTATTTATTTAAACTCATTGATCTTACAACTCTATCTCCTTTCAATTATGCCAAAAATCTTGGATCTCCACAACACTAACAATGATTCTTTTTTTATACTGTATTATACACAGAACAATCTCAGTATAATTCTCATACTCCTGCCAACAGTCACATTACTGAAAATAGTTTATGACTTATTGCTGTTCTTTTTTCCACAGGGTAACTGTATTAGTCCATTTTCACACTGCTATGAGGATACTACCTGAGACTGGATAATTTACGAACGAAAGAGGTTTAATTGGCTCACAGTTCTTCGTGGCTGGGGAGGCCTCAGGAAACTTACAATCATGGCAGAAGGGGAAGCAGGCACCTTCTTCACAAGGCCGCAGGAGAGCAAATGAGAGGGGGGAAGCGCTAGACACTTATCAAACAACCAAATCTTGTGAGAACTCACTCACGATCAGGAGAACAGCATGGGGGAAACTGCCCCTATAATCCAATCACCTCCCACCACATCCCTCCCCCAACACCTGGGAATTACAGTTTGGATTATAATTCAAGTTGAGATTTGGATGGGGACAAAGAGCCAATCCATATCAGTAACTCAATCAGGCATGTACAATCAAATTATTATTTTTGAAAGTCTCTTGGAATAGCTCCTCTCAGTTTGGTCATGCTACTCTATGACAGAGGTTCATTTGTTTTATTTTAGTTCTAATTTTGAGAGGTTGCTTTTTAAAATTTCACTTTGTTTTATGATTATGTAAAGTGTTTCCATGGCTCCACAGTCAAATCCACAAAATATGTATTCAAAGAAGTCTAGGTCCCGTACTCAACCCTCAACTCTATTCTGCCCATCCCTTTTTAGGTAATTATTTCTTAAATGTTTATTCTTCCATTGTTTTATTTTAATTATATAGTCCTACCTCCTCCTTAAACAAAGAGTGGCATGCTATATATACTTTTCTCCATCTTGCTTTTCCCCCCCAAACCTTGAAGAATGCAGGGGCTATGAGGCCAACCTTCATGCAAAAATCCAAGTAAAACTTTTTAGTCTGCAGAAATGTAATTACTAATAGCCTACTGTTGCCTGGAAGCCTTACTGACAACATAAATAGTAGATTAACACATATTTTATAGGTTATATGTATTATATACTATATTCTTACAATAGCAAGCTGGAGAAAAGAAACTGTTATTAAGAAAATCAAACGGAAGAGAAAATGCATTTACTGTTTCTTAAATGGAAGTGAAATGTCATAAAGGTTTTCACCTTTGTCATCTTCATGTTGATTAGTCTGAAAAAGAGGGTTGGTCTGGCTGTTTCAGGGGTGGCAGAGGTGGAAAAAAGTCCTTGTATAAGCAGACTGGCGCAGTACAAACTGGTGTTGTTCAAGAGGCAATTGTAGTGATATATCCTGGAAATCATGGCATTCTAGTGTATAGAAATAGTCTTCGATTCTTTCAACAGTTGCCAAGTACTTTATTATGTTGATGTACCATGGTGTATTCCATCAGTCCTTTATTGATGGATATTCGGGTTGGTTCTAATATTTAGTTATTACAGAGTGCTGTGATGAATAGTCTTAGGCAAACTATTACCTTATTTTAAAAATTTTTGCTAGTGTATCTTTGGGATAGAGTCCCAAAAGCAGAATTGCTAAATCCAAGGGAAAATACATATGAAATTTGCTGGATATTGACAAATCCCACTCCATAGGCATTGTGCTGAGTATTTAGTTATTTTTTTCTCATGTCTATACTTTCCATTTTATCCTCTATTCTGTGAAAGGGCCGTATGTGCAAAATGACCTCCAAATGCTAAAGAAGTCAAGCAAGCAAAGACCAAGACAAATACAACAAATCCAGTTTATCAGTCTGGGGTGTTTTACTGGGGGAGCTTACAGATAGAAGTATGGTCTTGGGCAGCTGCAAGAGAGGTAGATCTCTACAATGTTACTCCCCAGACCCAGGGCTTCTATACCATAGGGGAAGGGCATATGCACACCAGCAAGATAATTAAAGGCACCTTCCAGAACAGGCAAGAATGCTATGTGCATCAGAGCTATAATTTGTGCAATAACACCAAGGTTGGCTTGTTCTTTCACTAGGGACAGTACATAAAGTGGAAACCAGGAGGAATTCACGGGACTGGGATTAATCAGAAGTTAACATGGCAGATCAGCATCAAAGATGGAGTTACTTTTGTCTCCATACCCTCCACTTTGAGAAGCTGGGGCTAGGACTCTGCACACATTTCTGCTTTACTAGTTGGCTCCCTATAGAGTTCTTCCAAAAGCACACAAAAGATAGACTGAACAACAGGAAAAAACAATGACCAGGAGACTGGCTGCTTTCTGCTTTGTTTCCTCTTCCTGCCAGCGTCACCCAAGCCACATTTTTCACCCAGTAGGGGTAGGTCACAGTTTCCAATTTTCTACATTCCTAGAACCCTCTCAGTATCCACACGAGCCAGTCAGCAGCCCGGCTCAGAAGTCTGAGACTCTGCTCTGCGGGGGCCCCTGGGGCTCCTGTACGTCCAGATGGTGTCCCTTCCTTGGAGGTCTGGGCCCAGCCTCATGGGGTTCTTTCTCCTAACCAAGCACTCCCTTTTCAGAATTCTGGGTCCCAGCTCAGCAGGGCCCCTCTTCCAAGTTTCTATATTCTAATAATCCCAATCTTCTTCCTTTGTTTCCCCAACCTTTAAGGATAATTAATAATCCATTGCTTTCGATGGCAAAAACTGCAATGACTTTTGCATCAACATAATGCTTCCTAAAGTTACTACATCTGGGATACTTCAGAGTTTACTTTGTCTTTCAGACTCTTCAATACCTGATTAACAATTCTGTTTCTATTAAATGAAATCATAGGAGTGGTATTTGACTCTCAGAGGGATTGTACCGTTTTATATTTATTTTTACCCACAGTTTATGAGAATGCTTGTTTTCTCAACCTTGCCTGCTAAACCTTATGATTTGTGCTAATCTAATAGGTAAGAATAGTCTTTCAGTGTAGTTTGAATGTGCATTTTTTTTCTTTTCTTTTTTTCTTTTTATTTTTTGAAATAGGGTCTTGCTCTGTCACCCAGGCTGGAGTGCAATAGCGTGATCATAGCTCACTGCAAGCTCAAATTCCTGGGCTCAAGCAATCTCCTGCCTCAGACTCCCCAGGAGTTGGGACTACAGGCATGCACCACCATGCTTGCCATTTTTTTTCAATATAAATGGGGTCTTGCTATGTTGCTCAGGTTGGTCTCGAACTCCTGGCCTCAAGAGATCCTCCCACCTTGGCCTCCTAAACTACATTTTTCCTACTTTGAGGCTACTTGAGAATCATTTCAAATGAGAGTCTATTTGTTTGCTTGTCTATTTTTTTCTGAGAACTCTCTGACCCATCTTTCCATAGCCCTGTTGGCCTTTTATTTTCTCTATTTTTAAATGCTTTTTCTGTATTAGCTATACCAATCTATGGTTACCGTATACATTCTAAATATTTTCCCACAAGGACAAGCTGTTATTTGTCTATTTACTTTGCTAATAGAGATTTTTGTTCCCGTGCAAAGATTTATCATATTTATATGATCAAAAGTATTAAGGTTTTTCCCCATTACTTCAAGAAGTCGAATCAAAATTAGGAACGTTTTCCCCACTCGGATTATAGAGGAATAAACCCATGTTACCTTTTAATTAAGTATATTGTTTCATCTTAATTTTTACACTTCTGAAACATGGGGAATTTTCCCTGTTGTAAAGCATAAAGAAAATGTCATCTATGTTACTTTTCTGGGCAGTTCCCTGAAGACCCTCTCTCCTTGCTTATGAGCCCAGCAAGTCCTCTAAGGCCACAGAATGCTGGTTGAGAGCATACTGCCCCAAGCCACGGCCCTGGTCCAAGCTGTGGGCATCTGGGCTCACTAAGACAAGACAGCTGAACAGCTCCAAAAAAGGGTTTGAAATTTGGCTTTTGTGAAACTGTTAAGCACAAAAGTTTTGAAGGAATATTCAAAACATCTCCTACTTTCAGGTTGTCAGCCTTATTTCTAGGAACGGGGCTTTTCGGATGTAGGCTTTTCTGATGTACACCTAGGTCTTGTATTTGCACGTTTATAAATAGGGTCTAAGACACCATATATATATATATATATATATATGTATAGCCTCCAAGGTCAGAGATAGTTTCAAAACCGGGATGCACTCCACACTGCCTTGCTCCAAAGCTGCAAAGAGGCAAGATCTCAGGCATTACTAAGAGCTCTAATTATGCTGGGTTCTTATAATTTAAGAATTGAAGAGTTATAAAGTATATATTCTAATAGCAAGTTTAAACCAGACAAGAAGCACTAAAGATTTTAAAACAAATACATAAAATTACATTGCCTAAAGACAGAAAACCAGCCACCTCTCAGTCATCAGTAGCCATGCAGGTCTCAGGAAGTAGGCTCTATGGGATCGCTTGTCCTAACTCCAGAATGGGAAGAAACTGTCAGATGGGAAAAACTGTTGTTTAGTCAATTTGCACTGGTCATAAATTGAGTGATTTCATCTTTGTGATTATATACATGACTTGCACTTGTCTGAAATAGCACTGACCAATATAATTTCACTTGTATGGGGTTATATAACCTAACATTTAGGTGCTAAATTATAATAGCTTTGCTGATTTAGAATGTGAAAATAAAGGTACTTCTAAGAGCTGCCCATTGTCATCTAACAAAATACTGCACCTATCATTTTTACCTCGGGAGACACTAGATTAACCCTTTCCTCCTCCTCTGGAGTGTGCTTTAAAACACAGAACTTTTGGGGATTACCAAAGATGAGAGAATAAAATTTTTGAAAAATGTATCATATTTTATTTCCTATCACAAACATAGTCTGTAGCTTGGTTCTCTTTTTGTTAGTGACCTCTAAGTGAATTACTTCTTGAACATGCATTTCCTCTCCTTTGTTCCTTCTTTAAAGAAAGAAAGGCCTGTTATAACAGCAATGAATAATCTAATGGGATCCTGCTGGCACTCCCCACTGCTCCTTGTCTTTCCTTCTTTCATATGTGTGTTGTCACACACAAGTCTAATGTATACAGCTCAGACATATTAACAGACACCCCCACCCTGCCTGCCCCCAATTAAGTTGCCAACCCAGCACCTCACTCCCAGCCACCGAAGGAGAGATTGCCTGTTACATCACTCAAGCCCATTATTCTCTTTTCTCCCTATGGCATCCACTCCTTCTAGATGCTTTTTAGCTCATGGTTTAAGCAGAGGCAAGACATTTTTGCATTTTAAGATTAATATTATATATCTTTGACTTTTACAAGGCTAGACACCCTGGGGACTGACATTTAATAGATGTTAATGGAATTTAATTTTTACATGCACTAGGTGTGAACATTTATCTTCTAAAATAGTCTGAAACCTTAAACGGCACCAAGAAAATTCCATAACAAATTATTTTTCACTCTCTATCCTTAAATCAAGTTACTGAGCAAGTAGAAAAGCTGTTTTCTGATATTTAGAGTTGAAAACCTGAATAGAATTATCATTAATTAATTACATGGAGAGGATCAACAGGCATTTTGCCATAGTGATTACCATTGCACAACAGTTCTAAAATGGTGCCTAAAAAGGAACTTTCTCCATAACCTATTTTCCCATTGATTTTCATTAGGCAAGACATCCCCTCTGCAAAAGTAAGTGTGACCCCAAACATATTAAATAATAATCAGCATGACAAATATTTGGAAAATTTTTATATACAGAAAAAAGCTCGAACAAAGCAATGATAATCAAAAGTAACACAAAATTAGAGGTAGTTGACAACGTTTTCTGAATCAATTGTGTGTTCTAAGGATGTGACTAGGAACAGAGTAGCCACTTGCATTTTCAAAGTACATTTTTGTCTGGATTTCAAATACAGTTTCATTTTAAATGTTGGCTAATATTATGATCACAGAATTTGGATAATATTACAGATAGAAGAAAACACTGCTTTATATCTTTGTAACCTTTACCATTCATGAGCTAACATATTTTAAAAAGCTGTCAGTTTATTCTCTACATATTTAAAATGCTGAAGTCTCCTGTTCCAATTAATGAAGGAAAACTCTTCTTTTTTTGCTTCAGTGCCTGGCACTGAAGTGCCTACTTAATAAACATTTGATGAGTAAATGAATGATTTTGACAGTGGCCAAGGGCTTGCAGCAAAAATGAGGTAATGCAGTACATTGCAAAGAGCAATGTGAGGAAGCAGATCTGGGTTCTTGTCCCAGTTGTGTCACAAACTAGCTGTGTAACTTTAGGTAAGGAACTTGACCTGTCTGGGCCTTGGCTTCCTCCATGCAGATCTAGATGCTGGGTATGATCTCCAGTGGCCTCTAGCTCTAAAAGGCTACAGTTCTAAATCTTAAAATTAGCCAATCATTCTTGCCAGTGTCACTTTGAACTTTAGCCTTTAGTCTCCACAGAGATAGACACATTTTAGCATAGTAGCCTCTAGAATGAAATCTATTAAGAGGTTCAATATGCTAAGGCAAGCAATGGAAAGATACAGTGCGTCAATGGTTCACCCAAAGAGGACTCGAGTAAGTATAGAAATGTACAAGAGAAATAGAAGGGAAACCTGGGGGAAAAAAAGTCTCCATAGCTCGGATTAGTGAAATCTCCAGATAGCAGGTTTCCTCTAGAGGTCAAAAGTGAGTAGGTTTTATTTATGACTGATTAACAAGTGATGAATTTATAAAAGGCTTCCCTTCCAAAGAGAGCACCAGGATGCTTAATTTCCTAATTGGAGAGTACTTTGCACATAAATAAAGGAGGATCACTGCTGCCTGTCAGGGAAGCACTTTGACAGGGCAAGCTTGATCTTGTCTGTGTCCTGATTTACTATATGACCTTGGGCAAGTCATTCATCTTCCCCCAACCAGTATCCCTAATGGTAAAACGGAAATAAAAATACTCATTGCCTTCACTGAGGATTTATAAGACAAGATGAATATTTTTAAGCCCCCAGAGGGGAAAAGGTCACATATAAGAAGGCAAAGAACGACAGAACAGTGCTGTTGGACTTTTCATACAGCTTGGGAAAGAAAACACAATAAAACTCCTGAGCTTTAGGCCGGCCGCGGTGGTTCTTGCCTGTTATCCCAGCACTTTGGGAGGCCGAGGTGGGCGGATCACCTGAGGTCAGGAGATCCAGACCAGCCTGGATAACATGACGAAACCCCGTTTCTACTAAAATTACAAAAATTAGCCGGGCGTGGTGGCAGGCGCCTGTAGTCCCAGCTACTCAGGTGGCTGAGGCAGGAGAATCACTTGAACCCAGGAGGCGAAGGTTGCAGTGAGCCGAGATCACGCCACTGCACTCCAGCCTGGGCGACAAAGAGAGACTCTGTTAAAGAAAAAAAGAGAAAGAGAGAGAGAGAGAAAGAAAGAAAGAAAGAAAAAAAGACAAAAAAAACTCTTGAGCTTTAAGTTTTCCAGTCCAAAACCAAACAAAAACCCACAAACAAACAAAAACAAACAAACAAAAAACCTCACCTCTTACAACCTGCGCATTTTTTACCCTCACATGTTGCACAGCACAGCACAGGCGGGGGACTGTGATTCGAAGGTGAGTAGTTGGACGGCTGAAGGCTGATACTAAATTTATCCCCCCACAATTCGAACCCCTTGCTCCATCGGGAACAGTGAGATCGTGGGCGAATTAGTTTTGAGGTCTCAATTTCTTCTTCTGTAAGATATGGCATATTACTATTTACCACATGTGTATAGATCTGTGAATAGATGCCTGGCATAGAGTAACTTTCCAAAAAATATTTGCTGATAATTTCTGTTTCTTAGCAGCATCATTCAAACTGCTGAAATATTTTCTTTAAAAAAAATCAAAGATCCTTGTGAGTTAGTATTGGAATATAAAGATAAACGTGACAAAAACGTCTGTACTTAAAAGGGGAATCGGTATAAAGTCACAAAGTCCACTTCCTTCCGGTGAATAGAATGAGTTTGGGGACAGGGACAACGCCTTAAAACGGGGCCGCGCGGACGCCAGGGGGCACTGTGAGTCCGCTTTGGAGAGGAAGAGGCGGCGGCCTGCGCGGGGCGGGGAGGGCTGCGCGCTTCTAGCATCCCAGCGCCCAGGAGCTTCGCCACCTACCAGGGTCCGCGACCTTAACTCGGCTCCGGAAAGGGCGTCCTGGGTGACCCAAGGCTGGGGCCACAAGCAGCTCCACGGCTCTCCGCGTTGGTCTCTCCCCTTCCCCCAAGCAGACAGTCCTTTCTGCCAGCTGTTCTTGAGATTCGTGAGTCCCGGGGTTTGGGAAACCAGAACCCCCCTGCAACTGTAGGGAACGTTTTGGGTGCGCCTAGGTCGGGTATTTTCCTGGGCAAAAGGACAGAAGTTGTCATCTGATTGTTTAAAGGGTTCGTGTCCCAAGAGGGGGTTAAGCTCTCTTGGTTTAGGGTAAGAGGGCCCACCCTACCTCCCACCCAAAAGCCAAACACACAGCAGGTCGGGAAACGACTCTGAAATCACTCCTTGTCCACCTCCCAAGGTCGGGCGAGAGACTGGCACGCCCCACCGGCAATCTTCAGGAAAAGGGTCAGATCCAGTCCTTAAACAGCTCAGGTGCGAAGCTGAATCGCCCTTCTGCGAAAAGAGAGGAGACAGTACCTGCCCCCGCGGTCCCTCACTTCCCTTAGTCTCAAGAAGAGGTCAGACACCGGAAAATGGGGCCCAGGCAGTTGGTCTATTCCACCTGCCACTCGAGTCCCCACTCCCAAGCGGTTGCTCAGACATTGGCATGATGGGGAAACTCGGTTGATTTTGTTACCTCCTAGAGGGAAAATGCCGTGGGCGGAGATGTCTGAGCGTCCCTTCCAACACGAGCTGGGTGGTGCTCTATTGATTTTCACGCAATCCACGGGCGGGAGCGAGAGCACAGGCTTGGATTCACGGGCTCCAGGACTGAACGCATGGCAGTGTCCCTGGGAGCAAAACCACCCAGGGAGCCCGTGCAATATACAAGGTGGGGGGCCCGGAGAGAAAGCATAGCGCCGACAAGGGTGAGGGGCCAGGCAGAAAGTAGGGTGGGGTACCAGGTGGGACAGACCGACCTAGAGAAAGTACAACCCACCCCAAACTTTCGCAGACCCGGGAGCTTAGAAACGGAGAGCCAGGCAGCACAGCAGCCTCTCCTGCCGCCCAACGTGCCCAGCTGCAGCGAGGAGGGGCTGCGCTCACGCCGGCTGGACGCTGGCCGTCCCTAAGTCGCGCCCACCCTCGGGCCAAAGCGCCGCCGCTCGGGTCACAGAGTGGCCGCCCACGGAAGAAGCCAGATCGCCGGGCTCTGGGCTGCGTAAGGGATCCGAGGAAGGGGGATTCAAACGCGGATCCGGAAGGAAGGGACACTGAACCCCGCAGCGTCTCCAGCGCCGTGGGGCGGCGGGACTGTCCTTGGGCTGCCAACGGGCGCGCAAGCTGGAGTCCGGCAGGGTCGGGAAGAAGTGAGCGCAGAGACTTCCACGGGCTAGAAGAGTCAAATTAAAGAGAAATGTGAAAAGCAACCCAGGGCAGCCAGCGGAGCTCGGCAGCGTAGAAGCCACCGGGTTCCCGCTGGGAGGACTACAGTGACTGACACTCGCGAAGACGAGGCGCTTCCAGCAGCCGCTGGTCTGGGCGGAGGAGTCGCCTCGCGGCGCGGAGCGCGCCAGCAGCTGCCAGAGCGCGAGATGCGGCGCGCAGCCTCCGGACCGTCCCGGCTGGGAAAACCCGCGGGCGGCGCTGCGCTGCGCTGACCCGGCGCGGGTCCGAGGGGTTTGCCCCTGCCCCTCCCGTCTCCACCCCCTCCCGCGCCCGTCGCGCGCTCCTCCCCGCGGCAGCAGCGGCGGCGGCGCATCCAGGGGCGGCGCGGGGCGGTGCGGAGCGGCTAGCCCAGCCCAGCAGCCAGTGCCTGTGAGCTCCGCGGCTGCTTGGGGAATTCACTTTGCTGCTTGTTCGCTTCTCCCTTCCTCAGGCTTCTTCAGATGTCTTTCCGCCTCCGGCCCGAGCCTTTCCTTTAAAAGGAAAACTTTACTGCGATACCTTTTTCCCCTTGGAGGAGAGGATTAAAAGTTCCAAGAACTGGTGACGCCTGTGCCATTTGGGCGCAGGGAAGGTGCTCAGCGGCTGGATTCCCGGTCCCACCATGTGCACCAATATAGTTTACGAGTGGCTGAAAGCGCTGAAGCTTCCGCAGTACGCGGAGTCCTTCGTGGATAACGGCTACGATGACCTGGAGGTGTGCAAGCAGATTGGGGACCCGGACCTGGATGCCATCGGGGTGCTGGCGCCCGCGCACCGCCGCCGTATCCTGGATGCCGTGCGCCGGCTGCGGGAGCAGGACGCGGACGCCGCCGGCCTCTACTTCACGCTCGAGCCGCAGCCGGCGCCCCCCGGGCAGCCCGCCGACACCGTCCCCACCGGCCGCCGGGGGGAGCCGTACGGCGGCCCGGCCCAGGGCACCCGCGGGGACTCTCGCGGCCACACGATCGCCCCCCGCAGCAGGGAGCTGGTGAGCTACCCCAAACTGAAGCTGAAGATCATGATCAGGGATAAGCTCGTCCGTGACGGCATCCACCTGAGCAAGCCCCCGTACTCCCGCAAGGTAAGGAGGTGCCGTCCGGGCGGCCTGGGGCGCGCGGCGGGAGGGGACAGGACCCAGCTGCCTGTGCCAAGGCTTTGCACCCCATTCCAGGTGACGACGGAGAGGCCAGGAGGCTTTGGGTATCTGGGACCCTCTTCTATGTTCTTTCTGTATTAGCCCATTATTTCTTCCTTCCTGGTGTCTCCAGTGGTTGGTAAGACAAGCCCACGCATCCAGTTGTTATCTCTAAACTAACGACCAAAACTCCACATCGTCTCTGGTGCTTGCCTGTCAGGAATCGGACTCGCGCTGCTTCTCCTGGTAGCCAAGGGGAATTCCTAATGCCCTCTGTAATAGTTCTGGGTTTGAAGAGTACCAGACAAATGGTTAATACCTACATTGCTTTCTACCTTCCTTTCTCTCTTTCTTTTCCTGTTTTGAGTCTTGAGAAACTCCCAAGGGAGATCGGTGAACTCTTCAGAGAGTGGGAAGTCAGGCCCTGCCTTTCTCAATTCCACAAAAAATTCCAGCGCTGCTGCAAATTTGAGAAGCGTTACCATTCACACGAGCATTTTAAGGGGAAAAGTGAAGGAAGCACGTGTCAGTCCACCTGAGACGATTTCCTAAACTCAGGTATACTGGAGGCAATAAGGTGCTAAGGACATGGGAGATAATCGGGTCACAAGATGTGCTTCAGAGGTCTGTGCTGTCACCAGTTTGGTTTATTAAGCCAGATAAGATGAAGCAGGTACAACTGTGACTTCCAGTAAGTGTGAGTGAATCTGCATTTGGGAGAGGAGAATCGAGCACAAGTGAACTAAAGGGGAATCCTCTGCACAGGGGGCCTCAGGAAAGGAACCTGGAAGTTCGGAAATGTGGAGTGGGAGCTGGGTAATTAACAGAAAATTGTACTTCACACCAGAGCTCTGCTTCTGGCTGCGAATCTGTTCCGTTTAGGTTTCTAGTTTGGGCGGCTGTCAGAGTAGAGGGTCCCGACTTGATAGAGAACTAGATAGCACCGGTAACCCTCAGGGTTGCGGAAGGTGCACAGGAATATGAGCACCTCACCTTAAAAATCAAGACTTAGAAGAGCCCAGAGAGAAAATGATGGCAAAGATACTCAGCTGGTGGGCCACATAAACCCAACTCCCTAACAGGAAATGTGGTTAATCTCAGGCCGTAATGCCTGGACTTAAGGAAGTTCAAGGGAAAGCTTTGTAAAGAGTATATAACAATACCTAAGGTAGATGGGAATAAGGGGTTTAATATTATCTACTACCTTGCAGGTACCATAGGCAATTCAGATAACCTGCTTGACCATGTCAATTGGTTTTTTTAAAGAAGGATACAAAGAAGGCAGGTTAGGAGGACAGAGTGCTTCAAATTAAACACGTGTTCTGGTTAACCACTCTGACTGTGCCACTGATGTGTGCGCAAAACAGGAAAGGAGAGAACACTTTTCCCAGGCAGTTGCCTGTATGTAGGAGTTCTGTGTGTGTCTAGTGTGAACAGAGAGATCTGGTCATGAGTATGAAGGCTTGGTCGTGGACACAGCAGGTCAAAGGAGATCAAAGCCCAGTTAGATGTTTGTTATTAGCATCCCAGGAAGTAAGGTGGGCTTAGTCTGAGAGAATGTGAGTACCTGGGCACTTGGTGAGGGCATAGTTCAAGTCCTGGCAAGAAAAGAATGCAGAAAGCAAAGTGTGTCACTAGAGCTTACTTATTCTTCAGGAAAAGTGCTGTGTAATGGGGTGGGGAGAGCAGGGACACTGTGGGCTGGAGGTGAGAAGGGTACGCTTGAATTGACAGTTTAGTTCTGATTCTTCAAGAGCCAAAGACAGACCTACATATCAAACTTAGAGGCTGGAAAGGATGTTGAGGGGATGAAACGTCAGCGCATAGGCTTTGAAATGTGGACTCCTGCCTTGATCAGTGGGTAATATGGTAGTGCATTTGCATAAGTGCAGTTTACATAAGAAAATGCCAAGTTGCATTGCGATACTATTTACTTTCCATGTAAATAATTACTTCAGTCAACTTTGCTTTAAAATAAATCCCATAGCAATAATGCTTGATAACAAAGATATGCTCCTATTCACTTTCTATACATATTTAATTCTCCTCAAACCGATGGAAGAATAAAATAGAAACAGAAGTGTTTTCATTATCTCCTTCACTGATCCTTGAGTTGGGGACCACAAAAAAACTGGCGCTGACAAACTTTATTGTAAGAAAGAGTAACACACACTGAAATAGGCATTAACATATAATTAATGTACCCATATAATTAATATACATATATAGCAAGCTGAGCCTACACATGTTTAGTACCAGATCATGTTGATCATTCTGGATTTGTTGCTTATGTGTGCATTGCCTCTTAAGTTTTGGATTTTAAATTATTGAAGAATTTGTTTTCTGATGTAGCTAGTTTCTTCATGAACAGTGCTAGGACTTTTTCTTTTCTTATGTGATCCACATTCTAATTTCTCCACTTTTCTTGGCTTTGTCATGATCAAAATGTGTAGCATTTTGTTTGTTTCTTTGAGATGGAGTCTCACTCTGTTGCCCAGGATGGAGTGCAGTGCTAGGTCTCGGCTCACTACAACTTCTGCCTCCTGGGTTCAAGCGATTCTCCTGCCTCAGCCTCCCAAGTAATACCTGGGATTACAGGTACCCGCCACCACGCCCAGCTAATTTTCGTATTTTTAGTAGAGACTAGGTTTCGCCATGTTGACCAGGCTCATCTTGAACTCCTGGCCTCAGGTGATCCAGCCGCCTTGGCTTCCCAGAGTGCTGGGATTACAAGAGTGAGCCACCACACTGGCCAGAATATGTAGCATTTTTGATGTGCATTTGGAATTCTGCTTGGTGGAGTGGGCTTCAATCTCCTTTGCAGTCATTTGCATCGATGATGCCTGTGATTTTGTATTTTGCTGAGATTTTTAGATGGCTTGAAAGTGACTTATGCCAAAGATTATTGAGATAGGGAGAGTGAGTCTCTTACAGAGGAAAGTAAGTTGAGGGGTCTTCCCAAGAATCACCTGAAAGGATTGTAGGATTTGATCCAGTAATGGTCAAGGTTATGCGATTTAGGGATCAGTGAGTTAAAACGTAAATAAAAAGTAAATTTTCTTGTGTTTTCCAAAGGGAAGTCTATAGCTTTGGAAAAACAGGAGCTTAGAGAGAGCACCAGGCTTGAAATTAAACATCATTGGAAGATTTCCTCTTCTGCCCTGTATGTAGCTTCTCTGACTGCTGTGATTTCTACCTTTGTGAAATGGAGATAAAATAATTTTTTACCAAGCTTCTCTATGTCAGGCCTTCTGCTGGACTCTAGGTTGCTGTGGTTGGCAGGATGTGAAAGCTCTGCCCTCTGGGAACTTAGCATCCAGTAGGGAAGACTTAAAATGGAATGAACAATGATGATAATGTGTGATGATTGATTTGATGAGAAGTATATGATACCATGAACAGGTGTATCCAACCCAGTTTGCAGGGATTGGGCACCATCGCAGTTTTTCCAGAACTGACCCATGGCCTGAGTACTGACGGTTGAGCAGATTTAGCCTGAAGAGGAGCAGGGTCTTAAGGGGAAGAGTGTTCTCAGCAGAGAACAGTGTGTGCAAAGGCCAGGAAGGGGAGGAAGTTTAGCATCAACAAGAATGGCAAGGAATTCTGTCTGGTTAGAGCACTGAATGCCTGGAGAAAGTGGCAGGAGATGGAGAGGCAGGCCGCGGCCAGTCTTGGGTGGCCTAGAAGTCACGTTAAAGAATTTGGAGTATATCTTGTGAGCAGAAGGGAGCTATTGACACATCCTGACCAGAGGCAAGCCGAACACTTAGGAGATCGTTGTAGTGTCAGGAGAGAGATGCTGGTGGCATGGGCCACTTATGACAGTAGGGCAGGAGCAATGGAAGTAGACTTGACACAACTTAAGTGATTGTTTGGATGACAGGGTGGGAGGGGAGAGGGGTTGGAATGACATGCAGATTCCTGGTTTAGGATTGTGCTGTGATGTAGGAGACCCAGGAGAACAGCGAGTTTGGGCGAGAAAGATATTGCCTTCAGGTTGAAACATACGGAGTGTGAGATACCTGTGGAATGTCCCTACATCACACACAGCACACTGCAGCTGTGACTACAGATGAGCAGTAGAGGGAGGAGCCCTGGGGAACAGCAGAATTTCAGACACGTGTAGAGGAAGAGGAAGCTCTAAGGGAGGCTGTAAGTATATTTTATTTTCTAGCAGACTTGTCAAAGCAAAAGGGAAGCTCTAGGGTAAATAGTGTGGAGAGACTGACAAGGGTAAGCAGAGGGTAGGTGGAAAGCAAGAGGAAGTGGTGTTCTGGAAGCCACTGGAAGCAGTGATGTTTCAAGGAGGAGGGACAGGTCAGGAAGTCAGATAATGGTCAGGTAGGACAAGAACAGAATCACTTCATGGGAAGTGGTAACCATGCCATCGGTTACCTTTGCCACGGCAGATTTGGATGATGGGGCCAGTGGGTACAGACAGGGATGACCCACAACTTTGAAACCAAGTTTGATGAGAAGACAGAACTAAGGTTACAGCTAGAGGAAGAAGGGAGACTTTGTGTCAAGGGAAGGGTTTTGTGGGTTTGTTTGTGTTTAGGATGAGAGAATGAACAATGGAATGGAGTATGTCTGAGTGTTAATGGTAAGTAGCCAGAGAAAAGGAGATGTTGGGGGACATCCCAGGAGACCAGGGTCCTGGAGGAGGTGCAAGGGAATTGTGCCCAGGGCACATAAGTGAAGGGAGCATTCACTTCTGCTTCCAGTGGGCGGGGAGCTTCTCTTCCAGGTCAAGGGGAGGGAAGAAGAAGGGGTCAGGAGACTGGGACCTTTGGAGTCATTACACCAAAGAGCTCTCATTTCTCTTTCTGACTGAGTGGTACCAGTGAGGGAGGAGATGGAAGGATTAGAGGTTTAAGGAGAACATTGTATTAATATAGAAATGTTCGATGTTGTGATCTAGTGGAATCCTATCATTCCATCATGTCATGTTTAGATATGGTCATAAACATTACATGATGGAATGTATAGGATTCTAAGTATGCACACACAGAAGGAACGCTCACCATTCACATATTTGTGCATGACATTTTGTTGAATTCCATCATGTCTGGCAGTGCTTATGGGACTGTGGCAGATGTGAAGGGTATGGGGCTGTAAATATATCTGTCAAAGCAAAAGGCAGGCTCTAGGGTAAATCGTGTGGGGGAGGCGTCTACGTTTTTTCACTGAAAAGTTGCTCCTTGCCACATCTACCAATTAAAATTGTTTGAGTTAGTACAGCATTATTTAATAGTTTTGTAGGAGTGTTCATCTTCATTCATACCCTTAGTGTGACTTTTATGAAGTAACAAGAATCACATACTAAGGCTATTTATGGATATTCTGGAGAGATGGCCTGGAATGAAGGGATTTGGAGAGACAGAGGTAGTAGGAAGGTTTCTGTCACTGGGGCCAGGGTAAAATATTTAGAAAGGAGAGAGAGAGATTGGCAAAGATGTGCTTGTGTCCTTTGGAGTTTTGCCTTGCGTGTTGGCAGAAGCTGAAATGACAATAAATATTCTTCCTCCCAAGAATTCCTTCTGCCTTCATGACATTACTAGGGACAGATTGGAAGCTGAAAAACTTCAACTGTCTCCGACTCAATCAGTGTCCTCAAATGTCCTCAACCTATATCCTTCTAGGTTTTTTTGTTTTGTTTTGTTTTGTTGTCAGTGGCTGATTGGAACACTGTGGAAAAAAGTGGGGGCCGGAAGGAGACAAGAGCTCTGATGGTGTGGGAACATCTGCCTTTGTGTTCTCCTCACTGTTTACTGCCTGTGGAGTTTCCATATAAGTGGACCATCAACCAACTGCCTGTCCACTCATCCATCCATCGATTTATTAATCTATCCATCCGTTCTTCCATTTATCCATTTGTCTCCCATCCATCCATCCATTCATCCATCCATCCATCCATTTATTCATCCATCCATTCTTCCTTCCATTTATCCATCCATCCATTCATCCACCCATCCTTTCATTTACCCATCCATCTCTCCATTCATCTATCCTTCCTTTTATCCATCCATCTATTCCTCCTTTTATCCATCTATCCATCCGTCCTTCCACTTAACAAATACTGAGCACATGCCATGTGCTAGGCTTTAAGATCAGGATTGCAAGGAACTAGACAGACATGGTCTCTGCTTGTATGTGGAGGCCTAATCCAATGCCTGACATGTAGTAGTTGCACCATATCAAAGTTGAATGTTATTTCTGCAAACATGAAGGATTGGAGAATATTGCACTTGTGTTTACTTCAAATGTTAAAGAAATCCACTCTGATTAAAACTCAAGTAAAGGTAACGAATGATGAAATTTCAAATCAAAATGTTTATTCCTCAAGGGTTAGTGAAGAAGAGCTGGGAATGAAAATGCTACTCCTGTAGGACATTTTAAAAGAAGACTTCTTTCTGCAGCATGGCCGGGACTGGGGTGAAGCAAGTGAGATGACACCAAGGACACAAAATTGAAGGAGGTGCTGATTCTCAGGCTCATGCACGCCCAGGCCGGACTAGATGGCTGACCACCATTAACAAAATAAATAAGTTACTGTGAAATATTAGTTATTAAGAGGTATTATAGGCATTCCTCAAATCATACACCAAGTCACCTACTCTTCTATGCTTAATACCTGTCCTCAAGAACAATGTGCTGAGAACCATATCAGTGCCCATCTCCCAGACTAAGAAAACATGGCTTCTGTGAGCTATGGGAGCCCATGGAATTCATTTAAGTAAGAATGGTACTGCTTTCCGCTGACACTGTAGTGTAGTGGGTCAGCGCAACAGGCTCAGAACCAGATATCACAGTTCAAGTCCCAGCTCTGCTCCATACTAGGTCACTGTTTGCTCCTCTGTGAAATATGGGCAAAACTAGTGACTGCCACATAGGGTTGTTATGGAGATGAGATGAGCTAACACTCATGAACTTATTAGATCGACATTTCTATGTATCCTAGAACTGCCATAAAAAGTTCCACAAACTAGGTGTTTAAAACAATAGAAATGTATTCTTTACAGTTCTGGAGGCTTTAAGTCCAAGATTAAGGTGCTGTCAGGGTCTTGCACAAAAACCCTAGAGGCCTGCACTGTGAGTCAGCTCTAAGGCCCAGCAAAGGCTTTAAACAGCATCCATGTCTGCCACTGTTACTTCAAGTACCTTTGGATCTGCTGGATCATATGGCCCAAGTGGCAGAGCAGCTTGCACGACAGCCTGGACCTGCTGCAGAACCTTCTTTTTTTCTGGCTCCAGTCAAAATTAGCAGCTTTGGGGTCACTCAGCAAACAGGTTTTTGTAGCACACCCAAATGAGGAATATGTTGCTTTCAAAATTCAAAGAGGCTCACTGGATATTGTGCATCCTTCTTGGTTGTAGGAAAAGCCATATGTAACACCTTATTCTTCATCTTAGAAGGGATATCTTGATTTGCCCCACGTCACTGGACCCCTGCAGTTTTCACTGAGGTAGAAAGTCCCTGATGTTTTGTCAGATTTATTTTCCACCTTCTGACATGCAAAGTAAGTCTAAAGTAACTGCTTCATTTCAGTCACTAGATCCAAACAGCATAATGTCATCAATGTAATAGACAGCAATGATGTCTTGTGGAAGAGAAGGGCAATCAAGGCCCCTTGGAGAGGTGAGGTACCTGAGGTGGGACTGTGAAGCTGTTGCTGGCCTTCCAATTGAAAGTAACCTGCTTCTGGTGTTCTTTACTAACAGGTGTTGAGCGAAAAAGAAACATTTGCCAGATGAACAGCCTGGCTGTAAGCACTCACCTGTGGTAGCTCCTCTGTACGTGGGTTTGCTTGGACATCTCAGTCTCCGTCATAGTGGCCATGTGTCAGCTGTGTACAGAAGGGTCTGCTGACCCAGGTCTTATTCCTAATGATAGGGGTGTTTGATGATAAATCGGTGGTAGATTTTTGGTGGAAATGATACCCAGTTATTCCTATGTACTGGAGGATGGAATAACAAAAATGATTTTTAAAAATATAAACGTTTCAAAATTTAGATATTCAAAATTAGGTAGTAATCCTGAAAACAGTCACTTGGAAGATCACAGTGTTGCTGTTTCTGTGTTGCTGTTTCTCAGAACATTTCTAGAGCTCTGTGTCTCAGAACATTCTTTGGAGTATCTTCAGTGGTGGCAAGCCTTCATTCTTATCAGATAGATCTGGTTTGGGGTAAACACCTAAAGTAATTTGGAGTCAAATCAGGCAGTTAAGAGTGATGACATTCAGTAAAGTATGAAATGGAAAATGTAATCTTGGCAACAAAATAATGAGTTTTTTTTGGTATGACTTATAGAATGGTTTTCAGATTTTATGATATTTATACTCCTTTTCCCTAGTTTAAAACACTTAAAAAATGCTCTTAGTGGGTATCCATGTTTGTAAATATGCAAATTCCTCCAAAAGGCTTTTCAAAACACAAAAGTCAATTCCCCATGTATTTGCAAAGAGCAAGGTACCTGTCATGGTCTCTCTAGATGGAATTTTAGTCTAAAGGTGTCTGTGACCCAAAAAGGGAAGAATTAGGTAAATCGTGCATGGATGTCAGTAAACTGTGCGGCACTCGATGGAATAATCAGGATTTGGAGAGTGTAATGGTGTTTTTAGGGCTCTTCATTTGCTGGTCCTTCTGTTCTTAGAAAGCCCTCTACTGTCTACCACCTTATCAAATCATAATGTAATCATAGCTGTGCTCATTCTTTCCTCCCCACTCTTGAGTGAAAAAAAGGTGCTAAAGGCAGGGGTGGCAATATTAAGGCTGCCCTCATGAACTTTGTCTGCTCTTCAGTAGTTATCTAAGGCATACCCATGAAAAATAAGATAGAAATCAGAACTCTATAAATGGATAAACATGCAATTCTCTTCAGATTCTGTTCAAGTGCTCGGATTCATCAGAAATATGTTCTGAAACTAATTTTCCTGAAGTAAGGTGAGTCAGATGACATGGACTTGATCAGGGTTGGTCCCAGAAATAAAGAAGGCCTATCCTGAGGTGAAGACACCCTGAAGCTGAAAGAACACTGTCCAGGGTGGAATAAAGTACACTGGGAACCATAACTGATGGCACACAGCTTCTCAAGGTTATAGCGTGTGCAAAACTAGAAACAACATAGCATTTCTGGCTATGGGAAAAGCTTGTTATTACTATTAATACTACTAGTATTGAGTTGAAAGGTTTTTATCAGTGATTTTCTAAGTTTATGAAAAAATGTTCTTTCAGATCAGCCACTGGTTTGGACTTGGGGAAGCCTGAGAGGAGTAGTGAGGGAGTCCCCATTTTCAGTCAATATAAAAACTATTAAGGGCCAATAACTGTGGATCACGCCAAAAAGAATTAAACATACAATCTGTCTTACATAAAGACTAAGTGACATCTAATAGTTTAAAGAGATTTCATTACTGCTTCTAATTGAAATAAATGGTCTGATGCTGTCTAAAATCTTACTGTTACATTTCCATAAAGTTAAAAATGCAAACAAATAAGACCTCCTTGATTTGGAATGTGTCAGAAAGATAAGGAAAACGATTGGCATGTATTCTTTATTTAGCAAAGTTGTAATGCACAGATTGGACAAATTTAAAGATGTTTTTCCCCTAGGGTATAACGTAACTCTATAATAAGACTAGAGATATACCTACTGCATTTGATACCTAAAATGCATCATTTTTTAATACCTTCACTTTTATATGAAAATTTACTTTAAGTAATAGTCATGTAATAATACACAGTAATTATTATTGTCCTCATTCCTTCTTTAGTTTTAAAGCAATTAATAATTAAAGAAATACATTTTAAATTATTAAAATTTAGTAAAAATATTTCATCTGCAAAATAGAATTTGCATTTACCAAACTCAAGTATTGCACCTTGCAGTTTGTATTGTTTCACTGTTTTAATTTTTCAACACAAATAAAAACTTCAAGTGGTCACATAAGAATAAAAGAATTAACGTATCACAAATTTTGTTTGTTCATTTTTACAGATCATGGTGTTATTGTTTATTTCAAATTGACTGTTTAACTCAAGAATACGTAGTCTCATGGGGGAGACAGGGCAGCTTTACAAAACTTACTCTTGAAAAGTACTTTTTTTCCAAGTATGTGGGTTGGGGGCCTCTGAATTAACTTCCATGTAGAATACAATGCTTATTAAAGGACAAGTAAGATGCTAATTTGAAGCCTATACAAACCATGAAAACTTAACATGCAGCAATTAGCATTTAGGCCAACAAAAGATTTTTCAAGGTGAAGTGTTTTATCACTGACCATTTTGGACATGTTCATAATAAAAAGTTTTGTTTTTAAGGATTCCTTTATTCTTATAACTAGAGTGACCCTTCCCTCTGCCTGGTCCTTGCAAGATATAGAGAAATGTGATCACTTTAAGAAAAGTTTCTGTATAGTGGTGCCAATATCTACCTCACAGAGCTGTGGTATGAATTAAATGGGATAATACTTATGAAGTTACTTTGTAAAATTCTAGATAACTTTATAGATTTGTTTTTTTTTTTTTTTTTTTTTTTTTGAGATAGAGTCTCACTCTGTTGCCCAGGCTGGAGTGCATTGGCGTGATCTCGGCTCACTGCAACTTTTACCTCCAAGGTTCAAGCGATTCTCCTGCCTCAGCCTCCCAAGTAGCTGGGACTACAGGTGCCACCACCACACCTGGCTAATTTTTGTATTTTTAGTAGAGACGGTTTCACCATGTTTGTCAGGCTGGTCTCAAACTTCTGACCTCAGGTGATCCACCTGCCTGGGCCTCCCAAAGCGCTGGGATTACAGGTGTGAGCCACTGTGCCTGGCCAAGAACTTTATAGATTTTAAGTGTCTTTACTGATAGTGAGTAAACCATTATGTTTATAACAAAATTTGAAAACTGTTTCTGTTAAAAAGCAAACACATTGTATTGAGAAAATTTGGAGAACAGTGAAACAGATTGATAATTTTAAGTGGCCTATATTACAATTTATGAGATTATGCTATATTTCTTTAAAAATCATTCATGTGTCAGAATACACAAAACTACTATCACAGTCTAAATGGTTAAGAGTCAGGCTATTTTTTTGTCAGCAGATGTCATTTGAAAAATGATTTTCTCCTAGCTTTATTAAGATATAATTGACAAATAAAAACTATATATTTTTGGTGTACAGTGTGATGTTTTGATATTTGTATACATTGCGAGATGATTAAATCAAGCTAGCTTATCCATTACCTCACATACTTACATTGTAATGATGAGAACATTTGAGATACAATCTCTTGGCAATTTTCAAGTATACAACACATTATTATTAATTGTAGTTCCCATGCTGTATAATAGATCCCAGAACTTATTCATCCTGTCTAATTGAAATTTTATACCCTTTAACCAACATTTTCCCATTCTCCTTCCCTTCCGAAAAATGATTTTAATACTAATACATATTTAGTCTCAAGTTAATACCATAATCAATTTAAGCATATCCTTATTGGCCTGAAATCTTACCCATGTTACTAATAATTATTTTTTATCATTTGAAAATGTCATGTTTGAGAAGTGGCATTTCATCATTCTTTGAATTATATTTCTTAGATTACCAGTTCACATAGTTTTATATTTGTGGCTTTTTATGTATTGCCTGTTCATGGTACTTGCTTCTTTTTTCTACTGGTCTTAGACCACATCATGTTGCTTTGCAAGAGCTCTCAATGGATTAAAGAAAACAATTATTATTTCATACACGTTGCAAATATTTTCCCAAGCATAAGAATGTAACTTACGAGAGAATTTTATGAGTATTTTTAGATGTCCAGAAGTTTAAAATTCTTGTATTTTCCACCTTTTCAGTAATGTTTTAGCTATTTCTTTCAAACTGGAGAAATAGAGAGGGTGCAGTCTCAGACAGAATTGTCAATTCTTTCTTTACTGTTTACTTGAATACGTTTAGTTTTTGTAAACCTGAATTGCCTCATCTATAAAATGGGTGTAATATTACTTATTAAGGCTATTGTGAGGAATCAATGAAGCAGTATGTAAAGGGCCTCATATAATGCCTGCCACACAGTAATCACACAGAACATCTGACTAATATTTATGATGTTATACATAACTTTATGATTGTGAAGTGATTCTCAGTGTGAAGACCTTATGTTAAATTATTAGTTCATTTCCTTGCCATTCTGTAGAGACGTGGTTGTTCTTGTCATAATTTAAAAAACTTCTTTAAATAACAAGAACTACAACTTTTTTTTACTGTCACAGCCATTAAACAAAATTTGCTCAATTTGTCATTAGCCTTTTAGTTTTCTTTATTTAATTAGAGAAAACAGATCTTCTTTTGTGTTTGCTTTTATCTTTACAAATCTTTTCTCTAGTGCAAAATCCATTAATTTTCACCCGTATCTCCCATTAATATTTTGGTTTCACTTTTACATGTAACTTTCTAATCTGTCTAAATTTATTTTAGTATGTGATACAAGGTAAAGCTCTATTGTTATAAAATTGCACACACATGATACTCTCATCTCCTCCTTTGCAGGAATTATAGCTCTTATTTCTTTCTTCTAGTGTTATTGCATTGGCTAGAATTTACATAGCCATGTTAAATAATAATGACAACTAGGTATTCTTGTATTTTCCCAATTTTAATGGAAATACTGAAAGTATTGTTGCAATTATCCTGCTGCTGGCTATCAGTTTAACATAGTTTCCATGACTATATTAAGGAAAAGCATTAAGGAAAACATCCTTCTTTTCCTAATTTTGTAGGAGTTTTTATTGGGATTGAATATGTAATCCTATGAAACATCTTTTAGACAACTTAAAAATAATCAGGAGCTTTTAAAACTGGGCCCAATATTGTGATGTATTAATATTACATTAACAGATTTCCTAGTCCTAAACTATTTTTACATAACTGAGAAGAAGTAAAAAATGAAACGATAGCTTTTAAAGAAAGCTGAGTGTGAGATGAGAAATTTATAATAATCTTACTCCAAGACCATTATGCATTCTTTTACACTATTATATATCTTTTCTATCATGATAAATGTTTGACATTTACCTTCAGTTGTGTAACCACTTCGATGATTGTTGTCATGATATCATTACAGTTGATTTCCTGCCAATAACTTTTTGGAAGTTTCGGGCTCTGTCTAGACAGGTACATGAGGCAGCGATAGCAGTGGGGCGTGGGGACCAGCAGCCCCGTTGCTCAAAAGGCAACAGCCACATAGTTGTGGGTAAAGGTTTCCTTTTCTAGCTTTTGCAGACATTCTGTTTTTGAACCAGGGGACAGAGACTGTGAGGGGGCAAGGAGTTAACTTGAATCTCTACTGATTTTACTGTTTTCACAGTAAAGAGGGTTTTTTTTTTTCTCAGTGTAGTTCAGGAAATTCCTCCCAGGATCTGGAATTCTGTTCTTCTTCTTCATCCTCCACTCTTTCTACTCGCCTCCCCCTCAATCCCCCATAGTCGACTCCCTTCCTGCTCCCACCCCACCCCAGACATTTTAGTGAAATATACACTTAGGAGCTGCTTGCCAGATGCCATGTCAAAGTGAAAATCCTCATAAAAGAAATTGAAATGACAGTCATTCTCATTTGAATCATGGGCTTTGCATAGAAACAACAACCCAATGTGTAACAAAGAAAATTGAAAATTCTACAAGAAATGTTACTATAACAAATCCTTGATTTACATTTAAACATTTATTGAAACATCAAATAGGTGGATTTTTTTAAAAGGTCATTGAAGCAAGGATTAAGAACAGGGTACAGGCCGGGCTCGGTGGCTCAAGCCTGTAATCCCTGCACTTTGAGAGGCCGAGACGGGCGGATCACGAGGTCAGGAGATCGAGACTATCCTGGCTAACATGGTGAAACCCCGTCTCCACTAAAAAATACAAAAAAAAAACTAGCCGGGCGCGGTGGCGGGCGCCTGTAGTTCCAGCTACTCGGGAGGCTGAGGCAGGAGAATGGCGTAAACCCGGGAGGCGGAGCTTGCAGTGAGCTGAGATCCGGCCACTGCACTCCAGCCTGGGCGACAGAGCGAGACTCCGTCTCAAAAAAAAAAAAAAAAAAAAAAAAAAAAGAACAGGGTACAGGAATCGTATTTTCTGGAGAACATACCTCAACTGGGTGCTAAACTCAGCGAGTTTGCAGAAATGGATGCACCCAACACTTTCCAAGGTAACCATCAATCATGCAATAAAGATATAGCCACTTTAAACAATCATGTATCAATACAGAATGGAACACTGCTATATTAAGACACGCTCCTCTGGGAAGTTCTTGATTGACAAAAATAGTACTGTGTTAAGCAGCAGCAGTATTTTCATGGCCAGAAAGTAATAAAACTAAAGATGAGCTTTATGAAGAGAAAATATTTCACATAAAAATCCATGGAGCAATCCTTAGGACTTGCTTCCTTCAGGATCAGGTTAGGGGGCAAAATGTGAAATGTGAAAGTAGAAACTGATAATTTGCTAATTTGTTAATTACCCACACAACTGGTCTTACAGTCACTGTCATTTACAGGCATCTGAAGAAAGGATGGGATAGTTGCTGCCTGGGATCACACAAACTCACTCTATCTCTGGCTTGCTTAGGCTTGTACAGTAGGAGCAAAAATCAGGATATTCATATTGAACCCATTATAGATTAGAGTTGAGCCAGAGAGTATGCGAGGAATTTACTCTTTGAGACCTACTTCATTACAGAGAGGTGGTAGAGAGTCGGAGTTAGGTTGGTGACATTAACTTTTCAGTTTTATTGCAGTGTCATTTTAAGTCAGGGATTTTACTGCCACTTTTTGGCATAGCAGTTTGGGCTAGTGTATTTCTCTCTGTGTTAATGTGATCCTTCATATTGATATACTTACCTTGAAAAAGCTGGCGAATTGATTCCTCTGCTCTCTTCTGATCACTTCTCCAAACACTGTGGCATGACCCACTTGACCTGCTCTCCGACAGCCAGTGTGATATTCTTGATCATCCCCAACATAGCTGGTTTTGGATGAACATGACAAATTATAGTAACAGTGATTTGGGGGGAAAGGGGAAGAGTAATGTTTTTTTTTGTTTTTGTTTGTTTGTTTGTTTTTTGAAAGCAGGCAAATTGTAAAAGCAAGAGCTCCTATAATAGTGAACTGAAGCTTTATTCTGAAAACCTTTTCATCGTGCTTTGATTTCATTGATTGTAATAATTAGACGACTTCTTCATTTGGCTATATGTTAATTAGTCACAGATATGTCTGCCATTCCTTTTCACATCTGGAGCGGACTTCTCTCCTTGCTTGAACCACCTCCCTCCTTCTCTCTGTGGAGTTTAGAAAAATAAAATATTGTTTTCCATTCGCACCTAGATTCACTTCTTAAATAAGACTTGCAGAAGTTGGGAGAAGCTTCGTGCTGTTGGTGGTCTCGTCTGCTGCATTAATAACATAAGGAAAAAGCCTTGAAATATGTCAAATCACAGAAACAGTAGTGAGTTTATATTCATTATCATTTGTGAAGAGCGCTTTACCAGTCTTTCATTCAATCCTCACAGCAAGCTCTTAAGGTAAAGATTGTTTTTCCCATTCCTGTTTTATACACAAGGAAAACGAGGCTTAAAGAGCTTAAGTAACTTACACAAAGTCACATAATTAGAAAATTTCATTTGAAGGCCACATGTACTGACCTCAGAGCCCATGGTTCTCATCACTGTGCAATTTCTCCAAGAAACATTGCTTTATAAGATTTGGCAACTGCCTGTTTCTCTGTTGGTGAAAAGTAGGTATGGTATAGGGAGTGGGTATGTCTTAGAGATTTTTATTAAAAAAAAAAAAGTAAGACTTAGCAGCCTGTGCCCTCAGGAACTTGTGGCAATAACCGCTCAATCAGTAGGGTTTACATTGACTGTGGTAAGTAAGATGAGTAGCTGTGAGGACCTGTCTGCGTGGTTCATAGACTGGGCATCTAGTATGACAGGAAGGAAGATTTTCATGGAGGTGGTGATGGTGTGGCTGACCCCTGAAGATGTGTGTTGGAGACAAGTGTGTCATCAATTTGGCCAGCCTGGAGTGGGAATACATTTTTAAAAGTCCATAGAACACTAATTAATACATGGGGAAATAAGAATAGACTGGAATCTGTGGAAATGGTATTTAATCTTTTAGTAAACTCTATTAATTGATATCCAAAGTATTAGTAGCTAGAGGTTACAAGGGTAATGACTCTAAGTTTTCCCACTTGTGACTTGGCATTGTTGTTACTGGCAATGGAAAGGCCGAATTTAAATCACAGTCATCAACCTTCTAAAGAGAGTAGTTCAGAATTTAATCAAGGTGTGAGCTACGGGGGTTACTTACTATGTGAGCAAAATCAACACCTATGTCGCAAAGTCTGATGAAGAGAGAAGCCTTTGCCAGTCAGCATTAGGGAGGCACTGGTTACTGCCAATGTCCCTGAATGTTCTTGACCAGTTCTGCTTCTTTAGCAGGATCAGTCTGTTGATGTGTTCACATACAAGAAGAAAAGCACAACCAAGAAAGCCAGCATGCCTTCTGGAAAGCTAGATGGTTTCATGGTGGTGACATCAATCTCCAAACTAATCTTCAATTTCAACAAGCAGCAGGTATAGGCCCAGCCTTCTGGCCATTATCTTTGCATATACCACAGAGACCACACCTGGCTGCCTTTTGAGACTTCATCAGTGTCACCTACAACCACACTCTTCAAATAGCTTGCTAGAAATGAATTCCTAGGGCAGAGCTCAGACATGATGAACTGGGCTTGTTGCAATTCAAGTAAAAAGCATGAATATGTGCAGAGGGAATGGGAGCAGTGTTTTGCAGGGAAAACACTTTAAAACTGGAGTTTTATAGGCTTAGATTTGGTGAGTCTCATATTTGTGTTTAGTAGTGCATTTTAGCCTCTTATGTGATTATTAATTAATACTATTACTTACATTCAGCAAATATTAATTGAGCATCAAGAATGTGCAAAGCACTGTTAGGTGTGATGGGGGAAATTCAAAGGTGACAATAGTATGAATGTGCCCTAATGGAAATTATAGTCTGGAGAAAGATAAACACTCACACATCCACAGATCCATCCATTCATAGAAATATATGTAAGTAAACAGAACATTTCAGTGTGATATGAATGCCAAAATGAAATACAAACCTGTGGGAGCACCAAGGAGAGAACTATTCATTTTGACTGAGGTTTTGGAGTGTCTTTCAGCAATAACTGAATGTGGAGGATAGGTAGGATTCTACCAGGCAGAGCCACAGTGTAGACTGTATACTGGAAGCTAAGGGAACTGGACTGTGAACTCCACAGGGATACTGTCCATTTATAAGCTTTTGTATATTCAGCACCTTGCTATAAATATTTATTGAATGAATGCATGCATGAAACAGCATTAGCAAAATCTCAGAGTGGCAAAAGTGCAAGGTATGGATTGGTGAGTGGTCCACTTTGGGCGGCGATAGGATAGGGGACAGTAGTTATGTGGTATAAATGAAGCATAAGGTTGGGCCGAACTGTTGAGGAACTTCCCTGTGGTACTAATGAGTTTAGAATTTATTCCAGAAACTGGGACCTGTCAGATATATTTGATCTGAAGAATTACCTAACCCTGTTTATTTAATGAAGCTCCTTCACATTTTTACCATTTTTGGATTTCTTTCCCATTCTCTCTTCAGGAGTTCCTCATCTCTTTATCCCTAGGCACCCCTTTTACTGTATCCCACCTTATCCTCCAGCTTTCAAGCTTTGCATTGAAAAGCTTTGCTACATTGCTCCAGTGATAATCAGTTCATTTTCCTATTTTCATTGATCAAAGGCACATAACTCAGTGTACTAGTCCATTCTCACATTGTTATAAAGAAATACCAGAGACTGGGCAATTTATAAAGAAAATAGGTTTAACAGCTCTGGATTCTACAGGTTGTACAGGAAGCATGGCAACATCTGCTTCCAGGGAGGCTCAGGGAGCTTTTACTTTCGGTGGAAGGCAAAGTGGTGATCCAGCACTGAGTATGGCCAGAGCAGGAGGAAGAGAGAGCAAGGGCAGAGGTGCCATAGACTTTTAAACAACCAGATTTTTTGAGAACTCACTATACATTTCCAAGGGGGTATGGAGCCAAACCATTCATGAGAAGTCCACTGCCATGATTCAGTCACCTCCCACCAGGCCCCACCTCCAGCACTGGGGATTACAATTCAACATGAGATTTGGGTGGGTACACGTATCCAAACCATATCATGTGGCCCCTGGCCCCTCCCAAATCTCATGTCTTTCTCACATTTCAAAATACTATCATGCCTTTCCAACAGTTCCTCAAAGTCTTAACTCATTCCAGCATTAACTGAAAAGTCCAAAGTCTCATCTCAGACAAGGCTAGTCCCTTTCACCTGTGAGCCTATAAAATCAAAAACTGCTTAGTTACTTCCAAGACACTGGGTAATTTATAAAGAAAAGAGGTTTCATTGGCTCACAGTTCTGCAGGCTGTGCATGAAGCATAACAGCATCTGCTTCTAGGGAGGCCTCAGGGGGCTTGTACTCATGGTGGAAGGCAGGCGTCTTACATGGCAGGAACAGGAGCAAGAGAGTGCGCAGAGGGAGGTGCCATACACTTTTAAACAACCAGATCTTGCGAGAACTCACTCACTATACAAGGCAGGAGGCTGCTAAACCATTCATGATGACTCCAACCCCATGACCCAATCATCTCCCACCAGGCCCCACCTCTAACACTGGGGATGACAATTTCACATGAGATTCGCTGGGGACACAGATCCAAACCATATCACTCAGGAACCGGATAAACCAGCAAGGGTTAAGCATGGATTTAACTGCTGACTGTATTCGTTTGCTATGACTGCCATAATAAAATACCACAGACTGAGTGGCTTCAGCAACAGAATTTTATTTTCTTACAGTTCTGGAGGCTTGAAGTCCAAGATCAAGGTGTGGACAGGTGTGGTTTCTTCTGAGGCCAGGTGCCCCAGCTTGCAAATGGCCGCCTTCTTACTGTGTCCTCATGTGGTCACCCCTCTGTATCTTGCCTGTGTCCTAATCTCCTCTTCTTATAAGGACACCAGTTATACTGTATTGGGACCCATCCTGTGACCTTATTTTACTCTAATCACCTCTTTAAAGGCCCTGTCTCCAAATACAGTCACATTCCGAGGTACTGGGGGTTAGGACTTCAACATATTAATTTTAGGGGAACGCAGTTCACCCCATAAGACTGACCTAAGGAGTTACATCCGTGCTGTACCACCTGACTTAGAAAGTTATGTTGTCAGTGGTTAAGTTAATCCCAGTCACATGTGGTTGGAATTGGAGCTTGACTCTAACAGCTGATCAAACTAGATTGTTGCCTAGTGAAAGTGGTCTCCCCTAAATAGTTCAGTTTCTACCACATGCAGGAGCAGTCACTATTACAATAGCTTTAAGTAGGCTTGGAAAAGATGAACATAAATCCACTGCATATTTGCATGGCATTTGTTAGAGAATAACCCCCTAAACAAGGGCCAAACAGTACCATTGATGAAATAAATCTCAGACTCCCAATTCACATGGTCCTGACTCCACCACTTTTGATCTGTGTGACCTCAGCCAAATTGCTTCAGCTTTCCCTGCCACTGTTTCCTTATAGATAAATCTAACATAACAGTGTTTCCTCCTGCCTAGAAATGTTCTGAGGATTAAGTCAGAAAATGTATGTAAAGCACTTAGCTTAGTGGTTGGTACATAGTAAGCACTTAGTAAACTATTATGTATTCAGTGTTAGCTTTTATTAAAGGTGAAAATGGCAGATCTATTCACAGGCATGTTAGCAATAAAACTACTAGTGAAATATTACTACTAGTGAAATAAAACTACTAGTGAAATATTTGCAGTTATATTTATGTAAATCAAATAAGTTTTTATACATTGGCAATCATGTTTTTAAAATATAAATATTGTTCTTCTAACCTTATCAAATAAGATATAAATGTTATTCTTATCTACACCCCAATGTTATTCAAGAATAACTTCAATTGGTCTTAATCCAACAATTTGATGAATACCAATTTAATGTAATTTAGGTGTATTTATCTTCTAGAATTGAACATTCTCTTCTGCTAATAGTATAAACTTTAATTGTCTTATAAGGTATACACGCAGATGAGCTCTCTCGTTGTGTTGCTAAGATATACAGAATGATTGGACACTTATTGTTTCATTATAGACAACCTCATAGGAAGCCTTCCAGAAGGTTTGCATAAAGGAATGTAGCACACCTAGAAAATGCTGAATAAACTCATCAGTAATGATTTCCTTGGGTCATTTTTACTTTCTGCCTACTTCATCTCCACCTCTAAGCAAAGCATTTGGTTTTATTAATGCTTTTCATACCACTTATTTTGCTAGTATTATACTCATTTTAGAACATTTTTTAATATCCAATAAAAATGAATTGGACACTTACAAATATTTTGTACTATAAGAATTTTTTTTGAATATTGTCATTAAAACAGTTATTTCAGGATTTCCCAGTTTATACAATGCATATGGCAACTGAGATACTTATGATCTGTATTATGTGTTTATTAGAATAAAGTTAGTGAAAAAGATTTATTAGTTCTAGAAATCGGTTGAGAAGACATTTAAAAATGTCATGTGCGTTTGGGATTCTTCAGCATTTTTTCTTATGGTGTTTTTTTTTTTTTTTTTTCTTAAAGTATGTTTTTACCATATATGGGGACGACTTTTTTTTCCCTCTGATATTTAGGCTCTGTGTAAACTCCAAACAGAACTATCAAACAAACATATTAGAGGTTTTGCTGCAGAAAGGACAATATTTATTTTTCGTGTTCAAGATTTCTTTGCAGTAATAATTAACCTTAGATTTTGAACTATCATTGGAGGTGATGTGGACAGGAAACACACTGATACTGGAGAAGAAATTATTTTTCGCAATACAGTAACTTACTACCTTGTGCACACAGGCACTGCCCATGTGCAGGGACGTTTTACTTGTCAAGATTTACCTCGCAAGAGCATGGTCTGTGCACAGCACAAAGGCGGCAGGTGCGGATGGCTTTTTTCTCAGTGATAGAGCACGTCAGTTCTTATTTCCTATATACTGAGGAGCACAAAGCGAAGCAGCCGGCGTTGCCCTCTGGGGCCAACCAGCTCCTTCCTTCCCCTTGCATCTTGGAGATATGCCATCCTGTCCCAGTCCCTGCCTCCTGAGCCACAACTGGCTTGTGGGTTTGCTTTTTGTCTTTGTGGTCCTTGTCGAGGTTTGTGTAATTAATAAGCAGAACCACCAGTGAGAGGCAAACCTTGTGGACAGGGGAATTCCTGCAAAAGCTAAGAATCACGGACTGAAGAGAGCGAAGGTGCAAATGGCTTGGGGTGGAGTTGAGGAATTGCCCGACCAGGCCATGGTTCCCAAACACAGAGAGAAAAAGCACATTCAGGGTTCTGAGCCCCAGGCATTTTGCATAATCAGCCTTCTTTGCTGTTTCTACTATTTGATGTCTTAATCTGTTATTCTGGGACCTATAAAATTGTGGAACACAGATCCAAGTTAATCCAAGTTAACCTCCGAACTTGCCCTACTTTCATTTAGAATTAGTCTTATTTAAAGTTGTAAACTACAATCACGACTGAAACACACTAAATAGTGTTCTGTTATAAAACATAAACCTTTTTCCCTCTCCTGTAGATCCCTTCTGGCTGAAGAGGTCTATATAAGAAAACCAGAATGGATTTTTCAGTTATCCCAGGACATTTAAACTTTTGAGGATTTAAAAATGATAGTCTTAAAAGTTTTTCTTTTTTTTTTTTTTCATTTTACAGATGATAGAGATTCTTAATTTCGGTTCTGATTTTTTGAAAAATATTTTAATCCAGTTTATGTGAATAAAGTCCAGTCCACACGTGAAATTACACTGAAGCCATAATAATCAGTTATGATTATGTAAATTGTAGAACTGATTTTGGCTAAGCATTTCAAAATCCTGCCCAAAATTGCAGTATTTAATTGTAATCTTAGATTATTACCAGGATAATTGCTGTTTTAAATCTTCTTATTTCCATATGATGGGAAGGCAGGCCCATGCCTTACTCATCTCCTCGGCCCCAGGCCCGGCATAATGCCTGGTACCTGGCGGGCACCCAGTGAGTGTTGCTGGGAATGGAATGCTCACTAGGACACGTTCCTCCATTTTCATTTTGCCCATCGGTGCAAACAAATGTATCAACCAACATTCATGTCAGAACTTATTGCTCATTATTGCAACTGTAGGATGGCTTCCCATATAAGAGCTCGGCCAAAATCAACAAAAGACATTCTGTGAGAGCCAATTGGATATATGAAGTTCATAATGAGGGATATTATAGAGTTTATTTATTTTGTAAATTGTGTGCTACATAGCCTTTTATTTTTGGTCTAGAAAAAAATATTTTATTTAAAGATGAGCAATAAAATGACCCATAATAGAAATTTGTATGAGATTATATCATCAAAAAGTTTTAGAAAGGAGGAAATAGGAGAATTATATTCAATATAATAATTTGTCATGGACAAGATAAAAATAGTGAAAAATTTTGTAGAAATTCAGTGAAGTAATCATTTCTGTAGAATAGGATCACAAAAGAGACACTAAAACCAACTATTATGTAGAGACTACCAGAAAACAAATGTTCGTCTCTTTTTTCATTACTCTATTACTATCCCCTAGAACAGTGGCTGGCACATACTGTTTCATATATATATATATTTTTTTAATAATTATTTTTATTTCAGTTTTGGAGGTACAGGTGGTTTTTGGTTACATAGGTAAGTTCTTAAGTGGTGATTTCTGAGATTTGGTGCACCTGTCACCTAAGCAGTGTACACTGTACCCAATAGGTAGTCTTTTATCCCTCACTCCCTCCCACCTTCCCCCACCTCCTTGAGTCCCCAAAGTCCATTATATCATTCTTAGGCCTTTGCATCCTCATAGCTTAGCCTCCACTTATAAGTGAGAACATATGATATTTGGGTTTCCATTCCTGAGTTACTTCACTTAGAATCATGACCTCCAGCTCCATCCAGGTTGCTGCAAAACACATTATTTCATTCCTTTTTATGACTGAGTAGTATTCCATGGTGTGTGTATATGTGTGTGTGTGTGTGTGTGTGTATGTATATATATATACACCACATTATCTTTATCTACTCATTAGTCATGAGCACTTAGGTTAGTTCCATATATTTACAATTGCAAATTGTGCTGCTATAAACATGTATGTGCATGTGTCTTTTTCATATAAAGACTTCTTTTCCTTTGGGTAGATACCCAGCAGTGAGATTACTGGATCAAATGGTAGTTCTACTTTTAGTTCTTTAAGGAATCTCCAGACTGTTTTTCATAGTTGTTGTACTAGTTTACATTTCCACCCACAGTATCAAAGTGTTCCCTTTTCACCATATCCACACCAACATCTACGTAGCCTTTGTATCAGTACAGTTTATAACATAGTTATAATGAGGTTATGAATGTGTCCACATGCATACATTTTTCCTCCCGGAGAGCCAGTTGTTAAACATTTAGCCTGCACCACCGAGAAGGTATTTTTATTATGGTTACTTGTAGTTCAGATTTTGACTAATAAATGTCAACTAAAGTTCTTTTAAAGTGAGATTTGGGGGAGTGGTGGTGTTTTACTTCCTGTGTCATCCTCCCTGTACAGCAGAATGAAAGCAGTGCAGCCAGGGGTCAGGCCTTACTTGGGAAGGGGGCTGGCAGTGCCAGCAGAGGCCAGCATGCCTGGAGCCCAGACCCGGCACAGGGGTCCAGACCAATCCACCAAGCCCTGGAGCGGGTACAGGGCTTGCGGGGCATGAAGTGTATGAAATGTAAAGGTCTTCTTTAAAGGAAAAGAATACAAAATTAGGTAAAGGGCCTGGGAAAACCAGGGCAAGAGGGCCTGAGGCCTCAACTTCATAGTAGACCTACTGATCAAGAAGAGAGAGCATTTAGGAAACCAAGGCCGGACGCGGTGGCTCCCACCTGTAATCCCAGCTACTCCAGAGGCTGAGGCAGGAGAATGGCTTGAACCCGGGAGGCGGAGGTTGCTGTGAGCTGAGATCGCACCATTGCACTCCAGCCTGGGCAACAAGAGTGAAACTCTGTCTTAAAAAAAAAAAATAGGAAGAAAAACTGACAGCAGGAAGGTAGAGGACAGGATTTGCAAGAGCATCAGTGGTGACAGAAGACAGCAAGAAGAGAGTCACCAGGAGTCCAGCAGAATGAAGAGATCTGTATTAGAGAAACAAAACCAAGAGGATGTGTTTCTTCCCTCTCCCCCTTTCTCCCCCCACCCCGCCTCCTCTCTTATTTTAAGGAATTGGTAACACCACTGTGGGGCAGACTGGCAGCTGCAGATCCAGGGATCCAAGAAAGCTGATGTTGCAGTCTTGAGATTGAGGGCAGTCTGGAAGCAGAATTCCTTTTTTCTTGGGGGACTTTAGTCTTTTTCTCTTAAGGCCACCAACTGATTGGATGATGCCTATCCACATTATGCAGGCTAATCTGCTTTATTCAGAATCTACTGATTTAAATGTTAATCAACATCTAAAAATTACTTCACAACAATGTCTAGACTGATATCTTACAAAAATAAACTGGGCACCACAGTCAAACCAAGTCGACACTTAAAATTAACCATCAGAAGCCCCAGTGTAGATTCTCAGCCTAGCCCAGGAGATAAGGAGGGCCAGGAGGGCAGGCCATCTCTTCCCACAGTGTGGACATGACCCGAGGTACCTAGAATAGAGGTGAAGGACTGCAAGAGGAATGTGGAATGCAGAGCCCTGTGATGCCATTAGCTAGTTTTGTTTTGGGCCCAAGGGCGGTGAACCCTTTTACCTTTGCAGTCTGAGTTTTCTGCTGTGTGAAGTAAGAGCACTTGTAGAGACATGACGAGTCACAGGCGAAAGGACTGAGTTCTTTTTTCTCATGGCACCCTTTTTAAAGCAAAATCTCGTGTGAAATCCAAACCTCCCCAAACAGAGTTCAAAGTATCTTGTCTAAATGAATGGTTAGGGCAAGGATTGTAACTACCCAAGGGGTTTACCTTGCCTGCTGCCTAGACAGAGCCAATTCATCAAGACAGGGGAATTGCAAAGGAGAAAGTGTAATTCATGCAGAGCCGGCTGTGCGGGAGACCAGAGTTTTATTATTACTCAAGTCAGTCTCCCCGAGCATTCAGGGAGCAGAGTTTTTAAAGATAACTTGGGGGGGTGGGGGGAAGCCAGTGAGCCAGGAGTTACAGATAAAATCATAGGAAGTTGAAGCTGTCTTTTTGTGCTGAATCAGTTCCTGGGTGGGGGCCGCAAGATCAGATGAGCCAGTTGGTTGATCTGGTTGGTGCCAGCTGATCCATCAAGTACAGGGTCTGCAAAATATCTCAAGCACTGATCTTAGGAGCAGTTTAGGGAAGGTTAAAATCTTGTCACCTCTAGCTGCATGACTCCTAAACCATAATTTTTAATTTTGTGGTGAACGTTAGTCCTATAAAAGCAATCTAGTCTCCAGGCAAGAAGGAGAGATCTGCTTTGGGAAAGGGCTGTTACTGTCTTCGTTTAAACTATAAACTAAGTTTCTCCCAAAGTTAGTTCAGCCTGCGCCCAGGAATGAACAAGGACAGCTTGGAGGTTGGAAGCGAGATGAAGTCAGTTAAGTTAGATCTCTTTCACTGTCTCAGTTACAATTTTGCAAAGGCAGTTTCAGTCCCTTCCTTTGGGTTTTATAACACCTTAATTTCAAGGCATAGGCTATGAAGACAGGAAAAGGCCGTTGATTGCTTTGGCTTCTTCCCGCTGACAGGAGACAGAGTGGGAATGGGAGTGAACCCCGAGGTGAGAAGTGTGGAACCGCTTTGTAATTGTCTGAGCGTACTCATGCAGACCTGGTTGAGCTTCCAAGGCTTTCGGGGCAAAAACATTAGTATTTTCTTTTTTTTTTTTTTTTTTTTTTTTTTTTTTGAGATGGAGGCTCGCTGTGTCTCCCAGGCTGGAGTGCAGTGGCGTGACCTCGGCTCACTGCAAGCTCCGCCTCCCGGGTTCACGCCATTCTCCCGCCTCAGCCTCCCAAGTAGCTGAGACTACAGGCGCCCGCCACCACGCCCGGCTAGTTTTTTGTATTTTTAGTAGAGACGGGGTTTCACCATGTTAGCCAGGATAGTCTCGATCTCCTGACCTCGTGATCCACCCGCCTCGGCCTCCCAAAGTGCTGGGATTACAGGCTTGAGCCACCGCGCCCGGCCTAGTATTTTCATTTATAGTTTTACTACAGTGTTTAAGTGAACAGCCTACTATAAGGTAAACGAGTCCTAGGATGAGGAGTACAATTTTCAATTTTAAAAGCAAAGATTCGAAAACATTAGTTTGGGGACTTTCAACAAACACATAATTTAGAATTTAGTTTAAACTGCAGAAAAAACCTTAAGAACAGCTAACAACAGTGTACTATAGTTTTTCTTTTGAAGCATAATTTTTTTCTTTAGTCCCTATTTTTATTAAAAACAAATCATGATAGAACTGATTTGTTTACAAAATAAACTTTAGTCTTTCTGCACTTGGCCTGATTATTTGCATACAGCGTAGCAAGAATAATTATTTTTTACTTAGACTTTTTTAATTGGCTTTGATAAAACTTTATTCTATGAATAATTTTAGCTAAGACTTTTTAAAAGCCAAGCCTAGCCATGGTTTATATCCTTAAATATATATGAGTTGGGCAAATTCCTTTTCTCTGGAGGTCCTAAGATAATGTGGGGTTCCTGGGCCTGTTAGAAGGTGACATTTTTTATTTACCACAGGTCAGGAACCTTGTACAGGGAATCTGTGTGGACAAGGTATGAGGCCAGGTGCCCCAACGTGCTTTAATTGGCTCTGTAAATCAACTTGGATTCTTTAAAGGAACCATGCCATTTCAGTCAAAGCCTTAATAAAATAACCAAGTTTTGTTTGTTTGTTTGGTTGGTTGGTTGGTTTTTTGAGACGGACTCTTCTCTCTGTGGCCCAGGCTGGAGTGCAGTGGCGTGATCTCAGCTCATTGCAAGCTCTGCCTCCCGAGTTCAAGCGATTCTCCTGCCTCAGCCTCCCGAGTAGCTGGGACTACAGGCACCCACTACCACGCCTGGCTAATTTCCTTTTGTATTTTTAGTAGAGACGGGGTTTCACCCTGTTAGCCAGGATGGTCTCGATCTCCTGACCTCGTGATCTGCCTGCCTCGGCCTCCCAAAGTTCTGGGATTACAGGCGTGAGCCACCGCGCCTGGCTGAAAATAACCAAGTTTTTAAATTGCGTTCTGTTACAAAAGAAAACAGATTTTTTTTTTTTTTTTTTTTTTTTTTTTTTTTTTTTAGACAGAGTCTTGCTCTTTTACCCAGGCTGGAGTGCAGTGGTGCAATCTTGGCTCACTGCAAGCCCCACCTCACGGGTTCATGCCATTCTCCTGCCTCAGCCTCCCGAGTAGCTGGGACTACAGGTGCCTGCTGCCATGCCCAGCTAATTTTTTGTATTTTTAGTAGAGATGGGGTTTCACCATGTTAGCTAGGATAGTCTCCATCTCCTGAACTCGTGATCTGCCCTCCTCGACCTCCCAAAGTTCTGGGATTACAGGCGTGAGCCACTGTGCCCGGCCAAGACAACAGATTTTTATTGTAATATGCTATTTACTATACTGCCATAAATTGGGAATACTTACAAATAGTTTTTAAATTCTGGAGAAATAAGGTAGAGAAGAACAAATATGCTTTAAGTTTTGTTTATAGGAGCATACTTGTTAAAAGTTGCAAATAGCTTTAAAGATGTAAGTTTTTTGGCTTTGCAAATAAAATGCATTAGCTTTTTATGACAGTCCAAGAAATTTGGTTTTTTTTTTAAATTCCAGTAGCACAATTTTTAAAGTTATTTGAGACCTGCACTTAGAGCCTTATATTTGATTATAAACTGCCTTTTGCAAAGGACCAAAGTAAGACAAAATATCTGTGGATGACAAGTCTGTAGCCATTATTAAATCTATAATTGACTAGGAATTTTGGTTACTTCTGTGGTGTACAATAATTTTACATAATTATAATTATTGATAATGTACACTAAATTATAGTAACATTGTAGAAGTTTTCCATAATTTTGGAATACATCTTAATAACATATTTATACAAATACAGTCCAAAGAAAACCAAACACCATTCACTCTTATATTTGAATAGTTTTTTATTCTAATGTTACAATTTTCCAAAGTTATTAATCAGAAACCTGCATTTAAGAGCACCTGTTAAGTTTTATAGCTGATTATAAAATCATTTTTTAAAGAGGACCAATGTGAGATAATAACTGTCTGTGGATGACAAACATTTTAGAGCAGCCACAGTTAAAGTCACAATTGATGAGGAAATTTACTTCTGTGGCACATAGTCATTTAACATAATAATTGTAATTATTACTGATAACATATAGCAGTTTAACATAATTTTGGAATATATATCAATAACACATTTACACAAGTATAGACCAAAGAATGCTAAACACCATTTTATATTTGACAATGCTTTCTGTTTGATTTTTGTATCAAATAAGCCAAATGCCATTTTTGGACTTTAGAGAACCTAATATCTAAAATATTAGGTTAGAAAGAGACATGATTTATAATTTGATTTTGGAAAGTTTGTCAAATATTAAAGGTTTAAAACACTGGATATCACGAAATAGAATTCCAGGTCACCATAAGTTATTCATTTGGCCAAAATGGTAACTCCAAAAAAATTTTTAAAAGAGAAAACCTTTACTCTGATAGAGGAGACTCAGCTTGCCAAACAAGACCCAATAAAGATAGCATGAAGCTAACTAAATTAGTCTCTTTTCTTTTCTCCCTTTTTTCCTGGCCATTTACCCAAAGGAGATAATAAAACCCGTTTGTAATTTTTTAACATTGCATAAAAATCATCTTTGAAAGAGAAAAGTAAATTTCATGTTTGCATTAGTGAATTTTTAATGTTACAGCTAGTTTTTTATTTTTACTTTATTTGTTTATTTACTTATTTATTTATTTGTTTGTTTTTTGGGGTGGAGTCTCGCTCTGTCATCCAGGCTGGAGTGCAGTGGCGCGATCTTGGCTCACTGCAAGCTCTGCCTCCTGGGTTTATGCTATTCTCCTGCCTCAGCCTCCGGAGTAGCTGGGACTACAGGCGCCTGCCACCACGCCTGACTGTTTTTATTGTATTTTTAGTAGAGACAGGGTTTTTTAAATAAAATTTTATATCTGTTCAGTTTTAATTTGACCATAAAGTAAGATTTTTATAAACTTTTTAGAACCCTTCAAAATTTTCCATCAAATAGCATATTAATTTTTTTAAGAAAACCCTGTTATTTGGACCCATGGGCCCAGATTCTGGCCCCACAACAGTATCGTTTTAATGTTTTAACCTATGGGAAAAAAGCTAAGTAATTTTTTTTTTTAATCTTAGCCAACTTGTTTATACCCACAGATTTGAGACGGAGTCTTGCTCTGTTGCCCAGACTATATAGTGCAGTGGCATATCTCGGCTCACCGCAAGCTCCGCCTCCCGGGTTCACGCCATTCTCCTGCCTCAGCCTCCCAAGTAGCTGGGACTACAGGCGCCCCCCACCACGCCCGGCTAATTTCTTTTTGCGTTTTTAGTAGAGACGGGGTTTCACCGTGTTAGCCAGCATAGTCTTGATCTCCTGACCTCGTGGTCTGCCCGCCTCGGCCTCCCACAGTGCTGGGATTACAGGTTTGAGCCACCGCGCCCGGCCAATTTTTTAATGCGATAAACTCTTTACAAACCCTTTCACTTTGCTTAAACTTTTAGTTTTGTTCCGTTACTCTTTTAGGTTAAGACCATCTTTAAGACCCTCTGAACTAGACAAAATTATATTCCCTTTAACAAAAGCCATATTCCCGTGCCTTTTTATAATCTTTTAACAAAAACACATTTTTTACACACCTTGCATGTAAAGCTGTTTCTCCCATTGTCTTAATTATATGTTACAATGTTACTTTTATTTTTAGTGAAAAACTTGATAAATAAGCAATGTTAATTATGTACCGGGGTGGATCCTAGGATGTCAGACAGAAATGAAGATAAGGTTTGACTGTTTTTAGGATAGTTAGTGGGCATAGCTCTTCATATGTCCCCAGGCCTTATTCATAATCTAATGCTCCAAAGTAGGTAAATCAAACAGTTTTCAAAAGTTAAGGAAACACTTTGACCTTGAAGCATTTAGCAAATCAGATATCTGACCTTAATTTAGACCAAATGTTTACACTTTGAAGACATTTTATTTTACTAATAATTTTTAAAACTGTCTTTATTTCCAAAAGATTACTGAGGTCACGTGAACAAAAAGGCATTAAAGTTTTTATTTTTCTGACAAAATATTTGATTTAAGCGCTTTTTAAAAATCAGTTAATCAGAGCTTTTTTATATATAAACATCACACACACACACAACACATATACATACAGACAGACAGAAGATTCAGTATTTATAAGATTTTTCATTTGCCAGTTTTGTGATTGGATTACTGGCCTAAGGGTGGATCGCTTGGAGGAACAGGGCTAGGAAAGCATGCATTTCTCGGGTCAAATAAGCAGCAAAAAAGCAGCTGAAAGCAAAGACAGATCCCCAAAATTAAAGGTGCCCTTTTATACTGGATCCTGGATCCCCAAGAGAAGGGAAATATCTCCAGGAGAAGACAGTGCAGTACATCTACTCTGCATTTCATTGCAAGGCAACCCAAAGCCAATCAGCCCGTTTTGTAATCAGCCTATCCTTCACAGGAGTCTCATCTCCCAGTCGGGGGTGAGGATGTTTTCTTGTCCTCCAGGTGGCCAAGAGCATGCTTCTCTGATCCAGGTGTTCGAAGAGTCAAGTATCCCTCCATAACTATTATTAGCCATCCCTTAAAGTATATTTCCTACCTAGTTACTACACACCAAAGTTCTTTCATAATGCGAAGTAATTTCTGATTCCCCCAAAACTCAAAACCGTCAGATAACACAATGTGAAACAGAACATAACCTTTGATTTTGAGAGGGATTTATCTGCTTTTAATTCCTGGGGTATCACGAGGAAAACAGTGGTTTCTTTTTTTCTGCCCCCCAAAACAGGGTCTGTGGTGCCTTCTCTGTTTTTCCCAATGAGTTCCAGGCTACCAGAAGTTATTTTAGGACCACTTATGGGTGCATTAACAGTGGCAAGACAAAAAAAAAAAAAAAAAAAAAAAAAATGGAGAAAAATAATTTGGTTGACTGAGAAGAAAAAACTTTTCTCTAGAAAAAGAAGTTCCAAGAGGAGAAAAACATAAAGGCCTTTTAAAGATATTTATAGCTTGTTTATCTACTTTTAATTGAGCTAGCTTTTAATCAAAGTTTTTTTTAAAAATCCTTTAAAATTTTTTATTATCCGACTTTAGCCATGCCAAGCAGCCAATGATTTTGGCTTTTGAATTTTACCACAGGTAATGTCCCACATGAAATTAATCAGTTTTAACTAAGATTATAACTTAACCATGGACACGTAGGTGTCTTAAAGAGATGATAAGCAGTTTTTCTTTTTTTTTTTTTTTTTTTAACAAGATTTAGAATCTCCTTCAGGGTAGTTTAGAGAAAGGTAAATTTAAGACTGCAAATCAGAAGCTAATAGGGGGAAAAACCTTAATAAATGGCAAAGTTACATAAATATAAAACCAGAAAGGAGTCATTCCAGAAGCCAAGAATAGAACCCAGGCTGTCATTGTCAAAAAACAAAGCCGTAGCTACTGAGTTGGAGAGCAGTGAGCAGTTTCTATTGCTCTTCCCAGAAGGAACCTAGAGAAGCCAGTTTCAAGCTTGCAGTGGCTTTTAACTGCTTAAGATAATTTTTAGGTCTATGACATGAACCTCAAAATTCCTGTCCTCTGGATGGTGGAAACCAAGAGAAAGTATCCCCACATGGTCACAAGGTTAAGCTCTTAAGGACACAAAACAAGACAGAGAAATTTCATACAGTATTTATTGGTTTCAGAGACCTGTAGCAAAGTTTGTAACTGACCAGCCTGCTGCAAGCTTGCAGGGGTCTTAAACCCACATTCTATCCTGTAATACTCCTTTCTCCATTACAGAAAACAGAAAAGCAAATTCTTAGCACAAAGTACACCAGATTTGCTACCACCTAAGACTAGTCTCACAAATCCTTTTTCTGTTAATCAAACCCTTGCAGAGAGACAAGAAGTGACATTTACCGTTTACCCAGACAGAGAAAGACAGAGAGAGGGGGGACCAGAAACTTGGCTGGTAAGAATTTCTTATCCGTTTTTTTGCCAGCATACCAGGTTTCTGGGATCCCTTTCACTGCAGCTTCCTGAAGAATGGAGTGGCTTCTGATGACCCTGCTCACTGCACCATAGCTGTGGGGGTCAAGCCACATTTTTTTTTTTTTTTTTTGAGATGTAGTCTCGCTCTGTCACCCAGGCTGGAGTATGTTGGTGCAATCTCAGCGCACTGCAACCTCTGCCTCCTGGGTTAGAGCAATTCTGTTGCCTCAGCCTCCCGAGTAGCTGGGATTACAGGTGTCCACCACCACGCCTGGATAATATTTGTATTTTTAGTAGAGATGGGGTTTCACCATGTTGACCAGGCTGGTCTCCAACTACTGACCTCAAGTGATCTGCCAGCCTCAGTCTCCTAAAGAGCTGGGATTACAGGCGTGAGCCACGACACCGGGCCCTTCAAGCCACTTTACAAGAGAAAATCACCTCTTCCTGTTTTATGGAACCATATGCAAGATTCTTAATTTGCAAGATGCTGCCCAGCAGGCTGCAGCGGGGATAAAATTAACATTTTCCACCCCAGCAAAACACACATAACAAAACAAACATTAGTCACCTTGTTTGGCACCAAGTATTAACCTGGCAAAGCTCAAACTTTTTCCTGTTGGTCCCTGTTGTCTTTGATTCATTCCAGGTGGGAAGGGACGACCTCCCAATGGTAATTCACAATGGAGTCTCTGGGCAAGGCAAAGAGCAGCTAGTCACTCTGAGAAACAGGCCTGTTGAGCCTTCTTTAGGACTCATTGAATGTGACCAGACAAATAAGGAGGGTTCTCTGAGTTAAGCATGCTGGACTTCCATCAGCAACCCCTTCTGAGATCCCTTCCACATATACAAACACACACAAAGACAAGACAGACAGAAGACCTTCCAAATCAGATCCCTAACCAAGAACTCCAAGAGTGTCCCTTCCAAACGATAGTCCTATTCTCCATTTGAGAAACCTCCTCAAAATCTTCCTGATTGAGAAGTCTCCCATACCAGGACTCTTCCTACTACTTAGAAAGAGCCAACCAAGATCCCCCAGGAGCTAAACAGACACCCCACAATGGGGCTATAGACACAGATACCCCATAATGGAGCTACAGAGAGACACGTGCAGTGGGGCTGCAGAACCAGTCTGGAGAAGGAAGAAGGTGTTGGCAGTGCCTAGGATACTCACCAATCCAGACACCCCACCATGGGGCTACAGACAGACACCCCACCATGGGGCTACAGACAGACACCCTGTCATAGGGCTACAGTTAAGGGACATCTTCCCAGGACTATTTCTCCATTGCAATTAAATCCATGCATATTGTGTCGGCAGCACCCTGCCAGTAGAGAGAGTACCAGAGTCAGTCCCCAGTCCAAGAGAACTAGGTGGCTGCTTGGGCTGGCTTCTGGATCCATTGCTGGAGGAGTGCCACTGAACCAGGGGCAGGTAGCCACAAGGACAATCCTGGATAAGCCCCCAAATTTGTAACCACCCAAGGGGTTCACCTTGCCCACTGCCTAGACAGAGCCGATTCATCAAGACAGGGGAATTGCAATGGAGAAAGAGTACATGTAGAGCCAGCTGTGTGGGAGACTGGAGTTTTATTATTACTCAAATCCGTCTCCCTGAGCATTTGGGAAGCAGTTTTTGAGGATAATTTGATGAGTTGGGGGAAGCCAGTGAGCCAGGAGTCCTGACTGGTCAGGGATGAAATCACAGGGAGTCGAAGCTGCCTTTTTGTGCTGAGTCAGTTCCTGGGTGGGGGACACAAGATCAGATGAGCCAGTTTATTGATCTGGTTGGTGCCAGCTGACCATCAAGGGCGGGGGCTGCAAAATGTCTCAAGCACTGATCTTAGAGGCAGTTTAGAGAGGGTTAAAATTGTGTGGCCTCCACCTGCATAACTCCTAAACCATAATTTTAATTTTGTGGCTAATATTAGTCCTACAGAAGCAATCTAGTCCCCAGGCATAAAGGAGGTCTGCTTTGAGCAAGGGCTGTTACTGTCTTTGTTTAAACTATAAACTGTAAACTAAATTTCTCCAAAAGTTAGTTCAGCCTACGCCCAGGAATAAACAAGGACAGCTTAAAGATTAAAAGCAAGATGAAATCACTTAAGTTAAATCTCTTTCACTGTCTCAGTTATAATTTTGCAAAGTTAGTTTCAGGATTGGTCACCAGCAACCCTGGGCAGGCCGGACAACTGTGAGGAATGTGATTTGAAAACCATCGATTGGCATCATTCTAACCATACTCCCCCATCCTAGTTTTTTTAAACCACTGAACCTTCGTCTGTCCCAGGATCACAGAATGACAAAATTAAGAGTTGAAGTCATGTTCCTTCTAACTGCAAAATTCTTTTTATTGATTGAAAGCTGTTTAGTTTTATCCCTGTTTACATTAATTTGCCTAAACACACATGTTCTGATACCTAGAAACAACTTTGTAATTTAAAAATAGAGCATTTTGGTAGATCTCTCATTTCTCCTATTGCTAGAGAAAGTTCTGAGAGTGAGGGCAGAATTATAGAACTTAGTTGAACCTGCATAAAAGTGAGAAAATTTTAATTAAAAAGATTTACTATCAGAGTCTTCATATTGGTGTTTGTGTGTTTGATTTATTTGCTTGACACCTACCCACATTATGCAGGATATACCGAATTGGTTATAATTACCATAATTTATAATATTTAGGTATGTGTACTTGAGAAAGGACACCTTGTTCTGAACTTATGCAAGGGCTAGGTATTGAGAATTATGGACAATTTTCTTTACTACTGCAGCACTAAGATATGGTCTCTAATGATGAACTTACAGTTGACAAAGACAAATCTGTGAGATATTAAATGCATAAGTTAAGTGACAGTTTGAGGCAGCAAATATGGGAAATCAGGGTGGTTATTAAATGAACTAAGGGTTCAGAATAGGGAAAATGATTTCTTCAGGATGAGGTGATCTGGGTATGCAGTCAGGTCTAGATATGAGTTGGGAGAAGGTTTGGAGGCATTGCAGGAGAGTGTAAAATGCAAGCATACATGGGAAAGGAATGTTTAAGGGAGAGCAAGCTCCTCTCTTTTAAAGATAATAAGAAAGGTATGTTTAAAATCAAGATACTCACAAGAGATTAAGGCCCTTAACAGTATACTGTGAATAGAAAATTATAATGCACATAATTTATAAAATACTTCCTAAGGTGGTACAACATTTTTATAAGAAAATTGTTGGGTCTGCAGGGCTGTAACCCCCATTGTGGACAACAGATACGTTATTGTCAAAATATAGAAAATTTGATTTTAATGAGCTGACTTGCATTGCATGATCAGTTGTATGATGTTAATAGTAAATAGTATATTTAGATATATCCATGTGAATTCTAGTATTTATGGAATATTAATCTGAAATTCTGAAAGATGCACTATCTTAGATTTTCCCACATAACCAATCATTCTTCCCAGAGTAACTTTTATATAAATTTATATGTGTAGCAAAACAACTTGACTTATAGTTATCTAAAGTATTCATCAGAGGAGTATTAAGGGTTTTTAAGAAGTGGTTATTAAGTTATAAGCACTTAAACTTCTATAGAAAGTTATATTCAGAGTATGGCCATCTCTCAGAATGGCTTGGTGGATTATCTTGTATTCATTTCTTATATTCATACGAATAAAACTGTTGTCATAGTGTCCTTGTTACCTTTTTGCAAATTTAGCGACATACCTTTGCCATCTTTAGAAAGGAGACTCATTTATGCTGACATTGCAGTGTCTGTTGTAGTCAGCTCCGATGGGTGGAGGTTTTGCAGTGGGATGGGAAGTGATGTACTACTTTATATCCTTTTGTGGCTGGTATATTCTATTTGATTTTTTACTCTATTTTTTGCATATCATTTTTGCTGTAGAAATGTAAAATCCTGAGTGAATAAGAAATAATTCACATAATTTTGTTCCAGAACAGACCACCAAATTTGGCAGCCTAAAATGCTGTTACTTATTGCTGTAGACAAAAATGAACACTTTCAAAGTTAATTCTGCATAGCTGAAATTCTTTGGCAACAAAATAAATTCTGGATACTACTAGAAAATTTATGGATTTCAATTAGAGTTTGTAGTGTGTCATAATTCCAGTTTTATATTGCATGCAGTTCAGAGTTTTGGGTTTTTAATGGGGCCAGTGCAGTAATAATAAAAATGATTCAAAATGCACCCAGTAATTACAGAGATTTGCTGTTGCGTTTGCATTAAAAATGATGATGATTTATGCTTGGTGAAATTGTGGTCTGTGGCTCTATTTAGGGCATTCTTGCTATTAAGCTGCTTATTAGTTATGGTCAGTGATTTAAAGCTTAAGACCTACATTAGAGGGCTGTAAAATTATTTATTCTTTAATAGATAATAGTAAATTTGAAGCAGACGTTAGGTTAATTATAATCTTGTACATTAACGAATACAGATTAGTCCTTTGTCTCTTTTTAGGTCTTTTGAAATTCAAGTAAATGGAAAAATGGTTGATTGAGTTAGAGTTCAGTGAATTTACTTTCGCTTCCTGGTTTGTAAATAGTTAACACCTTTTCTGAATGTTCTTGAAGAGAATTTTAACTTCTCATCGTGGCTCCTTCTCCACGCTAAACAAATGCAAGTTCTCTCAATAACCTGTCTTTGTTCCATGTTGACATTCCTTAAAGTAGCTGAAAAGATCCGAGAGGGAGGCTTTTTGCCTGATTTGTCAAATCAGGTGGGGGTTGTGGAGGATGGAAATGTAGTTAAGGATAAGCGGACTTTAATTTGGCATTGCAGAAGGGAGTTTGTCATTATTCCTATTACTAGTAATTATGTATAAATTTACATATGTATGTGTATATATTTATACTCAGGTGCACACAAGCACAAATGTGTGCGTGTGTGTGTGTGTATATATATATAAAAAACACAGACACACACATATATACATACATAAATCAGAATTTATATACCCTTCTTTATAGTTTGTATAAGACGGAAATCATCTAATATATAAACATCAAAGTGTATTAGGATAGGAATTTCTTGTAACATTAATTAAATTTGATATTCAAATTCCTGTGTGATGCTTGGGTGTTACACGCTAAAACAAGATAAATATCTAAGAGAAAGACACTGCGTATAAAGCTGTTAAATCAAATGAGAAGATATGTGGATATTATTCAGGATAAGGTTTGGTTTCAGGATATGGTTTAATAAGAAAATATCTACCCCTCCTCCAACCCCCTAATTCGCAACCTTAGCATAATAAATGCTTATTTCTGGCTCTTGCAAAGTCCTTAGGGTCTGTGGAGGCTTTGTTCCATTCAGTGACTCAGTGATCCAAGCTCCCTCCATCTGGTGGCCTATCATCTCAAAATATGACCCGACCTCTTCAGGGACAAGTGAAGACTGGCTTAGGATGATTTTTAAGAGTGAGGCCTGGGCTGGGCGTGGTGGTTCACACCTGTAATCCCAGCACTTTGGGAGGCCAAGGTGGGTGGATCGCCTGAAGTCAGGAGTTCTCGACCAGCCTGATCAACGTGGAGAAACCCTATCTCTACTAAAAATACAAAAATTTACTGGGCGTGGTGGCACATGCCTGTAATCCCAGCTACTCAGGAGGCTGAGGCAGGAGAATTGCTTGAACACTGGAGGCGGAGGTTGCAGTGAGCCAGGGTCATGCCATTGCACTCCAGCCTGGGCAATAAGAGTGAGACTCTGTCTCAAAAAAAAAAAAAAAAAAAAAGAGTGAGGCCTGCAAGTGACTTCTGTTATTTCTGCTTACACCCCATTGACCAGCTCTCCATCAGGTGGCCCCAACCTATCTGTAAGAGAGCCTGGGAACTAAAGCCTTTTGTGTGTGTGCGCTAAGAAAGAGGAAAACAAAATGGCATTAGATGAACACAGTGTTTTGTCCGCTGCAGTATGTAAATGCTTCTGAACTCTCTGAATATAATCATGTGAATTTACAATCAGAAAAATGCCAAAAATGCATGGCATCTTTTAAAAACTTTCATGATCTCCCCATTCCCTTCTGCCCTATGTGCTAAGAATTGGAAAGAAAAATAGTTGGTTGTATCTAGATTCCTATCACTAGTGGTTTGGTACACTGTAGTTTATTCTAGTTATTCTGCCTCTTTCTTTCTTTAGAGTTGTTGATGGCCTCACCTGAGAATAACACTATACGCCTGGGCAGGGTTGGCGTTTCCCATTACTCTGTCCCACTTTGGGTCCTGCCTTTCCATCACTGACCTCCTCCCTCTTTCCCCTGTTGAATTCTCTTCCTTTTGTGAGAATTAATGGTGCACATTCTGAAGGTGGGAAAGAGTCATTATTTAGCTGTTTAACAGAACACCTCGGTTGATAAATCTAGTTACATGTTGCATTAGTTTTCTATTGCTGCATAATAAATGGCCACTAACTTAGCTGCTAAAAATAACATCCATTTATTATCTCATAGTTCTGTGGGTGAGAATTCTGGGCAAGCCCCAAGCTTGACTGGATTCTCTGCTCAGAGTCGCAGAAAGCCAAAATTAAGGTGTCAGCCAGCCCGGGCTCCTATCTGGAGGTTCGGAGTGGGGGATACACTTCCAAGCTCATTTAGTTTGTTGGGAGAATTCCTTGCAGCTACAGATAGGAGGTTCCCGTATGCTTTGCTGGCTGTTAGCCATGGTCCACTCTCTGAGCTGGAGGCTGCTCTCACTCCTTTTCTTGTGGCGCCTTCCATCTTCAAACCAGCAATGGTGGGTTGGTTCTTTGCAAGCTTTTAATTTCTCTGACTTATTATTTTCCAGCCAGAGAAACACTATGCCTTTTAAGGGTATTAGATTAGGCCAACCCGAGAGAATAATCTCCCTTTTGTCATGTACTGTAAGCTCATTGTGGGAGTGCCATCTATCATATATTCACAGGCTCCACCCACACTCGAAAGGGAGGGGATTACACAAGAAGAGGAATCATTGGGGTCATTCTTAGAAATCTGTTGACTGCATATATTTCTGCCCAAGATAGCTTAGGAAGAAAGTTTTTTCATGGAACCTGTAGTTTTGCCCAAATGCAGAATTGAAAGGCAAGAAATCTTTCTTCAACAAGAATTAGATACTGATAGGGGAAGAGGAGGTGGCTGAAGCTGGTAGGGAGAGAAGATGAATTTTCTTTTAAAGGCTCCTTGATATACAGAAAATACTTAAAAAGCAACTTAATTTAGGTAATGGGCATATAAAATAGTTTACTTGCTTGATTTTCAAATTAAGAACAGCACTCATAAAATCTCATTTAATAAGTTCAGCAAGAAAAAATATAATAATAGCCAATTAAGAGAGAGAGAGAGATTTAGCAGGGAGTGGGAAGCAGAGAGACAGCACAGAGAGCAAAATCCATTCAGAGATCTTTATAGATGAACAGTATCCCTTGGAGGATAATGTTGCTAACTATTATTAAAAATCAGGTTGTGATTTTACATGAGTGGTTTAATAGTTTTTGTACATGTTGCTTCCTCAGAGAGACCATCATTTCAGTACCCCAACACTCATTATCATATCACTCTCTTACTGTCTTTCTAGAACGTGGCAGAATTTGAAATTGTCTATGTTACATGTCTAATCGTTTATTCTCTGCTTCCCAATTTGAATACAGAATTATGTGTTCCCTGTTAACTTTATCCCAGAATGGGAAATACAGAGAACCAAGTCCTAGTCCCAGGTCTGTCATTAACTTGCTTAGAAGTCAATTAATTTGTGATTCTGAGAACTGAACTCATCTCAACATCTATAAAATGAAGAAATGTATAGTAGAAGAATTAGATGATTTCAAATGCTTCTCCCAAAGGTATCTCCTATACCTTTTTTTCCCTTTGGAAAATGATCTACTTAAAATGATCTGCTTTCTTGATTAGTACTTAATATTTCTAAAAATATTGAGTGATCATGTGCTGAAAGAAAAGATGGTGCTGTGAAGGAATTTGCACAGGATTCCCTGAAGTCAATTGTTTCTCTTACCCTTGGCTTTCTCCCTATGAAAATGAAGGCAGAGTATGACAGATTGTATTTCTCTTCTTGAAATCACCTTTCTTGCATTGCCCCACCCTGCAGGAGTATTATGTGTCTTCACCCTTTGATCTCTGACGTGCTTTGGTTAACGAAAGGTGAGTAGAAGTGATGTGTCTGTCTTCCAGGCAGAAGCTTTACAAAACTGTGCATGGTCCCCAAATTAAATATTTTCCCTTAGTCACAATGACTGGCAGTGATCCTGGAGTGAAGAAAATGGCACAGAACCATAGCTGACCCACACTGGATTTGTAGCATGAGTGAAAAATAAACCTTTGTTGTTGAAAGCCATTGAAATTGTGAGGTCATTTGTTACTGCAGCAGAACTGGCCCATCCTGACTGATACAAGTGGCCTGATACTTGCGTGCACCAATTCAAATCATCTTGGCCTGAATTCGTATTGCGGCCACTGCTGAGCAAACAGCTCTGCACAAGTTTCAACCAGCATCACATAGGTTCACCCTAGCAGCTCATTGATTTAGGCCTGTGCTTCTTGCTTTCGGTCCAGAGGTTCCTGTAACTTTGTCATGTACTCCCGTGGGAGCTGACTGGGCACTCATACATGTATGAACAGAAAGTGCAAGGATGTTAATGCCCATGAGACAAAACTTGACAAATGGATAATGGAAGGTGACGGATAAATGTTTCTCTCTTTGTTCTTTTTTTCATGCACAGCTCTGAGATGCATTTCCTAAGGCTCCTGGAAAGATTTTGCATAATAGAGCAACACATCTCCAAGTGGCCAACCCCTTCACGCATTGCATGGTTTTGGGCTTTCCTTCCTTTGTTTCACTCTCTCCTTCCTTTTATTCTCTGGGATCACATTCCTGAATAAACTGTCTACATATGAGGCTTTGCCTCATGTTTTGTTTACTGGGAGAACATGACTCATCACCAGTTACACTCTCTTTGAATTGAACCAACTTGAACATTATCCCCCACCATAGCGAATTATGTACTTCTATAGCATGGAGGATTATACTGTACATTTATAGAAACTTGCAAAACACAAACAGTTTGCTACTTAGACTGGAAGTTATTGTTAGATTTGCTGATTTAAAAATAAGTTCTCCCTTCCCCCATTAATCCTCTATCAACTGGTATTATTAAAAAGTCAAAAATAGGCCATACATAATGGCTCATGCCTGTAATCCCCATACTGGGGGAGGCTAAGGCAGGAGGATCACTTGAGCCTGGGAGTTTGAAGTTATAGTGAGCTGTGATCACTACACTCTAGCCAGGGCAACAAATGAGACTCTGTCTCTCTTAAAATAAAAAAGTCAAAAAATAACATGCTGAAGGGAAAGGGAACATTTATACTCTTTTGGTGGGAATCTAAATTAGTACAATCTCTATGGAAAACAGTACAGAAATTTCTTAAATAATTAAAAACAGAACTACCATTTGATCCAGCGATGCTGCTACTAGATATTTACTCAAAGGAAAAGAAATTATTATATTAAAAGATACCTGAACTCGTATGTTTATCACAACACTATTCACAATAGCAAAGATATGGAATCAACCTAAGTATCCATCAATGGATGACTAGATTAAAAAATGTGGTATATGTACACAATGGAATACCATTCAGCCATATAAAAGAATGAAATTTTGCCTTTGTAGCAATACAGATGGAACTGGAGGCCATTATGTTAAGTTAAACTATTCAGAAACAGAAAGTCAAAAACAGCATGTTCTCACTTTTAAGGTGGGGGCTAAAGAATGTGTACGAATAGACATAGAATGTGAAATAACAGACATTGGAGACTCAGAAGGGTGTGAGGTGGGAAGGGGTGAGGGATGAGAAATTACTTAATGGGAAAAATGTACATTATTGGGGTCACTGTTAGACTAAAACAGCCCAGACTTGACTACTACTCAATATATCCATGTAACAAAACTGCACTTATGCCTCTTAGATTTATATATATATATATGTAAATATATATATATATATACACACACACACACACACACACTCCCATTATTAGTTCTCAGTCCATCCTGGTGCCATAACACACAGATTTTGGTTGGGAGGCATCCCTATTTTTTGGCGTTCAGTGATTTGTTGAGTAGCATGTTGTTAGACACAAGTTTCAATGTGAAAACACAGTAGAGGGGTTAGGAGAGCTGTCATTCTATAATACCTGTTGCCCTTCCACTCCAAGTTCTCAGACCACTCACAGTGCCCTGGGGGCACAGTTCAGTTGTTAGGTGCCAAGGGAAATATTGTTTTGTTTAGGAACTGAATTGGCCAAATTCTCGTTTGCTTCTGGGCTCTATTCCCTTTTTCTCCTCATCAGTCTATTCCCTAGAAATCATAAAATTACAGCATGATAGAACCAAATCTTAAAATCATCTAGCTAACTCCCTTATTTCATAGGTCAAAAAACAAGAGGTTAAGGAAAATGATCTACTTTGTGGGGTGAAGGAGAGAAATTAAGGGGGAATGTAATTTTGGCTGTTAAGGAAATACCATTCTCTTTTAACATAATTAAGTTCTTGATTGTGATGCTCTTAAATGAACCATGAAATTCTAAGCACTTACCATGCAAGTGTGATTTTTAACTAAGCCTTTTTTTTCTACCCCCAATCTGAATGTTAAGGTGGCAGATGCATAACTAATCTTAGCTGAATCTATATTAAGAAATCAGCAAGGTGTCTTTATTTAACTTCCATGATGTGTGAATATAATGTAATGTTAAATAGCATGATTTTGCCCATTATGTCCTAAAATAAAAACAACTCCCTTAAAGTGATAGTAAAATGCAGTAATGTGAAAAGTTATTTTTTATTTGATCTCAAACAAATGAAAAGCACAGAAGAAAAGAATTGGATACCTTATTCTTGAATGTGATTCTTATATATATGTATTACATATATATATATTTTAACATTTTAATTTATATATATTTAATACTTTTAAACCTGAAAAACAAAAGTCAGTGTTTGGGTTTGTGTTCTATGTCACACAGAGGAAGCTCCTATCAGCAGGAGAGAGGGTCTAAAATCCTTGTTATCTGAGTTTAAATTTTCCGAAAAATATCCCACCCATTGAGCTTCTATGTTCTTGCTCAGGGATGTCTCCGTGGGTCTGTATTAGTTCCAGGAAATTTGGGTCCTTTCTATTTTGTCTCTGGAATTGAGGTTCCTGCAGAAACTACAAGGGATTATCTGTGTTCTTTGCTGTTTAATGTCTTTGCTGCAATGAGTCAGATTCCTGAAGGAGTAAACAATGAAATGTTTTAAGGCTAACTGTGGGAGATTATGTGGAGAGGAAATACAGCTATTCTGAGAGAAGACATATAAAATGTTGGCCTTTTGCTTCTTGAAATAATACTGTAAAGACCCCTTGCCTGTTGTACATTAACCACTGCAAGCATATTATATTTGAAGTTGGGATTCTGGAGTTCAACTTTTTCTCAGTTAATGAATTTTTGTTTTAATGTAATTGAATTTTCTTTAAGAACCCAATTTCCACTTCAGAAGATACCATTCCCCTGGGAAAGTGGCTCCCAATCCAAAGAACACAGACCCTTGAGGAATTAATACAAAACTCTTGGAACCTATTTGGACACCAACAATTGTCAGTGAACATCTACATAAATAGTGTTTTATATAAATACATTTGAAGGTATTCTTACATTTTTGGTCACTTTTTAAAGCAATACTTTTTCTCAATCAAAGGGTGGCAGGAATATAAGAAAAGCTTAACAGTAAGGTGACTCTGTGTATGTGTTTGTGCACATGCATACGTATGCCTGTGTGGGGCGGGGGTGTGGAGGGGCCGTCTGTGTTTCTAAAAACAATTAAAAAGGCCTTTATGCTTTAACAAGCTGAGATCTACTATGGTAGTTATGTTGTATACAGCATGCGTCACAAAGCTAAATGAAAAATTTTAAAGTTAATGGCTAAACAGTGCTTAAAGCATACACATTATTCATGATTTATTCTAATAACATTTGTGGATGACTAACTTAATAATGGTGCTGAACATCCATTATGTTTTTGTTCTAAACATGTGCCTAAGTATCTATGCCCCCTTAGGGGTGGGTTTACATCACTCAGTGATTGAACTAATGTGTAATTCCATGTCTCTATATAAGACAGGTACTGGAAAAATCATCCAGACAGGTATATAGGCTTCCACTGTGCCAGATCCTGTTCTAAACAGTCTTACAGATATTAGCCCATTTAATCTTCAGGATAACCCTCTGGAATGTAGGTACTGCTGTGGTTCCCATTTTGTAGATGTGGAACTGAAGCAGAGAGTGGTTAAGTTGGGTAATATGTCCAAGGCCATCCATCCAGGAAATAGCAGAGCTGGACTTTGAATCCGGAGTCTGAGCAGATCCTTTGCCCTGTCCTGCTTCCCCCAGGGAACTCATGTCTGTCCTGCAGGAAGGGATGGGATGACTGCTGGGGAAAACCTAGAGGCTGGCTGGTTTGGTTTGAAGCAGTATGCCTCATGTGTTCTGCACTCCCTACCCCCAACTTCCAAATTGTTTTCTCTCTTTCTGTTTCTTTCTCTCTCTCATATACAGACTCACATACCTACAACCACTCTGGACCCACTCTGGACACCATGCCATAAGTTTGGCTGAGAGGTCCTTTTATCTGGGCTTTGCTGTTAAACCTTCTCCTAGGAATTGTCACTGTATAACACCCAGCATGAATGGGTAAGGTCTCCAATGCATGATAGAACTCAGTCCTATTTACATATTTTCCTGCTTTAGGTCACCCATTTACGTTTCTTCCGAGTTCATTTGAACAAGGTCAACATCTTGAGTGTTATTCAGATGACTTTATAAGCCCGTTCTTTTAAAGCAGTTAGCAATGGTCTAACTTGAAAGCCGCATCACAACATTTTTTTTTTTCTGAAAGTGTTCTTTTTCAGCCCTGCCAAAATTGGAGATGAGGTAATGGGATGGAAAACAGCACGGGTACCCTGGACTTCCTTCATTCTGGCTGTCACTAAACATGTGTGTTAGTCCATTCTCACACTGCTTTAAAGAACTGCTCAAGACTGGGCGATTCAAAAGGGAAAGAGCTTTAATTGACTCACCGATCTTCAGGGCTGGGGAGGCCTCAGGAAACTTACAATTATGGCAGAAAGCAAAGCAAACATGTACTTTTTAACATGGTGGCAGTAAGGAGAAGTGCTGAGCAAAAGGGGGAAAAGCCCCTTATAAAACCTTCAGATTTTGCAGGAATTCGCTATCGTGAGAACAGCAGTATGGGGGTAACCGCCTCCATGATTCAATTACCTTCCGCCGAGTCCCTCCCATGACACACGGGGAATTTTGGGAACTAGAATTTAAGATAAGTTTTGGGTGGGGACACAGTCAAACCATATCAACATGCAAATGTGCCTGGGAAAGAATTGCTAAAGAGGATGACGGCTGTTGTCTTGCTTCCTTGCCCCTTCCGATTCATCAAGTGAGGTCATGGCCAGTGGAGGCCAGGCTTCAGTGTTTGGGGAATTGAGCTTCGTTGCCAGGAGGCCACAGGCTATTTTGATATGGCAGACTGGCTGCACTCAGAATTGCTGGGTCACTTCAAAAGCTCTTGTTATTGGAAAGGCTGGCAAGCACAGTCCTGCAGAGAACCATGTTTTTTTCCAGGCAGAGCAGCCGTCTTTGCAACCCCCTCACCAGACTTCCTCAATGGCAGGAAGGTTCCAGACTTCCCAGTTCCTGAACGGGCTAAGTCAGATGAGAGCCAGCAGGGTGAATGTGGAGTGATTGCTAGGATGGAGCTATCATTTGAATGGGCAGAATTCTATTTCAGACTGACGACTTGGTTTGACACTTGATGCTGATTTTGTGATACCTACCTTGACTTCTTGTATCCAGACGTGGTATAGACCAATAGTTCTCAAAGTGTTGTCCCCAAGGCCCTTTCAGGGGATCTGCAAGGTAATAATTATTTCATAACAATACTATAATGTGATGTTATTTGCCTTTTTCACTGGGAGGGCATTTGTACTGGCAGCACAAAAGCAACAGCGGATAAAAATGTTAGTGTCAAACGGTGTTAGCACTTACTGGATTCTTCACCCATATGCACACCCACATACACCTGCCAAAAGAAGCAATTTTTCCTTAAAATAGCCTTGATGAAGCAGTAGAAATTAATGTTTATTAAATCTCAACCTTTGTGTACATGATTTTGAATATTCTGTGTGACAAAATGAGAACTACTCATACAGTGCTTCTGTTGCAAATGGACATGTATGTAAATCTAGTCCCCTTGCAAACCACTTGTACTCTTGTTTGAGTTGCTGGCTCAACTGACTGCTTCTTCCATGTAACACCATTTTCACTTGAAAGAGCAGCTGAGAAACAAGCCATGCTTATTTCGACTTGGGTATTTGGCAGATTTCTTAAAAATAACTAAAGTGAACCTAATATTTCAAAAAACATGATTGACAGTATTTGTTGTTAATGATAACATGTGAATGTTCAAGTGAGAACAAGAATTTCAGAAAACTTATATTTGTCCCAGTGACTTTGATAGTTTCATACTGCCTAAAGATTTTTTTGATTAGGCAACCTCGGGTGGTGATATTAACACATGGGATTTTAAAAATATATTGAATAATGATATGTGTTGACATTTGGAAGATCTGCATAATTCAGAAACTGAATATTTCCCAAATGATCAAACATGATACCATAAAATCATGTATGATGGAAAAAGTCAATTAAAAGTAGAAGATTGACTAAGATTTTAATGTAATAAACAGTAAGAAAAGTTGACTGATATGGTTTCAAATTTCAAATGGCAAGTGACTTTTAAGAAACCATCTCTTGTCAAGTTTTGCCATGGTATTAAAATGAATATCTACAATTATTTATCTGAAAAGTCTGTTCAGATACTCCCTACTTTTTCAGTGCCACGTCTGTGTGAGGCCAGATTTGCTTCATATACTTCAATTAAAAACATATTGCCACAGATCAAACATAAAGAGATATAAAGAGACATACACAGGTATGCACAAAAGTAAAACAATGCCATTCTTCTTAATTTTGGGGAGAATATATGTTTATTTTTCATAAAAATATTTGTGTTCGCATGTAATGCATTTACTAGTGTTATTTTAAAATGAGTGAAATGTATTTTTTAAATATTTCACAGTTATAATTTAAAATACAGTACATATCAATAGTTATAACCCGGAAAACAAAAGCTCTTTGGAATCTTCAGTAATTTTTAAGAATTCAAATGACTCTTAGAACCAAAACCAGAGAATGGCTGGGATACAACATTGCAGTGTTTCTCAAGTTTCTGAGAAACATAGTATTGTTATGGAGGTTTCTGAGCTGTCATGAAACTACAAAAAGTTTCCCAGGTTGGGAATAGTGACTTTTCATTATTAAAGTCACTATTTCATTATTAAAGTCACAAACAGAGACAATTACTTAAATATTTTTATCTTTAAAATGAAAACTTTGTAGAGCTTTCATTTGTAGAGCATGTGTATGCTTATATCACACATTAAACTCTCATTCTTCAATAACTGATATAAAAACAAAAATACTGGCAATTATTTTCAATTTTAATTTATCAGAGATAAATTATATCTACAACGATGGCATGTTATTTTTAGAGCAATGCTTGGAAGTGGCCACTAAAACCTTCTCTCTTGTCTTGCAATTTAAAATAAGTCACAAATATTCAAGTAAATAATAAATAAACCCGTGGATATTTTGAGCAAAAGAAAAATAGTAGTTCTGTATGTTGACTATTTTCTATTTTTGATACTGTAACCAATAGTTAAATCTCAGTCTGCATATTAATACACATGGAGTCAACATATAAACATAGTTTTTTTACATATTTTAACAAATCATATTTTTCATACATAATTTAAACAGTTTGCATCATTTATTGAATAGGAAGAAATCAAACTTTTTCATTATGACATTAAATATAACTAAATAAGCATCATGCATAATATTTTATATTCTGAATAAAAATAAAATAACTTTTGTCTAAAATCACCTTTGTATCTATCACCAAAAGCAATTAAGGGATTAAAAAATATTTCTAATGGCATTTAAAATTCTGTGTTCGCTGCAAAGGAGCCCATGTTTTCTAGGGCTTCTGTAACAAAATAACACCAACAAACAACAGAAGTTTGTTTTCTCACAGGTCACAGCCAGAAGTCTGAAATCAAGGTGTCAGCAAGGCCATGCTGCCTCCAGAGCCTTTAGGGGAGACTTTCCTTGTCTTTTCCAGCTTCCGGTGGCTTCTGGCATTCCTTGGCTCGTGGCTGCACCACTCCACTCTGCTTCCACTTTCACCTGGCCCCTTGTTGGTGTGTCCCTGTGTCCTCTCCTCTCCTTTCCTTATGAGAACACCAGGGATTGGATTCAGAGTCCACCCTAAATCCAGGATGATTTCATCTCAAGATCCTTAACTAAGAACATCTGCAAAGACTCTATTTCCAAATAAGATCACATTCTGAGGTTCCAGGTGGATGTGAATTTTGGCAAGGGGATGCTATTCAACCCTTACAGTTTCCCAATAAAAAATGATTGGAGAGCATAGAAGTAGTTTTAATAAAGTGGGCTTTGCTGTTGCACAGAACCACCCTGCCACTGATTAGCAGTTTGACCCTGGCAGGTTGTCTACACTTTAAAGCCTCAGATTCTTCATTTATAAAGTTGAATCTATGGTTTACCATCGCATTGGCATGTGGTAAGAAGTAAAGGTGATTGGGAGCAAGATGGCCGAATAGGAACAGCTCCAGACTCCAACTCCCAGTGCGAGCGACACAGAAGACCAGTGATTTCTGCATTTTCAACTGAGGTACTGGGTTCATCTCACTAGGGAGTGCCGGACAATCGGTGCTGATCAGCTGCTGCAGCCCGACCAGCGAGAGCTGAAGCAGGGCGAGGCACCGCCTCACCTGGGAAGCGCAAGGGGAAAGGGAATCCCTTTTCCTAGCCAGGGGAACTGAGACACACAACACCTGGAAAATCGGGTAATTCCCACCCCAATACTGCACTTTAAGCAAACAGGCACACCAGGAGATTATATCCCACACCTGGCCGGGAGGGTCCCACGCCCACGGAGCCCCCCTCATTGCTAGCACAACAGTCTGCGATCTCGCGGCAAGGCAGCAGCAAGGCTGGGGGAGGGGCGCCCACCATTGCTGAGGCTTAAGTAGGTAAACAAAGCCGCTGGGAAGCTGGAACTGGGTGGAGCTCACAGCAGCTCAAGGAAACCTGCCTGTCTCTGTAGACTCCACCTCTGGGGACAGGGCACAGTAAACAACAACAAAAGCCAAAAGCAGCAGAAACCTCTGCAGATGCAAACGACTCTGTCTGACAGCTTTGAAGAGAGCAGTGGATCTCCCAACACGGAGGTTGAGATCTGAGAAGGGACAGACTGCCTGCTCAAGTGGGTCCCTGACCCCTGAGTAGCCTAACTGGGAGACATCCCCCACTAGGGGCAGTCTGACACCCCACACCTCACAGGGTGGAGTACACACCTGAGAGGAAGCCTCCAAAGAAAGAATCAGACAGGTACACTCGCTGTTCAGCAATATTCTATCTTCTGCAGCCTCTGCTGCTGACACCCAGGCAAACAGGGTCTGGAGTGGACCTCAAGCAATCTCCAACAGACCTACAGCTGAGGGTCCTGACTGTTAGAAGGAAAACTATCAAACAGGAAGGACACCTACACCAAAACCCCATCAGTACATCACCATCATCATCAAAGACCAGAGGCAGATAAAACCACAAAGATGGGGAAAAAGCAGGGCAGAAAAGCTGGAAATTCAAAAAATAAGAGCGCATCTTCCCCGGCAAAGGAGCGCAGCTCATCGCCAGCAACGGATCAAAGCTTGACGGAGAATGACTTTGACAAGATGAGAGAAGAAGGCTTCAGTCCATCAAACTTCTCAGAGCTAAAGGAGGAATTACGGACCCAGCGCAAAGAAACTAAAAATCTTGAAAAAAAAGTGGAAGAATTGATGGCTAGAGTAATTATTGCAGAGAAGGTCATAAACGAAATGAAAGAGATGAAAACCATGACACGAGAAATACGTGACAAATGCACAAGCTTCAGTAACCGACTCAATCAACTGGAAGAAAGAGTATCAGCGATTGAGGATCAAATGAACGAAATGAAGCGAGAAGAGAAACCAAAAGAAAAAAGAAGAAAAAGAAATGAACAAACCCTGCAAGAAGTATGGGATTATGTAAAAAGACCAAATCTACGTCTGATTGGGGTGCCTGAAAGTGAGGGGGAAAATGGAACCAAGCTGGAAAACACTCTTCAGGATATCATCCAGGAGAACTTCCCCAACCTAGTAGGGCAGGCCAACATTCAAATCCAGGAAATACAGAAAACGCCACAAAGATACTCCTCGAGAGGAGCAACTCCAAGACACATAATTGCCAGATTCACCAAAGTTGAAATGAAGGAAAAAATCTTAAGGGCAGCCAGAGAGAAAGGTTGGGTTACCCACAAAGGGAAGCCCATCAGTCTAACAGCAGATCTCTCGGCAGAAACTCTACAAGCCAGAAGAGAGTGGGGGCCAATATTCAACAGTCTTAAAGAAAAGAATTTTCAACCCAGAATTTCATATCCAGCCAAACTAAGTTTCATAAGTGAAGGAGAAATAAAATCCTTTACAGATAAGCAAATGCTTAGAGATTTTGTCACCACCAGGCCTGCCTTACAAGATACCCTGAAGGAAGCACTAAACATGGAAAGGAACAACCGGTACCAGCCATTGCAAAAACATGCCAAAATGTAAAGACCATCGAGGCTAGGAAGAAACTGCATCAACTAACGAGCAAAATAACCAGTTAATATCATAATGGCAGGATCAAGTTCACACATAACAATCTTAACCTTAAATGTAAATGGACTAAATGCTCCAATTAAAAGACATAGACTGGCAAACTGGATAAAGAATCAAGACCCATCAGTCTGCTGTATTCAGGAGACCCATCTCACATGCAGAGACATACATAGGCTCAAAATAAAGGGATGGAGGAAGATTTACCAAGCAAATGGAGAACAAAAAAAAGCAGGGGTTGCAATACTAGTCTCTGATAAAACAGACTTTAAACCATCAAAGATCAAAAGAGACAAAGAAGGCCATTACATAATCTTAAAAGGATCAATTCAACAGGAAGAGCTAACTATCCTAAATATATATGCACCCAATACAGGAGCACCCAGATTCATAAAGCAAGTCCTTAAAGACTTACAAAGAGACTTAGACTCCCATACAATAATAATGGGAGACTTCAACACTCCACTGTCAACATTAGACAGATCAACGAGACAGAAAGTTAACAAGGATATCCAGGAATTGAACTCATCTCTGCAGCAAGCAGACCTAATAGACATCTACAGAACTCTCCACCCCAAATCAACAGAATATACATTCTTCTCAGCACCACATCACACTTATTCCAAAATTGACCACATAATTGGAAGTAAAGCACTCCTCAGCAAATGTACAAGAACAGAAATTGCAACAAACTGTCTCTCAGACCACAGTGCAATCAAACTAGAACTTAGGACTAAGAAACTCAATCAAAACCGCTCAACTACATGGAAACTGAACAACCTGCTTCTGAATGACTACTGGGAACATAACGAAATGAAGGCAGAAATAAAGATGTTCTTTGAAACCAATGAGAACAAAGATACAACATACCAGAATCTCTGGGACACATTTAAAGCAGTGTGTAGAGGGAAATTTATAGCACTAAATGCCCACAAGAGAAAGCAGGAAAGATCTAAAATTGACACTCTAACATCACAATTAAAAGAACTAGAGAAGCAAGAGCAAAAACACATTCAAAAGCTAGCAGAAGGCAAGAAATAACAAAGATCAGAGCAGAACTGAAGGAGATAGAGACACAAAAAACCCTCCAAAAAATCAATGAATCCAGGAGTTGGTTTTTTGAAAAGATCAACAAAATTGACAGACCGCTAGCAAGACTAATAAAGAAGAAAAGAGAGAAGAATCAAATAGATGCAATAAAAAATGATAAAGGGGATATCACCACCGACCCCACAGAAATACAAACTACCATCAGAGAATACTATAACACCTCTACGCAAATAAACTAGAAAATCTAGAAGAAATGGATAATTTCCTGGACACGTACACTCTTCCAAGACTAAACCAGGAAGAAGTTGAATCCCTGCATAGACCAATAGCAGGCTCTGAAATTGAGGCAATAATTAATAGCCTACCAACCAAAAAAAGTCCAGGACCAGATGGATTCACAGCTGAATTCTACCAGAGGTACAAGGAGGAGCTGGTACCATTCCTTCTGAAACTATTCCAATCAATAGAAAAAGAGGGACTCCTCCCTAACTCATTTTATGAGGCCAACATCATCCTGATACCAAAGCCTGGCAGAGACACAACAAAAAAAGAGAATTTTAGACCAATATCCCTGATGAACATCGATGCAAAAATCCTCAATAAAATACTGGCAAACCGGATTCAGCAGCACATCAAAAAGCTTATCCACCATGATCAAGTGGGCCTCATCCCTGGGATGCAAGGCTGGTTCAACATTCGCAAATCAATAAACATAATCCAGCATGTAAACAGAACCAAAGACAAGAACCACATGATTATCTCAATAGATGTACAAAAGGCTTTTGACAAAATTCAACAGCCCTTCATGCTAAAAACTCTCAATAAATTTGGTATTGATGGAACGTACCTCAAAATAATAAGAGCTATTTATGACAAACCCACAGCCAATATCATACTGAATGGGCAAAAACTGGAAGCATTCCCTTTGAAAACTGGCACAAGACAGGGATGCCCTCTCTCACCACTCCTATTCAACATAGTGTTGGAAGTTCTGGCTAGGGCAATCAGGCAAGAGAAAGAAATCAAGGGTATTCAGTTAGGAAAAGAAGAAATGAAATTGTCCCTCTTTGCAGATGACATGATTGTATATTTAGAAAATCCCATTGTCTCAGCCCAAAATCTCCTTAAGCTGATAAGCAACTTCAGCAAAGTCTCAGGATACAAAATTAATGTGCAAAAATCACAAGCATTCTTATACACCAGTAACAGACAAACAGAGAGCCAAATCATGAATGAACTTCCATTCACAATTGCTTCAAAGAGAATAAAATACCTAGGAATCCAACTTACAAGGGATGTAAAGGACCTCTTCAAGGAGAACTACAAACCACTGCTCAGTGAAATAAAAGAGGACACAAACAAATGGAAGAACATACCATGCTCATGGATAGGAAGAATCAATATCGTGAAAATGGCCATACTGCCCAAGGTTATTTATAGATTCAATGCCATCCCCATCAAGCTACCAACGAGTTTCTTCACAGAATTGGAAAAAACTGCTTTAAAGTTCATATGGAACCAAAAAAGAGCCCACATCTCCAAGACAATCCTAAGTCAAAAGAACAAAGCTGGAGGCATCACGCTACCTGACTTCAAACTATACTGCAAGGCTACAGTAACCAAAACAGCATGGTACTGGTACCAAAACAGAGATATAGACCAATGGAACAGAACAGAGTCCTCAGAAATAATACCACACATCTACAGCCATCTGATCTTTGACAAACCTGAGAGAAACAAGAAATGGGGAAAGGATTCCCTATTTAATAAATGGTGCTGGGAAAATTGGCTAGCCATAAGTAGAAAGCTGAAACTGGATCCTTTCCTTACTCCTTATACAAAAATTAATTCAAGATGGATTAGAGGCCGGGCGTGGTGGCTCAAGCCTGTAATCCCAGCACTTTGGGAGGCCGAGACGGGTGGATCACGAGGTCAGGAGATCGGGACCATGCTGGTTAACACGGTGAAACCCCGTCTCTACTAAAAAATACAAAAAATTAGCCGGGTGAGGTGGCGGGCGCCTGTAGTCCCAGCTACTCGGGAGGCTGAGGCAGGAGAATGGTGTGAACCCGGGAGGCGGAGCTTGCAGTGAGCTGAGATCCGGCCACTGCACTCCAGCCTGGGTGACAGCGCGAGACTCCGTCTCAAAAAAAAAAAAAAAAAAAAAAAAAAAAGATGGATTAGAGACTTAAATGTTAGACCTAATACCATAAAAACCCTAGAGGAAAACCTAGGTAGTACCATTCAGGACATAGGCATGGGCAAAGACTTCATGTCTAAAACACCAAAAGCAACGGCAGCAAAAGCCAAAATCGACAAATGGGATCTAATTAAACTAAAGAGCTTCTGCACAGCAAAAGAAACTACCATCAGAGTGAACAGGCAACCTACAGAATGGGAGAAAATTTTTGCAATCTACTCATCTGACAAAGGGCTAATGTCCAGAACCTACAAAGAACTCAAACAAATTTACAAGAAAAAAACAAACAACCCCATCAAAAAGTGGGCAAAGGATATCAACAGACATTTCTCAAAAGAAGACATTCATACAGCCAACAGACACATGAAAAAATGCTCATCATCACTGGCCATCAGAGAAATGCAAATCAAAACCACAATGAGATACCATCTCACACCAGTTAGAATGGCAATCATTAAAAAGTCAGGAAACAACAGGTGCTGGAGAGGATGTGGAGAAATAGGAACACTTTTACACTGTTGGTGGGATTGTAAACTAGTTCAACCATTATGGAAAACAGTATGGCGATTCCTCAAGGATCTAGAACTAGAAGTACCATATGACCCAGCCATCCCATTACTGGGTATATACCCAAGGGATTATAAATCATGGTGCTATAAAGACACATGCACACATATGTTTATTGCGGCACTATTCACAATAGCAAAGATTTGGAATCATCCCAAATGCCCATCAGTGACAGACTGGATTAAGAAAATGTGGCACATATACACCATGGAATACTATGCAGCCATAAAAACGGATGAGTTTGTGTCCTTTGTAGGGACATGGATGCAGCTGGAAACCATCATTCTTAGCAAACTATCACAAGAACAGAAAACCAAACACCGCATGTTCTCACTCATAGGTGGGAACTGAACAATGAGATCACTTGGACTTGGGAAGGGGAACATCACACACCGGGGCCTATCATGGGGAGGGGGGAGGGGGGAGGGATTGCATGGGGAGTTATACTGGATGTAAATGACGAGTTGATGGGTGCTGATGAGTTGATGGGTGCAGCACAGCAACATGGCACAAGTATGCATATGTAACAAACCTGCACGTTATGCACATGTACCCTAGAACTTAAAGTATAATAAGAAAAAAAAAAAAAAAAAAAAAGAAGTAAAGGTGATTATGTAAAAGTGTACATTCTCATCACAGTCCCTGGGAGGTAGGCACAGAGAGAGTTCACACAGTAAATGTTACCAGCCGTTTGCTGCTATTGCTGGGGCCGGCAGGTAATAATAATCATAGTATGTTCTATAAGCACACTGTCATGGCAATTATATTGGTGATAACTGAAGTATGAGTTAGCAGATTAATGTTAATGGTGATTTCAAAGACAACTAGTATACAATAATAGATGATTTTCCTGTGGAGTAGGTTGATGAGAGAGAGAGGCAGAAGGAGAGAGAGAATGAGAACCTTAAGTGAGCAGCCCAGGAGCCTGGTGAGAGCAAGGCAACAGAAGTGTTGTATCCAAAGACCCACCATATTTTAAAGAACTGCAGTAGAGGCCAGACACTGGCGTTCAGCACACTCCAGTATTTATGGCTGTTTCTGTTCTGGGCTTGTGTTGCGTAGTTATAAGGCCTGTGTCTTGATCACATTTTGGATGGTATTTGGAGAACCTGAATCACAAGACAGAGGAAAAATCTAAAGGCACCTATCACTGTGATTCCAGTCAATCCAATCTAAACCTGCCCTCAGCTCTGTCAGAGTTCTCTTGGTGGCTATTTTTGAATCTCTCCCTCGTCCTCCTAGAAACTCTGCCCTTACCCCTCTCATGGGCTCTTCTGCAGGTAGCCTTGGCTCATCAGAACTGAGAAGTGGTCCACAGCACACTCTCGCCCCCACTGCTTCTCCCACTGACCTCCAAATGTGTGGGCCCACTGACCCATCTGTCTTCATTCCTTCTGATTTTGATGAGAAATTACCCCCCTCCCCTTTAAGACTAACTCCCCCCTTGTCCACTCCGACCCAAGTGATAATTATGGTTCATAATTATCCCTTTGTTTTTTGCATTTAGTCTGTCTCCATGGAATCCTTCTGCTCCGTGTGTAAATATGCCCAAGCTCCCTCTTTGTTCTTAAAATCACTGTCCTTTCCAATGACCAAATACCTCCTTAATCGTTCTATTGAACTTCTTGAAAGAGTGGTGACCTCGCCCCCGCTTCTTGTTGTGATCAGCTGTTAATTATTAAACAATGGTTGAAAGTACAGTACAAAATTCCCAACAGTTAGAGTCCCAGTCCTTTCTTCCTGACTGAGATAAGGCATGTCCCTGACTCCAGGCGGTAAGGCGGCACTAGCCTCAGAAGCAGCTGTCTCTGGGAGCTGCCGCCTGCAGACCACAGCCCTGTGGGTTGTTCTTTTGTGTAGGAAGTTGGCATTCTCAGAAGTGTCAGTGATGGGTACAGCAAAGTACTTTTAAGGAAGTAGGGAATTTGCATAGCTATGCAGTTGGAAAAATTATAAAATCGGTTAATGCCCCAGGATAGCATAAACAAAGAGGCTTTTGTTTTTTAAACTCTGAATTTGTTTCTGATACTTTCTTCCTGAAGAAAAAGCCATAGGAAAATGTCCAGCCAGCCTCTCTACTATACTTTCCATTTGCTGAAAGCTGCAGAAAAGTCCTGAATGAAGGTTAGAACCTGTGTCGAAGCTGCAGAAAAGTCCTGAATGAAGGTTAGAACTTGTGTGGCCCAGAAGAGGCAGCGAGAAGCCCTGAATTTTTCTCTGGGAAGTAGAGAAAATTATTTCACTTACCAAGGACACACCTCTGATGAAGACAGGACAGTGAGAAGAGTTTATAATTAGGATGGCATTTGGATATTTGCTTCTAAAATTAAAAAAAAGAAAGAAAGAAAGAAAATACATGTAGATCATAATGTGCATCGTTTTGGAGTAGGCCAAACATTTTTCTCTTCTATAGAATCTTAGAAAATGTACCCTAGAAGACTCTTTAAACAGAAAAAGAGCATATTGGGACACATGTGTAGGCCAGCCATTTGTATAACCTAACATTGCATCCTTCAGTCCTCTGGGTTCGGGAGCCCGCCTGAGCCTTCCCCAGTGTAGAAGCCGAAGAGGAGATGCTTAGAGGAAAGATGATCGTTAAGACATATATGGGCTCAGTGAACATATGTTGATCATGTTTTCTTTATTGTATAGGCAATAAAGACTATCTGACTTTCTAGACTAAACTTTTCTAAAAGGAATTTAGTTTAGTGAAAAATTTTTGTGAAAATTATAGTAGGGATGATTCAATTGATCAGCAGTAGTGGTGGCTGACATTACATATAATGCTCCTATAGGAGATATGAACAAATGTGAAATGTGGGGGTTTTGTCCTTGGAGAAATTTACAGTTACGGTGAGTCTGTATTTAACTGTCCTCTCTCCACACAAATTCCCACCTTTCTTGGTCCTATAGTAACAGCCAGTGTGACGTAGCTGAATGTTGGAAAACTGAAGTTGAGTTCTGTCATGAGGTCAAAAAATCTTGTGTCTTGTCACCAACCACCCAAAGACTCTGCTTAGTGCCCCTGTGTTACCCAGAAGGATGGAAAGCAGCAATCCTACCACCATCAATTTTTTTGTTACACAGTTGTCTCCCAAATTGTATGCAAATTTCACATACTATTAATATACAGTCACTGGTTATATTTCTTCAGCAACCAAATATGGAAAATGTGTGTCAACTGGTTCTACAGCTGCAATTGAGCTACATCCTTTAGAATAATGTCACAATAGAAAAATGACTTCTGAATGGTGTTTAGCCTGCATATCACTCTGATTGCCTTTAATTAGGGGGAAAATCACAAGCTAAAAAGAGTAACAGACTTGAAGTCAGTTAAAAATCAGAGTAATCAACTGAGAAAAAAATGCAATCTCATAAATCTTAATTTTTAACCATAGGATAATAGTTTCTTTATTCACTGAATAACTTTTACTGCCTCTCTCTGCTTCTCAGATTAGAATTCTAACACTGATAGGAGATTTGGCATAGAACTGCCTAGCCTCTGAAATGAAGGGCCCCTCAAACCCTGTAAAAGCCTAGAAAAAATGAAACTGAGAAAGTCACAACCCAAGAATTAGGTTTGGGTGGCTTGAAGGTAAAAACTCCCTGATTGAGAGTGATCTCAAAGTCAAAGGGGGAGAATAGACCAACTGTGATGTAAACATTTTAGCAATGTTCTCCTAGAAATAGGGAGATAATAATTTGGCACACTACAAAGAAACTTCTGGCAATCACTTTAAAAAACAACAGTAACAAAACCTTGTCTTTAAAAACGAAAAACGTTAGGGGTGTTAAGACACCAAAATATAACTTGGTATTTATTCCTGTAGTGGTTGGCTTTCATGAATTTATTTATTTATTTATTTATTTATTTATTTATTTATTTATTTTTGAGATGGAGTCTTACTTTGTCGCCAGGCTGGAGTACAGTGGCACGATCAGTACACTGCAACCTCCGGCTCCCAGGTTCAAGCAATTCTCCTGCCTCAGCTTCCTGAGTAGCTGGGACTACAGGCACACACCACCACGCCCAGCTAATTTTTGTATTTTTAGTAGACACAGGGTTTCGCCATTTTGGCCAGGATGGTCTCAGTCTCCTGTCCTACCTTGTGATCTGCCCGCCTCGGCCTCCCAAAGTGCTGGGATTACAGGTGTGAGCCACCGTGCCTGGCCAGCTTTCAAGAATTTTAAGAAGGGATCAATGCCTTTCGTGATTTTTAAGTCAACCTAGTATGATAACCAAGAAAGAAGACTGTGAACACATGTGAATAGATTGTTTTTCTAGGTGGAGTGAAGAAAGAGCTTTTATTTTCTTCATAGGGGTGTGCCTGAGAATTTAGGGGGAAAATGAAATATGAGAAATGTGTGATACATATGGGAACAGCTCTGTGAATGTTTGTCTGTAAGAGTTATCTTCAGCAGTTACCTCCTTCAAGCTTGTCAGAATTTTAAAACTGTTCATTTCTGTTCCACTCGAAGAGTGAGATCTATCAAGACCGGCCTCTGGAGTGCCACGATGTGATTAGCCAGAAAAGAATGAAGGAGCATTCGGCACAGGGAAATCACCGACGTGTCCTATGGTCGTGAAGCAACATGTGCTCCACTAATTATTGTTCTCTCTGACTGCTCTCACATCTTGAAACTCTCCATGACCCATTGCGGAAATCCTGTTCATCTGCCCCGCACCCTCTCCCCCAAAGAATGAAAAATAGCAGATTGCAAGGCTGGACTTGTCTAATGAATGTGATTTGTTTTTGTGGAATCAAAGGCATGAGAGGTTTTGGAGGCTGTTAGGAGGCTAGGCAAGGTGTCTTTGCTTGCTAGATGATAATCTGTCCAAAGGCATTTTCTTTATTTTTCTATGTTTCTAGACCTTTTGACACTATGGAATCTTGATTTGTGAAATGACTTCATGTAGTTCACACCGCTTTTCGATTTTTTTCTGACACAAATAGCTAGTTTTCTTGTACTCTATAGGAAATGCAAGGTGTCATTTTTGCATTAAAAACCAAAGTGTTGGCCAGGCACAATGGCTCACGCCTGTAATCCCAGCACTTTGGGAGGCCAAGGCGGGCGGATCACAAGGTCAGGAGATCGTGTGATTGCCTGATGGTGCCACCCAAACTAATTAATAATGACATATTAGCTAACATATTGCCGTCAGCAGGTGGCTGTTTGAGCAGGGGTGAAAATGGCAGGTGCTACAACAAATTGCTATACCCTAGAGAAATGTACAGAATTCTTCTTTTAAAGAGTCTTGATGATGTCTGCAATATGATTTTTATTTTTTGGGCACTTACAAGGCTTGGAGAGGTTGGAGAGATGGAGACTAGAAAAACAAAACTAAAGAAAGGAGAACAAAATTGATTTAACCTTTTCCAATAGTTTTCCAATTCAATAAGCAAGTGGTTAGATCTAAGCAGCACAAAATTCCCAGGAAAGACTCAGGCATCCTTCTTCTTCCTTCCAACTTTCCTTTTCTTCCTCTTGTTTGTCCATCTAGATCTGTCAAGGGATTGTGGGCACACAGCAGAGCCCTGACAGATGGGCAGTGCAATGTAATCTACTGCTGCCTTTCAATTTCAGAGGGATAATTGTGACAATGAAGGGGTTAAAACTGTCAACAACTATCAGAGCTTGGAGATAATTACTGTAATATAAACCCAAGAACTTTGATGGCAAAGACCACCCAGCAAATGAATTCGACTAGGTTGCTGCTTTGTAAGAAATACTTAATTAACCTCTTTCCAGCTCACATACAACTATGGTTTTTATATGCCTATGTGAAAAAGTTACTGTTTATACATACAGATGACAATGATTAAATAGGATTGTGAATCATTTTTACTTTGGAAGATGCATTTCGAATTAGCACTTGCAGCTACAAGCTGAATAGATAAGTGCTCTTCCAGCATGAGATAGGTTGCCTTGGGAATGTCTCACAATGTATTGACTGTTGCTGTGGTACTAACGTTACTAACGTGTAGTACTTAGTGTGACTTAGGATGAACTATTATAAGGTATATTTTTATCTAACCTTTTTTTTTTTTAAGTTTCCACCTCTTAGAAGGAACATAAAAGGAAAATAAAGTAGACCTTTTTAAACAAAATATAGGCTTGACAAGGATAAAATACATTCTTTGTTAATTAGCTTGAAAGAGAAAATTGATAGATAACAAGCAAAAACTCTTAGGGCTGTTCTTCAAAAGTCCATGTGGTAAGCAGAAAGAGATAAGTATGACTTAAAAATAGGAGCAGAAATCCATGATGGACTAGGGGAAGAATGGGTAAAGGAGAACTTCAATAACCCAGATATGTTCAAATCCACAGGTCCCAATGGCTGGCATCCTAGAGTACTTAATGAATTGGCCGAAGTCATCACAGAACCGCTAGATATCATTTTTGAGACCTCGTGGAGGACTGATGAGGTGCCTGAAGACTGGAAAAGGGCATATTTAGAACCTTCTTTCAAAAAGGGAAATGGATGATGACCCTGGAAATACTCATCAGCTTAACTTTTTGCTTGGACAATTTCTGGAATAATCAACTTAGTAAACTGGGTAACTGGCTTATAGCAGCTAGAAATAAGGCAGTGAACTATCACACATAAAGAAGTACTGAGTTCATTTTTTAAGAAGATACCATTATGAGATACAGTCCTATGCATTTCTTGGCATTCTCCCTTCCATTCTTAATGAAAACAGATGAGGTTGGCTAAGGCATTTGAGTCATAACTTACTTTAAGTATAATATAACAAAAAGATAGATTTCTGATATTAAGTAGTAATTATATTATTTCCAATTTTGCTTTTAATTTGAGAACAGTAGCTTTAATTTTTATATTCTAGCATACATTCTACTTCATTTCATATAGGACCATGTTTTCATAAGATAAGATATATAATTCTATGTAGAATAGTTTGGTGAAGGAATTCTTATTTTAAGGTGCTTTTATATAGTTATTTTGTATATTGGTACAATGATAAAGCTGATGAATTAAGGAACATTACCAAAGGAAGACAATTTCTTCTAACTTCTTTTTTTAAATTTAATCTGGCTGAGGTTTAGTATTAGGACTAATAAAAGTGTCTTGCTCTGACATGTATCAAGCAAGAGCCAGCTATTTTACTTCATAGCTAGTTTCTTGCAGTCTATGGAGACTGCCAGGGCCACAGACCACAGCCCGTTCTGAGCTGCAGTGCTTTATCCCACCTTGCTCTTCGGGCTTCTGACTTCAGGCCTGTGGAGGCCAGGAGGTGGGCAGTGGCAGTGGCCTGAGGAGCCCTGTAGAACTACGGCCGAAAAAGAGAGTAGATTGAGGTGGGGGGAGGAAATTAAGATGAATCTAGAATTTTTCTAATTCTTATTGTTCTTGTGTTTGGATGCTCGTAGTTTTTTTGTGTTTTATTTTTTTATTTTTTTGAGACAGAGTTGCTCTGTCACCCAGGCTGGAGTGCAGTGGCACGATCTTGGCTCACTGCAACATTTGCCTCTCAGATTTAAGGAATTCTCCTGCCTCAGCCTCCTGGTAGCTGGGATTATAGGTACGTACCACCACACCTCAGCTAATTTTTTTGTATTTTTAGTAGAGATGGGGTTTCACCATGTTGGCCAGGCTGGACTCAAATTCCTGGCCTCAAGTGATCCACCCACCTTGGCCTCCAGTAATGCTGGGATTACAGGCGTGAGCCACCACACCCGGCCTGGATGCTGGTAGTTTTATTTTCTGCTTAGAAAATGCAACCATGTTGATGGGACCAAAAACTTAGTTGAAAGAAGCCATGGCAAAAGATGTTGACATGCAACAGGCTTCTGAGGCTGTCAATTTTTGAGAGCTCCCAAGTAGTACTGCATTACAGAATCTACTACTTAGAAGTACGTACAAGATGTAAGTTCCTATCAGCATTGTCATGGTAAGAAGAATAAGAAACTCTCAAAGGAAAAGAAACATTCACTTTTTCCTGGTCCATTTTGGTTCCTAAGAATAGATAGGCAATTAAGAGGGATATTAGGTTTCTAAGGGCAATTTTAACACAATACTGCTTTAAAAATCTGAAGTTTAAATAGTTTAGCTATTTCTGTAGGTTAATTCAGGCATGAGTAAAATCAGTCTCATTATATACAAATGTAAGGAAATTAAATTTTAAAAGCATGTATAGGTTGTCCTTAAACTATACAAAAGCTTGTAGTTTCATAAGGATTATATTCCAGTCAACCTTTCATCTTTTTTTTTTTTCCAAATGAACTAGGATCTTTAAAATTCCTAAGATAGATTCTTTTAAGTGGTAGGGGAGTCTGTATAAATTACAGATATAATTTATTGTGGTAACAAATGGCTTCCTGTTTGACCTCATTTCCAGGTGTTGCGTCTGTGGCCGATTTATTTCACAGATGTACATTTGCATGCACTTGTTGAACTTTGCTAGAAAGAACGCAAGTTTTGAAAAATCTATTACTTTCACTGTGGGCGTTACGAGGCAATCTACTGCAATGGAAAAAGGGTTCCTTGGTCATTTCAAGTTTTATTTTCTATTTGAGTAATATCTAACTTCAATTATTTTGCCAAGTTTAAACCTTTCTGTGTCTGCTGTTAGAATTTGAAAATAACAATGCTCTACTTAAAGTAAGAGTCACAGTCAGCAAAAAAAGCCAGTGGATTTTTAAAAGACATCTTAGTTAAAGCTAGAGGAAGAAAACTTTCAAATAAGCAAGAAGTATTGGAGGATGCCCATGAATTCCTTTGCATTAAAATCAAGATGAGGTAAGAGGTAGAATATAAGAGAAAGGAATTATTTTTACAGTGAATTGTATCTGGAGACAATTAGTCTTAGGAGGAGTATTTTTTTCAGTGTTTTTTTGTTTTTATCTAAACACCAATAATATATTTAACTTTTGAATATAAAAGAAGTAGCAATTGACTAAGAATAAATATGTTATAAAAACTAGAGTATTGTCTTGATTTGCATTTCCTAGAGCATTAAAAGAGACTAATTACAGACTTTTACTTGATAATATTGAGGAGTTTGGAGGGTCATAGCAAAATTTTCTTTAGTTCATCTTAAAATTTAGGGAGGTAAAAAAAGATTTTATTCACATGAAAGATTTCTTGGCATAGCGAAGGCATAATGTTAAGGGCTCTTTCCTTACCCGTGTGGGAGCCGAACCAGTAATTGTGGGAAAAACTGAATTTATAGCAACAAAGGATAGTAGTTTCTCAACCTGGAGCGTTCAAGCAGTTTCTCAGTTCAGAGGTATTTATAGCATCTTCTTGTTATGCAATAAACAATGACAACAGTAAGCATTGAGTCTGCACTTTGGAGTTACTCAAGTCTTAGTTTAAATTCTAAAATTATTCCAGTAGTATTTTCCTGTGGTGAATCTGTTAAGGATGTAAGCTATACTGTAGCTTGGGGAATCATCTTGAGCAGTTATGAAACTCATTAAAGCTTCTTTTCCCTTGTCTGTAAAATGGGAAAAATAAATACCTCTATAGTTCTTAAGAGGCTTAAGAGTTTTACACCCACATACAGTCCTTGGCTCAGTGCTAGGCATGTAGCAGGTGCTGACTGCCTCTCTCCCTTCCCTTCTTTACTCTCAGTTGTCTTATTTCTTCTTATGTAGAAGAGATTACCTTAAAGCTGACTAGAAAACTCAGACATAAATTGACATTTCCTTATCATTGCCTGAAACCCACTGAGTAAGTCCCCTTTGATTTCTCTAAGGAAGGATAAAAATGGCTACAGTACTGGCTCATCATAGCAGTTCAGTAAATGTTTATTGATTGAATGAAAAGAATTTGATTTAAGGAAACAATAACACTCCATCCTGGGCAAAAGAGCAAGACCCCATCTGGAAACAAAACAAAACAGCAAATTCTTAATGGACAGCAGTTTCAAGTCTGGGGAAATAGGCACATAGACAGATATGAAGGCATTTTTATTAGCTTTCTTCTTTTTATGGCAGCTTCAGATCGACAAATTTGATGTACAAATGAGTGAGTGGCATATGTACATTTTCCTCTGATTTTATGACTGATTTACAAATTAGGAGTGCAAATGGGCTATTCCCTGATAGCATCTTCTGGGAAGAATCCAGCCAAGATACAAAGCAGATGATGGTGGATCGGCAAACTCTTTTCTATGAAAAGAAAAACCAGATGTACCAAGGACTGGAAAGCACCTGCTTGAAAATTGATATAAGCATATCTGAATTTTTCTTTTATAAGAGCCTGAGTATTGTTAACAGCTCACTTGCACGGGGGGTTGAAAAATAACAAAAAAACAAGTTAACATAATTAAAATGCTTGGACAAAACATTTGCTTTATATAGATTCTTATATGTAATATTCAATTAGGTATCAAAATAGGTTCAGGCAGGTGGAAGAGTTCTGAATTTTCAAGGCAAATGAGGCATAAAGGGTGGAACATTGCATCTAGGGATGAATAGTGAAATAAGTGAAAGTCTGACCCTACACTGCCAATTCTCAGACCGAGTACAAAGTGTTAGGAATTTTTTATATCAACTGACATCTTGTGCTTAGAGTAAAGCCATATCGATGCACACATAGTTACTTTATTAAATCAAACAAATTGTGCAGAGCAGAGCAAATCCATTAGGCTTTCTCTTTTAGAGTTTTCTAATTTTACTCTTATTAACTCCCTCAGTTGTCATCAATTACATATTCCTACATCAGATATTTTACACTATCAGATTCTTTGATTAAAAAATCATCTTCAGCTTTACATTATTAATCTCTGAGGAGATAAATAACTTTCTAGTCCTTGATCATTAATCACTACTATTTTAGATATTTCCATAAAAGGCTTAAAGGGAAAAAATAATGGTAGGTACGTCAGAAAAAAATGGTGGGGCGGGGTGGCTCACGCCTGTAATCCCAGCACTTTGGGAGGCCGGGGTGGGCAGATCATTTGAGGTCAGGAGTTTGAGACCAGCCTGGCCAACATGGTGAAACCCTGTGTCTACTAAAAATACAACAAAATTAGCTGGGTGTGGTGGCGTGCGCTGTAATCCCAGCTACTAAGGCAGGAGAATGGCTTGAACCCAGGAGGTGGAGGTTACAGTGAGCTCAGAACGCGCCACTGCACTCCAACCTGGGCAACAGAGTGAGACTCTGTCTAAAAAAAAAAAGAAAAAATGAAGAACATAACTTTTCTACTTATCAAATAGATAATTTAAAAAAATTGTTTAAATTCCTGGAAATTAAGTGTTATTTTTTATTACTGCAGTTGAGAGCTACCTTTTAACAGAGGAAAACAAGAGGCTAAATTCCATGTTAAGAGCTAAGCAGTATTTTTTTTTTAACAATTTTGCCAAAATTTCTTCCACCAGACCAAAAGGAAGTACATCTATAATAAATCTACTGTCTAAGTATTATTTAAGATGGGAAATGTCTTTTGTAGGTATATTCTGTATAGTACCCTTAATTAGATGAATTATCCCTTATCATTCCAAAAATGAAATGCTGTGTTAAGTATCTCCGGGGCAAAGTGGTATGTTGACTGGGACAAATGTTAGAAATTGTATTGTTCATTGCAGTTGTTGCCCTGTTGCTCCAGCTTGTCAGTGTTTAGAGATACTATTTGGGTTGTTAAAGCCATCGTTCATAGAAAATTTCTGCCCCTACAGAAGTGTGTGCATGGGCCTTGGAAAATCTACACGTGTATATCTGAGTAGCCAAGCACAGATTCACTCTAATTGAAAGCAGCAGTTTGGTTTTGTAAATGTAATTGCAACTGACACTTTCTTTTTCCTTTCAGTTATTATTATTTTTAAAAAGGATGTTATGAGAAGGCACTATGAAAAGCCTAATTGGAACAACATTATGAACCATGTAATGTATGCCCATGCACACTGTGATTTGCAAACATATGTCCGCTCTTCAATAAATGTTACGGCTTTCACAGCGGTTCCGCCTTGGCCTCTTTTGTCATCTTCCACATTTTGATGAATGTGGTGGAGTTTGTGCATTGTTTAAATTGACAATATGTAAATGTTTATGGTGCTATAGCATTATGGTCAGCATGGGAAATCAGAGTTCTAACTGGAAAGAAAAAAGTGGCTCTTCCCACACTGCACACCAAAGTGAAATAAATCCATTTTATGAGCTGGGATTCTTTGGTATGCTTGTTACATAGGAGTATGTTGTAGGCTTCTCTTGTGTGATTCTGTGCCAGTCATGGCGGCTCACCACGGTGGGAGATGGGATGGTGGGGGCTGTCGGGTGGTAAGAGGGGCCATGTGTGGAGTTTCTGTACCTGTGTTTCTGCTGTGGTTCCCGCAGCCCCTGAATCTCCATCACCTGGAATGTGTTGTGAGTCAACTCCAGATAAGCAGTATTTCAGTGGTCATTAGACACAGAGTACTGGATTTGAATCCCAGCCTTACTACTTTCTGGCTTCAGGACCTTTGGCAAGTGGACTAACTACTGTGCATGTTTAACACAGTCACCAGTCCCCAGACATTAAATTGAGGACGTTTTATCACAGTGTTTTGGGTTTTATAGAAATGTCATCATGTGCGATGATTTCATGATGGTGCTCATTGTTTTTCCCACTGGATACAAGATGAGAAGAAAGTAAATATAAAGAAAAAAAATGTATGGTAAATATTAGGAGGAATATGTACGAATTTGAATTTTAGAAATGAAAAGGACCTTGGGGATAACCTAGTCTGATTCATAAATTGTGTACTTAAGAGACTAACGTGCCAGGAATTTGTGGCCTGTCCGTGATAACACCCCAGGTTGGTGGCAGACGATTGGCATTCTTCCATCTCCTTGAATCCTGGCTTTTGTCTGATGTCAAATCCTGGGAAGTATACCTAAAGCGTTCTGTGGCTCCTTCCAAAAAGACTCATTTTTCTAGAATGGACTTAGTTTGAACTTAGATCCCTGGTTTTTAAGGCATAGACATAACCCTTTTGTTCATAAACTAAAGCTCCAAACTGCCCCAGGGCTCTGCAGGGGCCAGAATTGTGGCTTGAAAACCTGATCTTTCAGCCTTAAAACCTTATACTTCAAGTCCTCCTTGATCTGATAAGCATATTTAGAAAAGTTCATGACACTGGTGGGCAGCCCTAAAAAGTACTTTTTAAAATAGGGAAATGTACGCCTGCAGTAAAGTTCACAAATAAGTGTTTGTCAAAGAAGAGGATGGTTTATATCATTAATGAAATCACATCACATAAGGCAGCTTTTAAAACATCTTTCATCTGAATCTAGATAATGAATATCTTCTAGTTTCATTCCAGGCCATTTGCTGTCCCACTGAGAATTTTTTTTAATTTAAAAGAGGAATCTTGAATAATTTTAAATGAAAAACTTACTCCACCCGCCCCCCCCCCCCCGCCCACCTCCCAGAGTTACCCTGAGGACAGAGTACATTCATGTAATTATGGACACTTTTTTGACTAACTCGTCTACTTTGAAGTACATTCATGTACCAATAACAGGATGTCTGTGGAATCTCATTTGTTTCTTGGCTGAATAATGAGCACCAATTGTGAACACTGTGTATTCAGTGTACATTGTTTTAGATCCCTTTAGCTCAATCAATTTAACTTCAACTTCATTTTGGAAGTTAATTAATCTACATAATAGCATTTACAAAAATATCCATTTTGAGTGAAGAATATACATTTAGTTAAAAAAAATCCTTGCCTGTAAATCAGAAGTTCTTAAATCCAGTCTCTTGGTTTTGCTGGTGAGTGGAGCTATCTAAGTCACTTCCTTTTGCACCTTCAGTCTCCCATCTGCAAAAGTGCTCAGTGGACAGCATTGGTAAACACACCCTGTGAAAGGTTTGAGACACAGATGGGATCTGTGAATAACCTCAAGGTTTTGTTTTTTTTTCTTGATGACCTCCACCAGGCCATCAGTCCATCTGGTTTGTCCCACTGGGGTTGTTCCCCGCTTGGTGTTTCCCTCATTCCTAGTGTATTATCTGGCATGGTGCAGTGCTCAGTAATATTGTAGAAAGAATGAAGGACTAAGTAAACTTTCTCATAAGCCTAAAGAAACTGAATGCTTAGGTTATATGAGATGGTTAGACAGGGCATTTCCTATTTTCAGGGAACCTGAAGGAACACTGGCTTTGTGTTGGAAGGATAGTGGCTTTCTCCCCTATACCTGGGAAACTAAGTTTCCCTTTTTTGGAAGTGCACTTTATGGTGTGATTTTGTTATTATTCAGATTTTCTGACTTTCCTGTTTACTTGTCTATAAAACCATAAATGCAAATAAAATTCATAAAATAATATTTTATAAACTCAATTAGGTTTGCTGTTGCAGAAATGTACTAAACATTTTAATTTGTGAAACCACACAAAAAATACTAAAATGACACAGGAAAACAGGGTCTCACCCTGTCACCCTGGCTAGAGTGCCGTGGTGTGATTGTGGCTCACTGAAACCTCAAACTTCTGGGCTCAAGGGATCCTCCCACCTCAGACTCCCAATGAGGCACTATTTGAATTAAGATTTTCTTTAGGTCATATAGTCCTACTATGAATTATGAGAGGGATATATGTCTGCAATTAAAACTAGTAAGAATCAATTGATTTCTGCAATTATAGCTAATCAAACTATGGTTAATATACTTAATCACATACATGTTAGTATATGGTATACTGCTAGACAAAACACCAAGACATTTTGATGTGTTCGGCACAAACCCTAATTTACCTCTTAGATTACATTTTTGACACATCCCCTTTTAGATATATTTGATATGAATTTGTGACCCATAATTTTGTCCCTGGAGAGAATTATTTCTTCCCTAAAGGGTACTTCTACCCTCTACCAAAATAAAGGCAAAAGAGAGTGAAGTAGTTAAGAACAGTCCAGGATCATTCAGACCTGACTTTGAACCCCACAAAGCTGCTGAGAATTACAATTGCTTGCCTTAAGAATGAGCTTGCAACTCTGCAGTCATTATGTGTCTTGTTTTCCTTTTCTTCCTCTGATATATATGGATTACCTGGGAGCCAGAAATGGACATGAGAGCTTTGAAGTCACAAAGGCCTGGATACAAATCCCAGCTCTTCACACCTGGCTGTGTGTATTAGTCCATTCTCACACAGCTACAAAGATACTACCCAAGACTGGGTAATTTATAAAGGAAAGAGGTTTAATTGATTCACAGTTCTGCATGGCTGGGAGGCCTCGGGAAACTTACAATCATGGCAGAAGGTGAAGGGGAAGCAAGGACTTCTTCACATGGTGGCAGGAGAGAGAAGTGCAAGCAGAACAAATGCCAGATGCTTATAAAATCATCAGATCTCATGAGAACTAACTCACTATAATGAGAACAGCATGGGGGAAACCACCTCCATGATCCAGCCACCTCCCATGAGGTCCCTCCCTTGACACATGGGAATTATGGGGATTACAATTCGAGAAGAGATTTAGGTGGGGACACAGAGCCAGACTATATCACTATGCGACCTTACGTAAGTTACTAAATCCTTTCCAGTCTGTTCTGTTATCTGAAAAGTGAGGTTACTAATACCCCATCAGAGGGTTTCTGGGAAAACTTAACAAAATGACATGTAAGATAATGATAGAAGATTTTGTATTGGAGGAACACAAGTCCTTACTACATAGCAGCTGGGCAATAGAACGTGGAGGGTGGGAACAGAAAAGAAGTTTGTGACTCATTAATGAAAATTGTTTTCAATATATGATAGAATAAAAGCTTTCATTCTATGAATGAAAGCACGGTGGCTCACACCTGTAATCCTAGCACTTTGGGAGGCCTAGGCGGCTGAATCACGAGGTCAGGAGATCGAGACTGTCCTGGCCAACATGGTGAAACCCCATCTATACTAAAAAAAACAAAAACAAAATTAGCAGGGTGTGGTAGCGGGCATCTAGCTACTCAGGAGGCTGAGATGGAAGAATGGCATGAACCTGGGAGGCAGAGCTTGTAGTGAGCCACAGTCACGCCACTGCACACCAGCCTGGGCAATAGAGTGAGACTCTGTCAAAAAAAAAAAAAAAAGTTACATTCATTACTCAATTACAAAACAAAAACATCAAAAAATATGGTTGCCAACAGTAAAAAAAAAAAATTTAATATGTGCCCAGGATAATTCAAAGCACTCCCCGTGTATTATCCCATTTAATCTTTACAACAATCCTATGAGATTATTCTCATTCTACAGATGAGGAATCTGAGGTAAAGATGGGTTTTTCATAATTTACCCAACGTCACACAGCCAGTAACCAAGAAAGTTAGAATTGGAATCTCAGCAGTGTGACTTTAGGTCTGTCCTCTTAACCTTTATTTATCTTCTGCGGGGACTAAACTTAATACAGAATCAAAATGTAAGGACTACATATCAAGAAGCAGGACAGTAGAAGAAGAAGATTGACAAAGTTCTGATAAAAGAGGGGGTGCTTGAGGGATGAGGAGACCAGATGAAAGTGGTGTCTTAGTCTGATTGGTGCTGCTATAACAGAATGCCTGAGACTGGGTAAAGATTTTTTTTCTCACACTTCTGGAGGCTGGGAAGTCCTAGATCAAGATGCCAGCAGGTTGGGTTGTCTGGTGAGAGTTGCATTCTCCGGAGAATGTTGGCTGTGTCATCACATAGCAGAAGGCAGAAGGGTAAGAGACTGAATGTTTTTCGAAGCCTCTTTTGTAAGGACCTTAATCCCATTACTGAGGGAGCACCCCTCATGGCCTAATCATATTTTAAAGGCCCCACCACTTAATACTATCACATTGACAACACCTGAATTTTGAAGGGAATATATTCAAACTGTAGCATTCTGTATCAAATATATTGTATTTCATCAAATCTAAGATGAAAAGCACCACCAGTAAGTACCATTAAGAAAGGAGAATGCTGCCAGTTTAACTATATTAAAAGTTTACAATATTTTTCCCATTTAGATTTTTATTTTCAACTTATTGATAGAGCTATCTTAGGCTTATTTTTACATAGATATTTATGATTTAGCAGTTAAACATACATAACAATAAAAGCAAAGCTAAGTAAATGTAAGGAAATTCTATAGTACTTTTGTAAGCAGTCGCTTCTGAATCTTTTCAATTCATGTCCATCTATGGCCCTGTTGTCCTCACAGGTTCTCTGGCCCACAGAGGCATTGCTGAAGTAGCACTTCTGAGAGCCCCTCTGTCATATCTGGATTTCATCTAAACCTTTCTATGCATTTATATGCTGGAACTTTCTTGATCTTCCCGGAAGTTGTCTGCAGAAAGTTTTCAGACAGCAACTCATTCTTTTCTCAAATAATCATTAAATGGTTTCTTGGCTCAAATGTCACGGGTTGCAGCTCTGCAGCAGTTGTGCCACCAGGAATGGCAGCCATGTCTGTGTGTTTGCGCATTGTGGCAACTGTATCAATAGCTGCCAGTCAAAATTGACTGTAATTTTCTATCTCCTCTTTTCAACTCTGGTTTCACACATGTTAAATGCGAAAACATATGCATTCAAATCAATGAAATTACAAGGAAATTTGGACCATCGATTTCATTTTACCAACTGTCCCTTGACATTCATAATGATATATTAGTCATTTTGCATGTAACTGCCTGAGACTCAGAATAAGAATATCTTTTGATATTTTTTGTAGTTGACTCTGCTAATATTATTCTCCAGTGGGTGTCTGACATGATTTACCCCATGGATACACATTACATACTGGTTGTGTTTGGCTTACTGCCGTTATTCTGTATCTCATGGAACTGCCTGGCTCATGGAAAGTCTTTAAATCATTATTTAAATATTATTTTATAGAATTTAGCATGTTCCCCCATGGAACAATATCAATGTTTTATTTTATTATTTTAATTTTTAATAATAATGCCTGATTATAGGGTTACCCCTTGTACTACCAATACCACGCCCACTACTGGAAGCAGAACAGGAGTTTTTTTCTCACTGCTGGTTCAGGGCAAGAAATACTATATGTTTTCATTGGAATTCTAAGTGGCAGCTCAAAATTTACTATTTGGCCTTTAAATATTATAATTCTGTGAAAATACTTTAAACTTTTTTTTTTTCTTTGAGATGGAGTCTTGCTCCTATTGCACAGGCTGGAATGCAATGGCACGATCTTGGCTCACTGCAACCTCCACCTCCCGGGTTCAAGCAATTCTCCTTCCCCAGCCTCCTGAGTAGCTGGGATTACAGGTGTGCACCACCATGCTGGGCTAATTTTTGTATTTTTAGTAGAGATGGGGTTTCGCCATGTTGGCCAGACTGGTCTCGAACTCCTGACCTCAGGTGATCTACCCGCCTTGGCCTCCCAGAGTGCTAGAATTACAAGCGTGAGCCTCTGCACCTGACCAAATATTTTAAAGTTTTAAGATGTCTTCAGGAGCTTTTAGACTTCCATTCCTTTATGTTCTGTGTGGTATAGTGGAAAAGGGGTGGGGCCTTGGGACCAGGGAGAAAGTGACTTCACACTCTTCACTACCAGGTGGCCTTCATTAAGTGCTTTCACTAGTCAGGGCAAGTTGTGTACACATTTCATTCAATCCTTGTAGTAACCCAACAAATAATTGTTGTCACTGATCCATTTTACAGGTGAAGAAGCTAAGGCACAGTTTAAGTACCTTAGAAAATTAACTTCTGTTATCTGTGATGTCCTTAGATTTATAAAACAAAGACTTGCTGTATTAGCCGTAACATGCAGAAAGCACACTGCACATATTTGGTGACTGAAATGGAATCTAATTTTATTACACTGGTTTTTAATTGCTTTTCTCCTCCATTCCCCAAGGAGTATTACATTGCCCTTTGAAATAGCCTTATAGATTCTAAAAGGAAAGTAAAGTTTTTAGAATTTTAAAACTGGAATAAAAATAACTTTCTATTATGCAATTTGATTCTACCTGTTTTGTCTTATGTGATTGATAATCCTCATTTCTTAAAATTGGGAAAACCAGTAGGCAGGTCCATACCTAAGCCCAGGATTTCCTACTGCCTGCACATCTTCTCCTTGATGCCTAAATTGAAGGAATTTGTACTTCGCAGTGATGAAATTCTTTTTTTCAGTGGATCTTTGGGTGAGGCAAGCTAACATCATCTATACTTTTGTGAATCAATAACCATCCAGCTGGATACTAACTTCTAGTAGTTTTTATCTTTATAAAACTTCAATGTCCACATTAGATATATTCCTTTTAGAAAACATTTGTCATTGCCCCTACCAAGTACAAAGAAGGGTAATATTTATACACATGTTTAAAACAGAAGTTAATTCAATAATGTGATAGGTATAATTAATTAAGGTGTAGTTTTGGAGAAACATTGCAATAATTGCCTCAAATTTTTGAGCCTGTCTGTCTTCCTTTCTTCTTTCCCTCCTTCCTTCCTTCCTTCCTTCCTTCCTTCCTTCCTTCCTTCCTTCCTTCCTTCCTTCCTTCCTTCCTTCCTTTCTTTCTTTCTTTCTTTCTTTCTTTCTTTCTTTCTTTCTTTCTTTCCTTCTTGGAACTGACAACTAAATGAATTGAATATATCTCTTTTAGCCCACAAATCCTATTCATCTGCTTTTATTTTTCTATGCTTTAATCTCCTTCCAAGTACATTTGAAGAATAAGTAAATATGTTTTCTAAAAACCTTGGCACATTTCCTGGTTTTGAAGGCGTGAGGAGAGAGTTGGCAAAAAAGTGATTTTTGAATGAAAATAAGTCTATACTTACACTTAAAATCCCCAGAAACATCATTGATATAAACCAAAAATAAAGCCTAGATTTTATGTGCTTTTTTCATAAAGAAAATGCTAGATTTTATGTGTATTTTTTTTTTTTTTTTTTTTTTTGATGATACAGTGTTTTCGGCTCACTGCAAAAAAAGCTGGGCAGGCGCCCGCCGCCTGTAATTTTTTGCATTTTTAGTAGAGAACAGTGTTGCCAGGATGGTCTCGATCTCCTGATATGTACAAGGCGTCTAGTGTATAGTATTTCTACATCACAAACCGTAGCATAACCTAAACCAATAATTGGAAAAGAACAAACCAATGAAAGCTATATTCTAGAATCAAGTACAATATTACAAAAGTTCAGTCTACCAAAATAACAGATCTGTTAAATGCAATTTTAGGAACAAGGCAAAGCTTCTTATTCTGCCATACAATGGAGAGAAGCTGAAATGCATTTACAAAGCCCACTTCTCAAAGTTATATACAGTAGAGAGAATCAAGAAGGATAAGAAAAAGCCATGCATTTCCTTTACTGTCCATCAGAAGAGGTTTCTCTCTACTTTATAAATTTTTTTTAATCTTGTCTTTGAATTTTTTGACTCTAATTATTAGTTGCTTAAAATTTATTTTGATACCATGCCATTTAGTTGTGTTGTTAGTAGAATGTTTTGTTTTCTCTCTCTCATATAATTTACCTGGCTTCATAAACAGGAAACAATGTTGCACAACTAAAGTGTCATACCCATTTCCATTCCCACCTCCTTGAAGAAGAGTGATCCTAAGTTACAATAAAAACATGCTCTGACTAATGCTTCTCTCTGTTCACCTTTGTAGATAGCAAAGGAGCTTTAAAATTCACATGAAATTCCATGAGAATACATTAGGATGAATTTGTTCTTTTTGTTATGCATAAATAATTCTGAAGGATTATCTAATTGCAGAAAAAAATTAATTTTCCCTTTAATGGTTAAGTTGATTATAGTAGACATGGAGGATGATAAACGTCAGTAGGTTGTAGCTCATGTTAGGTACTAAAATGCCACCAAAACAATTTGGTGTTCATAATCATAGGAAAATATATGGCAGGTGTTAAAAGTTGTTTGTGGGTAATAATCATTTATATTTTATACAGAACATCAAAAGTAATATCTGTAAAGTAGAAAAAAAAAACCCAATCCACATTTGTTACAGATGATAAAACACACTGCATCAAAGGAAAGAAGAGTCAGACACGGGTCTGAATTTCTTTCTGCCACCTAAGTCCATGTGGTCTTGGGTGAGTTACCTTGCCTGTCTCAGGATAATATAAATAATTTGCCTAGTTCTGTGCATAGTAAGTGCTCAGTAAGTGTTAGTTATCATCATCATAATTCATTTACATGTTTGACAAATATTAAGACTGTATGATGAACCAAACCCTGATAAATTCCTAAACAATCCAGTTTGAGAACAATTGACTGAGCAGTGTGCCCTGCAGGTACTGCACTTGTCTCTGAGGGAACACAAGGAGGAATGAATAAAGGATTTACCATAAGTAGGAGGAGATAGCCAGGCAGAGAACTTAATCTCTATCAAAACAGAGTGGCACCAGTGTCAAATAAATTCCTGATACATGCTTACATGCTGGGAAAGTAAAGAGAAGATGTATATAACTGAGATGAACAGTCTTAAAAGATTGGTAGGATTTGATAGGCATAAAGGGACAAGAGTGCAAGGCGTTTTATGGAAGAAAAGCAATTGGCCAGTGGCTTTGGAGTCTAGGCTGAGGGGAAGAATAAAAGCGAAGATATGCCTGCAATCGTTTGGAAGTAGGCCTTTATTTATTTATTTATTTATTTTTTGAGACGGAGTCTCACTCTGTAGTGCAGGCTAAAGTGCAGTGGCGTGATCTCAGCTCACTGCAACCTCTCCCTCCCAGGTTCAAGCAATTCTGCTGCCTCATTTTCCCGAGTAGCTGGGACTACAGGCATGTGCCTGGTTAATTTTCATATTTTTAGTAGAGACAGGGTTTCACCATGTTGGTCAGGCTGGTCTTGAATTCCTGGCCTCAGGTGATGCACCTGCTTCGGCCTCCAAAAGTGCTAGGATTACAGGCGTGAGCCACTGCGCTCGGCCCTGAATTCTTAAATGTTATACTTGGAAGGCATATTTTATTTTATAGGCTGGGTATTTTCCAACTTTCTTTAGGCTTATGAATGATGCCCAACATATTTTCATGCAACAAATATGTGTGGAATCCTTACTCTGTGCCAGGCACTGTTGTAAATGTTAGAACAAACTAGATTTAACTCCTAACATCATGGAGATTCTCTTTCTAGAGAAATAGAGTGTGGGCAATTGAATGCTGGCTACTACTTTCTCCTTCACTCAGGAGGGAATATCAAAACGCAAGTCCCTCGTGATTTGGTTATTATAGGAAGAGCCTAACTCGTAATGATGCCCACCACGCACAAAATGTTGCTTTAAATATAGTTGTTAGTAGATTGTTAGTGTACTGAAAATCAATGCCAACTCTTCTGAGTGTCTGGACCCCAGCACTGACAACTGCTGCTCAGGTCTTCCAGGAAGGCAGTAGTGTAACTTGAGAAAGAACCAGAGAATGTTAATATCAAGGCCAGTCTCAAGTTCTTCTGAATGCTACCATTCCACCAGGTCAGGGACGACCTTTCCCTAAACATCCCCTCAGGCCTCCTACTTATTTGTCAGACCTCCTCTTACATTTATGCCAAAGACATAGCTCTTTCCATTGTAAATTCACCACTGGGATTTTCCTCTCTCATTATATCCTACCCCTCTTTGTTTTATTTTCCATCCTCATTTCTGTAATTGTATTTGTCTAGACTAGCACTGTCAAATAGGACTTTCTGTAATGATGGAAATGTTTTATTCTACACTGGTCACTGGGGTAGCCACTAGCTGGCCATGTGTGGATGCTGAGTAGGTGCAATGTAGCTAGTGTGACTGAGGACTAGACTTTAAAATGTTGTTTAATTTTAATTAAATAGTCATGTACGGCCTGTGGTAGCATATTCGCACAGGTCTAGATGTTCATGAAAATGTCCAATTCCGTATTCTATTTCCTTGACAATATATATCTGGTGAATTCTTACATTCAGTTTATCTAGCTTTTAAAGACATAAATTTCTTTTTTGCAGCTAAACTATGATTTTTTTAAAAACTGCTCACCTAATTCTAGGAGCAGGAAAGTGGTAGAGAATTTCACTCTTTGTCTACACTTGACCTTAGAGTCATAGCAGCAGCCGGGAAAGAGACGCTATGTTGGGGGTAAAGCTCTGCTGTGGCTTTTTATTTTAATCTACCTCTTGACATTCTCTAGCCAAGGAAAAGAGCAATTTTTCTCTATTTTTGTCTTTTTTTTCTCTTTTCTCCAGAGAGGCTGCCTAAGGTAAGAACTGCAAGAGGAAAGAGGTAGCTCTGCTTAGGTAACAGTGTACTTTAAACAGTGATGTGATTCCTCCTCACTGGTTCCTGTTGCTAATGGATGTGGGGTGAAGGAGACAGAACAGACACGTATGACTTGACAGGTGACTGCATGCATGGCACCATTCATTCATAAATCATGTGCAAGAGAAAGTATACATTTGTAGGGCAAGGGGGATAATGGGCTCCCTTTTGGACATGTTGAGTTTGAGGTCTTTATGTTGAGATATGTCCTTGGAAGTTATCCATATGTGTGCGCCTCTGGAGAAAGATCTGTCCTGGAGATGAATGTTGGTGTGGGGGGGTGGATCATTGGTATATGCTAATTAAACCACAGGAAAGGATAAGATGGCCCAGGGACAGCGGGAAGAGTGAGAAGAGGAGAGGATGAGCGATGAAATATAGCCAGAGCACCAACATTGATATGATGGATGGAGGAATAGGAAGGAGCTTTGAACCAGGTAGGAGGGCAAAAACCAAGAGAAGGCAGTCACCGAGGATGAAAGGGGAGACAAGTCCAAGATAAGGAATGTTCAACAATGCCACCTGCTGTGGGACTGTCAAGGTAATGGAAGGACTGCAAAGTATCCATTAGGTTGAGCCCTATGACGTAGAAGTCAGAGACCTCAGTGAGAACAGTGTCAGAACAGGTGACAAGGGTTCAAAGGATGGGTGGGAGGTGAGGAAACAAAGATAAAAAATATAGAGAGCTCAGATATTTGGTTGTGAAGAGAGGGAGCTGGAATAGCTATACCTGGTGGGGCAGGAGGGTGAGAGGTGGGTGGAGAGTTTGTTTTGAAAGTAGATTAGAGTATGTTTAAATACTGGTGGCAAAACGGATAAAGACACAGAAGGAAATGAGATCATTAAGGAACCAGCCCTTGAAAAAGGAGGAGGGTTGGGGTCTAGAGAACAAGTGGTGAAAGACACATTGACCTAGGCAGAGAGAGGGATGATTTTCGGTTTAAGATGGAAAGGAGGGGCTAGACATGGTGGCTCACCCCTATAATCCCAGCACTTTGGGAGGCCGAGGTGGGTGGATCACCTGAGGTCAGAAATTCGAGACCAGTCTGACCAACATGGTAAATCCCCATCTCTACTAAAAATACAAAAATTAACTGGGCATGGTGGCGCGCACCTGTAATCCCAGCTACTTGGCTACTTGGGAGGCTGAGGAAGGAGAATCGCTTGAACCCAGGAGGCGGAGGTTGCAGCGAGCTGAGATCTGCCACCACCCCCCCATAAAAGGAAAGGATGGGTGTGGCTGCAGGTAAGTTAATAGGCTCAGGAGGTGATGGTTGAGAGAGGTCCTGTCTGTGTGCTGGCTTTGCCAAAACTAGTTTTATATCTAAGATTCTATATAGTCCTCAAGTGACTTTTATGTTTGAATGGAGCTAACGTGAACATTCTCATAAAAAGCATCCCGGTGCAAGTGAGTTGTGCATTTGAAGTTGGCATTGGGCTTTAGGAAAGCCAATCTGTCCAGTCTTATCTGCAGAAGGACTTCTTAGCAGCAGTCAGTTTTGGGGCTGTAAAGTGAAGAGGAGCTTTAGGTATTTGCCATTGACTAAAGTAAAAGCCAGAATCAAGCACAATACTTGTTTTGGCTTTTTCTCTCTGCCGTTTCTATTGGAAGTGCATGATTCTAATTTTGAAAACTCTATAGAAGTGTGTCCTGGAATGCCTAAGGTGCAGAGCCCTAAGCAGAGAGTGAGACTTGGGGTTGGGTCAGCACTGTGTTCAGAGGCCCCGTGTTCATGGTCAGCAGCACTTGTTTGTGAGGACAGTGGGGTCTGTAACGTGTGCCTGCCACAGTGTGCAGCTCAGACATGACCTTTGCAGGTCCTAGAAAACACATGTATTTCAGGCACGTGGAGTGTGTTGGGATCTGGGTGGCATCAGCGTCTGAGAAAACCTTGTTATGCAAAATGAAAATATAAATAAACATTAAAAGACTTAATGATTTCTTAAAGCAATATACCCTTTCATTAAATAAAAACAGGACATATAAAATCCATATCTAGTTTTACACATAGACATTTCATTCCGTGAATATCTCTTTAACATGAAACTGAACAGCTGTTTCTCCAGATGCCACATCAGGGCTCTGAAGGGAATTGTTGCTAAATCCAATACCATAGTTAGCTAGATGTGGAAAGAAATGCTACTAGATGTATCTGATCTAATCAGTAAGCCTCAGTGAACTAAAATTTAAACACACAGCATGGAATTAATGTGAGAATTTGGATTACATTCTAAACAAGTGGAACGTAATTGCTAGGCCTTTGAGCTTACCACATTCTAATTTTTATTATTTAAAAAGTATTAAGGATCCTCTTTGTTTTTTCTACAATAAGTTGTCATCGTGGCAGCCAATTGTTTTGAGAGAGAAAGTACAACATTATTATTTATGAGAAAGAGCTGACACACACAATCCATATATTTAGCTGACTCTAATATGCCTGGACCAGCATATTAAATTACATAGATAACTACCTGAAAGATAGATCTAGAAGGTTACAGGTAATTTTTAATGCAGGAACCATCAGCCCTGTACTGAAATGAGAAAAATACTCATCAACTACTTTATAACTTATTGCCATTCTACCCCATAGAGTGGTAAAATGAACAGCGGGAGAAATTTATGCTCTAGGTCTATTGGTCTAGAATAAGTGACCTGATAAAAGGTGAAAAAGTGGAATTTTCAAAACACACACACACACACACACACACACACAAAAGGGCTATTTACTTTGAAGAAATTTATTAGTAAAAACAACTAGTCAATCCTCTTTGACAAATAAATGATGAATTTCTTGAGTATCTTTCCATTTCTAAAACATGTATAAATAAAAATGTTCATTTATATTGCCAAGTTTAAGAAAGACTTTAAAATACTCTGAAGTACTTCAGAGCATATGATTTTAGAAAAAAAATATATATATAATCTACACATCTAGGAAAAATACTGGCAAGTCAAACGGCAGTATGTTAACAATTCCTATCTCTGATTGCTGTGACTATAGGAATTTTTATTATTTTTCCTTTATTAGTAGATATCAGCATTGAGCATGTATTACTTCCATACATTAATATATTATTAATATAACCCACTAAACAAGTAACACCCTGAGCATTTCGTACGCTGTGATGGGAAGTTCATAAACATCATTCAGATGATGTTAACCAAGCACTTGCTTTTGTTTGTCAAAGAACTCTCTTTTGCCTTTATCTTATATTATATTGATGAGGAAATTCTTTAATCTTTGTGATTTGATCCACTGCTTCTGTCACTCTTTGCCACGTATGCTTCTTATCCTCATGCCAAAGACCACAGCATCGGAGTACTGAACAGTGGCCACTTAGCCTGCAGCTGGCTCAGCCCATGTCCTCCCCCCACTTCCCAGAAACCTGGACTGGCCAGGGCTGCTCTGGCCTCACCACCATTGCCTTGGCCAGTCCTAGCCCACAGTCCTTATTATCAGCTAATGGGGATCTGAGACAGTGCCAGCTGTAGGTGGCATTTGTTCATCTGATTCACACAGCATTTTATCAATGATGAATTAATAGGTGCATTATAATTATATACTTTTTTTTAGTATAATATGCCTTCTTAGAGTAAATAAATGAGGGTATGTATTTTCCTTTAGAGAGTTTCAGACCACTAATTAGATTAGCTCTGTAATTAGCAAAATATAACTTGTGTGTTACCCATGGCAGATATGTTACCAGCTATAAAACCTTTATTAGAAAATGTGACAGAAAGGAAAGAAGGCACATGAGAGAAAAATCTGTTGATTTTGCAAAAGTAGCTGCTGGTAAAAACAGCTGTTACAAACCAGTGGTTCTTAATACTTCAGGATGTCTAAATGTATGAGTGTACTAGAAGCATTTGGAGGATGGGAGAGAACTCTTCTATAAATCGTACCCACTCATGTTGACTCTATGTGCCTTGTCCCCACCCTCCACTCAATGTCTCACCCACTTCCATGAGCCACTCTTCCTTGTGAGAGGTGTGTCGGGGCAGACAAAAGATTGAGACCCATTAATAGTGACATAAGAATGTGGAGAATATCATGGCACTTATATGGAGGATCTGTTCTTGAGAGGGATGGAAAGGAGTGGAGGATTTTTAAACATTGCAAGTTCAAGTGAAAAGTTATAGAGGTAACTCCAAATGCCACTGTAACTGTTATCAGAGGGAATGGAGACAGGAAAGGATGAACAGCATGAACCCCTTCCAATAGGTTTAGTCAGAAAACATTTCCCCAAAGTCAATAACTGATCTCACCAAACAGAATAAGAGTTTGCTCTTAAGAGCTGTGATGGGCTCAGTACTGACTCTTATTAACTCTATGTAATGGGCAAGAACTACTAACGGGAAGGCGCCAGAGGGCTCCTGTTTAGAAGGTGCATTAACTACCTTAGGCCACTAGGAATTTATTTAATAAATTGCTATTCTGGCATAGGAAATCACCCCTTCATGGCCTGAGAAAAAAGTGTTCCATGGAGCAGCAATTCACTCCCTTCTTGGCAGGAGGAACAAGCCCCATATACAATATTAAAAACCATCCATTTCTTCATCATTTAAAAAAGGATTCTGAGTTTTGGTCTTAAATTACTTGCATATAAATTATATTTGATGAATTTCTAAAGAATTTGATTTTCTTAAGACCTCATGCCATTTCACTTTTGAGAGAGAGAATATATACATACATTCACACTATGAAGGCTAAAAACAGCTGGTGAAAAAGTAAAAATTCAGTGTTGACATAAATCCTGTTGAAAGCATCTCAAAAAAGATAAAGGTTGTAATTTAAATCAAAGTTTCTTCATGTCGCCGTTCAGAACAACATGGTCATGACAGAAAAAAATGGGTCACATCAAAAAATGAGGTGAGTTTTAGAAGCTGAGATATCAGCCTTCCTTAAGGATGGCCACTGTAGGGCGCCATGATTAATTAAGGTATCTGCCAGTCATCGGGGCTTCAATCATTGCTTTGGAAAGGACAGAAAGCCCCAATATTTACATAGGGATCATACGCTCATATTCACAGTGGTGCTGCTGCTTCTCTTGGCAGCCTGTGACTTGCTGGCAAAATGTCTTCAATTATGGGCAAACTGCCTAGTCTCATATCATCACAAACCAATTTGTCAGGGTGTGTGTATTTGGAAAGCTCTGGAAACAGAAATGTTTTACTTATTTTAAGAGAGTGGGGAGAAACCCTAGTACACATACATTCAAAAAATACCAAGTCTTACAAAATTTTACCCTTAGACAAATATGTTTGTGCCCTCCATAAGGGAAAAAAGTAGAAATATCTATATTGATGTTCATGTGAAACAGCTCTATGGATGTTTACAGAGAAATTGTGGAATGGAGAGGCTAAAATCTCTCCACCTGAACTCCACATTTAAACTAATCAACATTACCATGGTTTTTCTTTAAATAAGTCCATATTATCTAGATATTTTTAATCACTATTTCTTCAATACTCTGTGATAATTGTGGGAGTTAAAGTATTAATTATAATAATTTATATTATAAATAACAAAAAGATATAAATGATATAAAGATAAATAAATGATACATGGAATGTGGAAAAGCGCCTATGGTAGCCAAAGTAAAATAAAGGAAAAGACAATTAATGAAATAAAACCCCAAATGAGGAAATACATTAGCATTCTTCCAGTTTTCTTGCTTCTCACCTTTCTCTTTCTCTGATATGTTATAAAATAAAATTTCAGAATTATGAGAACTAATAATTATTTGTACATAAATTATGTTAACACTAATTTCATTCCTCATCTACAGTTTTATATATGATATTTTAAGCTTTGAAAAATATCTGCTTGCTTGCAGAATTGATCGTACAGTGAATATCAACAAAATGAATGTTATTTTCCTGTTAGATTTAGTTTTGGGGTTTGAGTATTTATTTATTTGTTTATTTGTTTAATTCATATCTTTTCTGCTTGATTGTAAGTTTCCAGAGGGTAAGGACTATGTCTTTTTCATCACTATATTCTCAGCGCCTAGGGCAATTGTAATTCCTGCTAAAAATACTTTTTCAATGACTATTTTTGTTTGTTTTTTGTTTCTTGTTTTTTGAGATGGAGTCTCACGCTGTTGCCCAGGCTGGAGTACAGTGACGTGATCTCTGCTCACTGCAACCTCTGCCTCCCAGGTGCAAATGATTCTCCTATCTCAGCCTCCCGAGTAGCTGGGATTATAGGCATGTGCCACCACGCCAGCTAATTTTTGTATTTTTAGTAGAGATGGGATTTCATCATCATGGCCAGACTGGTCTCAAACTCCTGACCTCAAGTGATCCGCCTGCCTTGACTTCCCAATGTGCTGGGATTACAGGCGTGAACCACCACTCGCGGCCCTTTTCAATGACTATTGATGCTGTTCTAGAAAAGTATCTGGTATAAAAAATTGGAAATTTTGTAAAATAATTTCAGTTGAGAGATCATCTACTCCCATGTTATAATGGCTATATTAATATGCCAACAGGGATATGCTTTTCTGACTGGTGAATTTACTATAGAGTTACTTTTTCTCCTGCAGCAGTTTCAAGACTTGGTAGGACTTTCCCTTTTCTGGGCTCTCCCTTTGACTATCTGACATAGTTTGTTCTTCCCAATCTACCAGAGCAATCACTTATTTTGTTAAGTTCATAGAACTTAACCTCCTTTCTCTATTTCATGTCTAAGTTTATAATAACAAATAAAGCTAAACTGTGAGGATTTATTTTTCTGAGGTATGTTCTACAACTGGGAAACTTTCAGTGTTTGAAGCATTGCATTTTTCAAAATATGTCATGGATCTACTGTTTCAACTTTTTAAATTTAGCTCTCTATACATAGATTTCTTCAAAGGAGATATGTGTGCTTCTATGGTTTATAAGTGAAAGCAAATAAGTTAAGGTGAAACAAGCAATAATGTGAGGCAATTGAAGGCTAAGGAACAAAGTCCAGGGTACGGTCACTTAAATCTCCCTCATTCATTCTGAAAAGGAATCATTATAAGCAAATTAACAAATCTTAGTGAGAACTTGAAACATAGATACAGATCTTAATTTGTTTTCAAATAGTTTAGATAAATGCACAATATAAATAATATTGACCAGTTTTTTTTCCTCCTTACTGTTTTTTTTTTTTTTTTATTGAGACAGAGTCTCACTCTGTCGCCCAGGTCGGAGTGCAGTGGCATGATCTCAGCTCACTGCAACCTCCGCCTCCCAGGTTCAAGCAATTCTCCTGCCTCAGCCTCCTGAGTAGTAGTCCCAAGTAGGGACTACAGATGCACACCACCGTGCCCAGCTAATTTTTGCATTTTTAGTAGAGACAGGGTCTCATCATGTTGGCCAGGCTGGTCTCAAACTCTTGGCCTCAGGTGATCTGCCTGCCTCGGCCTCCCAAAGTGCTGAGATTACAGGCGTGAGCCACCATGCACAGCCTGCCCAGTTTCAATGAATCATTTCAGTTCTCCAAATAAAATGTGTTTTTTGTTACCCTGTGATGCAATTTTGAAATAGCTTTTGGAAGATCACTACTATAACAGTTTGCTTATCAAGACATTATACCAGGCTTACTTATTATAAGGATCACTTAGCTTACAGAAACTGGCATTTGGTTGTTTACCCCATCCATCTTTTTACTAATTTTCAATTCATGTACTAAGTACTCAAGTACTCAGTACTTCAGTTCACGAAATATGGGCATGATTCCATGTTACAGACAGCCTTGCTGGGGGATTATACCTTCTGATTTATGCCTGTGGTCCTGGCATTGTTATTATTATTATGAGATGAGGTCTCGCTCTGTTGCCTAGGCTGGCGTGCAGTGGCACAATTGGAGCTCACTGTAGCCTTCACCTTCTGGGCTCAAGTGATCCTCCTGCCTCAGCCTCCCCAGTAGCTGGGACTACCACGTACCACCATAGTTGTTGTACTAGTTTACATTTCCACCCACAGTATCAAAGTGTTCCCTTTTCACCACATCCACACCAACATCTACATAGCCTTTATATCAGTACAGGTTATAACATAGTTATAATGAGGTTATAAATTTTTTTTTGTAGAGACAGAATCTCACTATGTTGCCCGGGCTGGTCTCAAACTCCTAGGCTCAAGCAATCCTCCTGCCTTGGCATCCCAAAGTGCTGGGATTACAGGTGTGAGCCACCATGTCCTACCTGGCATTATTATTTTAACAATGCCTGTTTTCACTTTCAAAAGTTTAGACAGTAATTTATATGTTAGTCCATCTGTAGGGACTTTTAAAACACCTTCCACATATTTTTCCCCACTTCTCTCCACCTCTGATTCTCACAGACCAAGCCTGTCTTTCTGATATGTACCACAGAGACAAATCTAGCTTGGTCGTTATGAAACATAAAGGATTAGGAGTTGGAGCCAGACTACCTGGGTCCAAATCCCAGCTCTGCCATTTTCTGTCTGTGTGATCTCGAGCAGGCTAGCCAGCCTCTCCAGGCCCCGGCGTCCTCATCTGAGCATGGGGGAATGGTAGTAGCACTTCTTAGAAAGGCAGTAAAATATAGCAGTTACCAACCTAGACTTTCATATCCAACTGCATGGGTATGAATCCACCATAACTTAAGGCTGTGACAGCATTAAACACATTGATATATATATTCTTAAAATAAAGCTTGGCACATAAAAAATGCTTAGTATATGTTAGCAATTGTTATTAGTGCTCTGAAGATTAAATATAGTATAAGAGTGATGCGTAACACATAGTCAGCACTTAATTAATGAAATCCAATAGTGTCACTGGATACTTACCTGGAATGTCTCTGGCTTATCCCCCTGCCTAATCCCAGCACTAATGTATTCTTCACAGATATTCTAAATATGTGCATACATTTGTATGTGCATAGGCCCAGAATTAGAAACTCTGAGCAGATATTGCTTTATCTCTCCAAATAGACTGCTCAGGGCTGCCAAATTGCAGTTAAAAATCTAGCACAATGCCAGCACATTTCAAATAAGATGCAAATATGAAATTCACTTACTCTTAAAGGGTATATAAAGGCTTTGCTAAATTAGAAAGGCAGAGAAGGGAGGTTTATTTATCCTGTTTATTTGAAGTGAGAGCCAGAATCATGATGATTTAACAGTCCTAAATATTTCCTTGGGTTTTTCCAGGAGAGAGAGATTGTATTTATCTCTTAAAGGCCCACACCTATTTCCACAAAGGAACTGGGAGTAATTTTATTTATTTAATGTTTCTCAAAGAAATCCACGATAGCTGGGTCTGTGTTTTTCTCATTTAAAAATCCACCTACGTAGCATAGTGTTTAGCTCATTGTATGCCCTCATTAACTGTTGGTTGTTTGTTTTTTGAAACAGAGTCTTGCTCTATTGCCCAGACTGGAGTACAGTGGCATGATCTCAGCTCACTGCAACCTCCGTCTCCTGGGCTCAAGTAATCCTCCCACCTTGGCCTCCCGAGTAGCTGGGATTACAGGCATGCACTGCCATGCCTGGTTAATTTTTGTACTTTTTGTAGAGATAGGGTTTCATCATGTTGCCTAGGCTGATCTTGAACTCCTGAGCTCAAGTTATCTACCCACCTCAGCCTCCCAGTGCTGGGATTACAAGTGTGAGCCACTGCGCCTGGCCTCAGTAACTGCTTAATAAACCAATACTAGATGAATGATTGGCTTCTTTATTGGAAATAATGCTGCTTTGGTAAAGAGAATGCTTTCTCAGAAATGATTTTCACCTAGAAAAATCTAATGGTTACCTACTGGTATCTGTTTTCCTGTAAGAAGTAACTAAATGGTAGTAAATTGTCTTGTTTTTAAGATGTGGTCAAGGACTTAAGATTATTTTGATGTTGTGTGTTATTTATCTTTGTTTAAATGTATTCAAGGTTAAAATGAAATGAACTTTATACCTTTATATGACTTTTTCTCCTGGGTGTATTAGTGCTACTCTTTGAGGTCTTTTAAAAAGCTGTTAAACAATGTAAAACCATGGAAACAATAGATGGAAAAAATTGCTTATCTAAGACAGACTCTTACCTGTATTGTTTCCATAACAGCATCAATTTATGAACAACAACAACAACAACAGTAAAAACAAGATGGGGAAAAGGTCAACAGAGCAACTACGTCTCTCAAGATCAACCATTTCACAGAATGCTCATACTGATAAGAAAAACACTTCACTCTTCAACCATGATGGTTTAAGTGTATAACTCAAAGAAGGTGTAACTCCAGTGGCATATAAAGCTGCTTCAGAGTGTGCACTACCTGATTGTCCTTGTATCCCTCACGTGCCCAGCGCGGGGCCCTGCACCTGCTGCCACTCAGGGAGTGTTTGCTGAATTGAAGGGGGTCGCCACACACGGGAGGGGTCAGCCACTGCTGGATGTGTCAGTTTTCTTTCTTTCTTCTCACTTATGTACTAAGAACAGAGTTCACTAATGTGAAATCTGCTTGACCTGCTGGAGTATGTGACACTTTATGCATAGTTTTGAACGTTTCCTTATGACCAGCTTACATCTTATGGCTTGCACTATAAGGATGGACATTCTAGCACAAAACCAAATCAGTCATACATCTGGATAACAGGCTGCTCAGTTTTCTATTGAAATGGGGATTGTATTCATTTAGAAATAGGGGATTTTCACTAATTTGAAAAAACTAAGGATATAAAGATGTCTGTGGCATTTTTGGAGAATGAAGCTGTGACGAGCATATAGCATCTACATTTACAGGTCACCCTGACCCCCAGGACAGCACCTCCTTCAGGTGCTCCCTCGGAGCCCTTTCAGAGTTCCTGTGCCACCTCTGAGAAGGGCTCAGGAGGCAGTATCCCTCAGCAAGCAGCTCTTCTGTCTCTAGAAGTCTCTCCAGGTTTTCTAGCCTGGTGGGTAAGATAGCCACAGGAGCATTGGGAAAAACAGATCAGAATTAGTGCCGGAAAGTAGTAGAGAATTTTACTCTCTCCTGAGGCCCTGATGTGCCTCACCCTTTATGTTCAAGGAGATGGGCTCAAGCGATCCTCCAGCCTCAGCTTCCTAAATAGATGGGACTACAGACACGTACCACCACACCCAGCCAATGTTTTTATTTTTTAGTTTTTTGTAGAGACAGGATCTCACTGTTTTGCCCAGGTTGGTCTCGAACTGCTAGGCTCCAGCAATCCTCCTGCCTAAACAGGTATTTTCCTAAACAAAGCCCCACCTTTTCTCATATGAATTGTTCCACTCCCCTAGTGGCTGCAGAAGGTTTCTCTCCCACCATAGAAATGAAGAGGCAGCTAGAATGAAGTAGGATCAGTGCAAGGAAAGAGGTGGGTGCGGGCTGCCATGGGAGTGTGGGAGAGGCACCTCACATGGTCGCAGACCTTCAGGGATGGCTCCCAGAGGAAGAGGCGGGCATCTTAGTTAAGCAGCCAGCACATCCCAACACAAGAAATTGGCTCCTATGGATTTAAAGAGTGAACATAATTTAAAGAATGACATCCAAATATGTAAAGCTCTACTCAATTCAGATAGACTCTATTCTCCTAAAAGCCCGGGTTCATGTGTTAATAATACCCAGCAACTAGATGATGGTCTTGATTATGAACATGTTCGCTCTGAAGGATTGGGCAAGATGCTTAACATTTCGGTGCATCAGTCTGCTCTTCTGCAAAACAGATAATAACACCCATATTGAAAGGATGCATGAAGAATGTGTGAGAGAACATATGTTAAGTGTCCAGCCTGGGATCCGACATGGAGTAGAATTTATAGATGGTTAGCACAGCTGTTACCGTCATTCTTTTTTCTTACACTGTATTCAGGATCCGTAACATTCATCCACCATTGAGATCTTGAACCTCCTTGAGCCAGAGGTAGCTCCTAGACTTTTGGAGCTACAAGAGACTTCAGGATCATGTAGTCTAGGTGTTTGATTTTTTTTAACAGCTATGTGGTGGAGTCCTGGGATACTGCAGAGGTAATTAAGGTTGTAAGGGATTGGGTTTGGGTTCATGTGTCAGGGAAATGGTGTGGTAGAGGGAAGTGGCTTTATTAGATCACACCAGAAGTTAGTGGCTGGGACTGCAGTCCAGCACTCATGCATTTGCTCATTTATTCACTCATTCATTCATTTTACTGAACATTGAGATCTTACTCTGTATCATGCACTAGGAAAATAAAAGGCTTTATAGTCCTAAGCAAAATTAGACCTGTGTCCCTATCCTAACAGAGCTGAGAGTCCAGTAGGGAGACAGAAAACATACAAATAAATATCCAAGTAAATGTATGATAAATGTATGATCAATACACTGAAGCAAAAGGAAGGGAGGCTAAGGGGAAGGGGTGAGAAACCTATTTAGATTAAGGAACCAAGAAAGGCCATCTGTGCAAAAAGTCACTGATTTAACAGAGCTTATAGAAGTGCCATAAAATGTTTGATCAATAAATCTGGTATATTCTTTATAGCGAATGTGTTGGCAATAGTAACCAATGCCCCAGCTGTGTATTGAAGCATTAGTATTAGTCACTTGCAATTGCCTGAATGCAGCGTTTTTCAAGCTGCCTTTATCTGAAGGTTTTTCAGAGAGTGACATAACTTGAACACAGATTTCAAAATGATTAAAACTGCAAAAGCATGCATCAAAGTTAGACTCTGCTCTGCTCGCTTCTCCACAGTCATATCTTGGGCTTACTTTCCTTCTCCACGTCTGAAGGCTTAGAGGACACATCCATTGTAGGAGCTCTAAGACTCTTTTGAAGACTCATCCCCATGAAAGTAAAATAAAAAAGCAATAGGCAGCCGGGTCCGGTGGCTCACACCTGTAATCACAGCACTTTGGGAGGCCAAGGTGGGCAGATCACCTGAGGTCAGGAGTTTGAGACCAGCCTGGCCAACGTGGTGAAACCCCGTCTGTACTAAAAATACAAAACTTAGCCTGGCTTGGTGTGTGGGTGCCTGTAATCCCAGATACTCAGGGGGCTGAGGCAGGAGAATCGCTGGAATCTGGGAGGCAGAGGTTGCAGTCAGCTGAGGTCGTGTCACTGCACTCCAGCCTGGGTGACAGAGTGAGACTCAGTCTCAGGAAAAAAAAGAGCAATGGCAGCAAAAGAATAAAATGCAACAATGAGCATTTCCATTTCCTAGTCTGAATTAGACCATTTGTGAATTATCAATAGCTGAGTACTTGGATCCCTTTTTCCCTATCCTTTGCTCATCTCTCGCTCATTTGCTTGCTAAGATGTGATCAGAGTTAGGTAATAGCAGAATGTGGAGAATGCAATAGTCTCTGTTCCTTTTTGTTAACAGCTGTTGTAAAAGGTTTTGAGAGCAGAGAAGATTGAAGGTAAAATGAGACTATAACTAAGTTCACAGATAATGTCATTGATTTTAATTATGCCAAGTTCTGAGTAGCAGACTGAGACACAGTTTATTCTGCAAGTTTTTATCTAATCCATTATATTACAAAGGTAGGTATTGGCAAATTGTTGTCTCCACTTTAAGGTCTATTATTAAACAGATCTAGTAGAGTTATTATGACAGCAGATTCCTTTTAGTATTCAAAGGGGAAAGACAGGGGGATGGAGCGGGGGGACGTTCAGAGCCCATCCAAACTCCAGCTTTACTTGGGGAAGATAACTGTAAACACGCTTCACTAACAGTCAATCAGAAGTGGTCACCAACCAGGCATCTCTCAGAAATTTTGCCATATGAAGAAAATTGGAGTCCAACCTGAAGGTCTTCAGGTAATTCAAGAGGTTGAAGTAGCCTCTGAAGTCTCTTAGGAAAACCGAAGTAACTTCAGTATCATTTTGTTAACTATTCGTATATTCTTTCCTCAGAAGTTGGTGATGCCTGCATCTTGAAAGATGATAGTTCTGCTTACCAGAATTTTTATTCATCTAGTACATCCCTTCTCTAACCCCAGGTGGAAAATATAACTTATCCTACTTGACTAAAACTACAGATGAAAAACTTGCTGAAGCTATTAATTTTATGTGTTAGAATAAGTTTCATATGCTATCTTAGTACTTGCTGTACCTGTTAAGACCACTGCATAATATAACGTCTTGAGAGTTGCTCTAGCTCAGAGATTCACGCAGCCTTGAGCAGCTCCTTAAAAAATGCCTAATATATTTGGAATGTTTGCACAAATTATGAGATCTATTTCTCAGAATAATGACAATAATAAGCATTGATATTATTAACACCATGCAAAAAGCTTTATATGCAACATATAACTTAGTAGTCACATCAAGTTATGAGAGTACTCTTATTTCCCCCATTAGTTTGAAACTTAGAATAACTTTCCCAATAGTTAACCCAGATTTTAATTTTAACTTGGCTCTTCAACCCAGTCTTTGGCGAACTGCTATTATTAGGCCTCTAGAATAAATGTGCCCCAGACTATCCCCACCCCCTACTGTATTTTTAGTAGCGACTAAACTACTTTTTTTTTTTTTTTTTTTTTTGAGACAGAGTCTTGCTCTGTCACTGAGGCTGGAGTGCAGTGGTACCATCTTGGTTCACTGCAACCTCCGCCTCCTAGGCTCAAGAGATTCTCCTGCCTCAGCCTCCTGAGTAGCTGGGACTACAGGTGCCTGCCACCACACCCAGCTAATTTTTGTGTTTTTAGTAGAGACAGGGTTTCACCATGTTGGCCAGGATGGTCTCGATCTCCTGACCTCATGATCCACCTGCCTTGGCCTCCCAAAGTGCTGGGATTACAGGCATGAGCCACTGTGCCCAGTCTAAACTACTATTTTTTTAATTAGTAGGCAAGCCATCCATATTCCTCATGTTTCAATTTTCTTACCTGGAAAATAGTGATAGCAGGGGCCCTCTATACAGCTCCATATTACTCTTATTATTAGGAAGCACATGCATGTGGGATAGACTTTTAGCAGCATAGATTGTGCTAGCCAGGGATATAATGTAAAATGTGTTTGGAACACATGCTGATTGCATGATGAGTTTGGCTGTAATCCCTTCTGTGTTTGTCAGTTTCCCAGTTAAGTAAGAAACTCAAGGCCATGGAAAAGTAACTGAAAATTGGCTGGAAAACCGGATTACTTAACTATTTCTTTTTTCCTCATTTGCTTTCTCCTCTTTGCCAGGATTATGTTTGCTGATTCTGTCTCCATTTTTTAAAATTATTATTATACTTTAAGTTCCAGGGTACATGTGCACAACATGCAGGTTTGTTACATATGTATACATGTGCCATGTTGGTGTGCTACACCCATTAAGCCATCATTTACATTAGGTATATTCTCCTAACACTATCCCTCCCTGCTCCCCACACCCCACAACAGGCCCTGGTGTGTGATGATCCCCTTCCTGTGTCCAAGTGTTCTCATTGTTCACTTCCCACCTATGAGTAAGAACATGCGGTGTTTGGTTTTCTGTCCTTGCGATAGTTTGCTGAGAATGATGGTTTCCAGCTGCATCCATGTCCCTACAAAGGACATGAACTCATCCTTTTTTATGGCTGCATAGTATTCCATGGTGTATATGTACCTATATGTACCACATTTTCATCATCACTGGCCATCAGAGAAATGCTAATCAAAACCACAGTGAGATACCATCATCTTACACCAGTTAGAATGACGATCATTAAAAAGTCAGGAAAGCACATCAAAAAGCTTATCCACGATGATCAAGTGGGCTTCATCCCTGGGATGCAAGGCTGGTTCAACATATGCAAATCAATAAACATAATCCAGCGTATAAACAGAACCAAAGACAAAAACCACCTGATTATCTCAATAGGTGCAGAAAAGGCCTTTGAAAAAATTCAACAGCCCTTCATTTTAAAAACTCTCAATACATTCGGTATTGATAGAATGTGTCTCAAAATAATAAGAGCTATTTATGACAAACCCACAGCCAGTATCATACAAATGGGCAAAAACTGGAAGTATTCCCCTTGAAAACCGGCACAAGACAGGGATGCCCTCTCTCACCACTCCTATTCAACATAGTGTTGAAAGTTCTGGCCAGGGCAATCAGGCAGGAGAAAGAAAGAAAGGGTATTCAATTAGGAAAAGAAGAAGTCAAATTGTCCCTGTTTGCAGATGACATGATTGTATATTTAGAAAACCCCATCGTCTCAGCCCAAAATCTCCTTAAGCTGATAAGCAACTTCAGCAAAGTCTCAGGATACAAAATCAATGTGCAAAAGTCACAAGCATTCTTATACACAAATAACAAACAGAGAGCCAAATCATGAGTGAACTCCCATTCACAATTTCTTCAAAGAGAATAAAATACCTAGGAATCCAACTTACAAGGGATATCAAGGACCTCTTCAAGGAGAACTACAAAGCACTGTTCAATGAAATAAAAGAGGACACAAACAAATGGAAGAACATTCCATGCTCATGGATAGGAAGAATCAATATCGTGAAAATGGCCATACTGCCCAAGGTAATTTATAGATTCAATGCCATCCCCATCAAGCTACCAATGAGTTTCTTCACAGAATTGGAAAAAACTGCTTTAAAGTTCATATGGAACCAAAAAAGAGCCCACATTGCCAAGACAATCCTAAGCAAAAAGAACAAAGCTGGAGGCATCATGCTACCTGACTTCAAACTATACTACAAGGCTACAGTAACCAAAACAGCATGGTACTGGCACCAAAACAGAGATATAGACCAATGGAACAGAACAGAGTCCTCAGAAATAATACCACACATCTACAGCCATCTGATCTTTGACAAACCTCAGAAAAACAAGAAATGGGGAAAGGATTCCCTATTTAATAAATGGTGCTAGCCATAAGTAGAAAGCTGAAACTGGATCCCTTCCTTATACCTTATACAAAAATTAATTCAAGATGGATTAGAGACTTAAATGTTAGACCTAAAACCATAAAAACCCTAGAAGAAAACCTAGGCAATACCATTAAGGACATAGGCATGGGCAAGGACTTCATGTCTAAAACACCAAAAGCAATGACAACAAAAGCCAAAATTGACAAATGGGATCTAATTAAACTAAAGAGCTTCTGCACAGCAAAAGAAACTACCATCAGAGTGAACAGGCAACCTAAAGAATGGGAGAAAATTTTTGCAATCTACTCATCAGACAAAGGGCTAATATCCAGAACCTACAAAGAACTCAAACAAATTTACAAGAAAAAAAACAAACAACCCCATCAAAAAGTAGGCAAAGGATATGAGCAGACACTTCTCAAAAGAAGACATTTATGCAGCCAACAGACACATGAAAAAATGCTCATCATCACTAGCCATCAGAGAAATGCAAATCAAAACCACAATGAGATACCATCTCACACTAGTTAGAATGGCGATCATTAAAAAGTCAGGAAACAACAGGTACTGGAGAGGATGTGGAGAAATAGGAACACTTTTCCACTATTGGTGGGACTGTAAACTAGTTCAACCATTGTGGAAGACAGTGTGGCGATTCCTCAAGGATCTAGAACTAGAAATACCATTTGACCCAGCCATCCCATTACTGGGTATATACCCAAAGGATTATAAGTCATGCTGCTATAAAGACACATGCACACGTATGTTTATTGTGGCACTATTCACAATAGCAAAGACTTGGAACCAACCCAAATGTCCATCAATGACACACTGGATTAAGAAAATGTGGTACATATACACCATGGAATACTATGTAGCCATAAAAAATGGATGAGTTCATGTCCTTTGTAGGGACATGGATGCAGCTGGAAACCATCATTCTCAGCAAACTATTGCAAGAACAGAAAACCAAACACCGCATGTTCTCATTCATAGGTGGGAATTGAACAATGAGATCAGCTGGACACAGGAAGGGGAATATCACACACCGGGACCTGTTGTGGGGTTGGGGAAGGGGGAAGGGATAGCAGTAGGTGATATACCTAATGTAAATGACGAGTTAATGGGTGCAGCACACCAACATGGTACATGTATACATATATAACAAACCTGCACGTTGTGCACATGTACCCTAGAACATAAAGTACATAAAAAAAAGAATATAAAGTTCTCTACAATGTCAGTAGAAGAGTTGAAAGTTAATTCATGTTTTTTCAGTGCAATTTAACTTCACCATGAAACTTCCATGTGTGTAGCAATACTGCAAAATGTACTACAAAAGCATATTTCAGAAATCTAAAAACATGATAGTAATGAGGAGTAAGATGAAGTTTGCATAACTCTAATAAAGACAATGTAATAAAAAAAAAAGTCAGGAAACAACAGGTGCTGGAGAGGATGTGGAGAAATAGGAACACTTTTCCACTGTTAGTGGGACTATAAACTAGTTCAACCATTGTGGAAGACAGTGTGGCGATTCCTCAAGGATCTAGAAATAGAAATACCATTTGGCCCAGCCATCCCATTACTGGGTATATACCCAAAGGATTATATATCATGCTGCTATAAAGACACATGCACACGTATGTTTATTGTGGCACTATTCACAATAGCAAAGACTTGGAACTAACCCAAATGCCCATCAATGATAGGCTGGATTCTTCCTCCATTTTTTTAATGATTCCTGTGATTTGTCAAGCAATATGTCATAGTATAGATGAGTTATTGGCTAATGACTGTCTTTGCCTCGGTGCCTTCAGTACTGTAAACTTTCTTATAAAATATTCTCAAGTTTTAAACTTAGCATGATTTTTAAACATTGATTAAAAAGTATATTTTCAGTTGCATATTTATTAGACCTACTAGTCTGTGGTTATGGCCATAATTGCCACTCTGGCAAAATTTTGGTTTGTATGTATATATGAATTCTAATGGAAACTAATGTTCATTCTCTACAAATATATTTTTCAGAGAAAATGGGATTATCATTTGCTGTGAGATTGTCATGTTAATAATTCAATTTGAATAATGAGCTATTAAGCACTCCAGTATTTCTCTTTCCCCAATTATTAATGAGTTATTACCAAAAACTCTATAAAACTATAGGAATGATAAGCATCACTTAGATTTGCTCTAGCCACACTTCGTAAACAATACTTCTTTTACAAGTATTTTTAAAATTTACTTAACAAAACTGCCCATCCACTAACATTTGTACACATCTGCTTCATTGGTTAGATAGGTGTTATGGAAGAAGGGTCTATGTCTGGTTTGATTTTATTTAGAAAAATGTCACGTGAACTAGTTGCATGAACTGATGGTAATGTTTCTTTACATTTATTCAGAACCTTCCATTTCAGAGGAAATGGGTTACTTTTGAGGGCCATGTGCTTTAAGTTTCAGATAAATGTCATTTGAGGACTTTTCTTTCATGCCTTAAGTGCTTATGGTTCTGGGTCATGGTGGAAATGTGGGGAGTGGACACCCAGCTGAGGAATCACCTGGATTCGTGATAGCATGGGCATCCTGGGATGCCATTGTCTAGTTAGCCAGCAAGTATTTTGGAAGGATATTTATCATACAGATGGATCTTTAGAAAATCACCATTTTCTCAACTGTAAGGTTGATGATTTTTAGGATTAATTAGTAAGGTTATTAATCCAAACAATTAAATTCTCTCCTAAGAGTACAGCTGTCTGATTAATTAATCTATTAATTAATCAGTGGCTCCTCCAGATGTCTATTGAGATACTGTCCCTTGAGCACTGCTGAGATGTGTTTTCAGACCATGAATTAATCCGTTTCACTTATTCAACTCTACAGTAAAAGGAGACTATTTATTAAGAGAGCCCAGTTGTGGGTTTGCTGTGAACAAAAATCTATTTGTAATTATTTCAGGTTATCCTTCTCACTCACGTATGTGACATACTTCTGTGTTGTGAATTGATAACGTTTGATAAAATCTTAATAGCTTTTTAGATGTATTTCCTCTCACCCTACCAGAAAGTGTACTTACAAAATTAAACATTGCAGTTGAACAGAGAAGAGTCATCACGTTCTAAAACATGATTTATTTATTTCAATAAAGCAAGAAAATTATACCAGTAATTCTAGTCATATAAATTTCATGATCTCTTCAAGAGCCACTGTTTTCCAAGGCAAAACTTGATGCTGCAACCAGTTTTTTCCTGACTCTTGCTTCAAACTCACATGAGCTCCAGGTTCCCTCAACAGTCCTTCTGTGGCTGTAGCTAGGAATCACCAGGGAGTCATGATCTGGTAGCTTACAGGGTGACTTCTCCCTCTGGGCATGACTGACCCACCCTGTCTTCTGGTCACCTAGATACTGCCCAGATAAGAACCACCCTGCTGACCAGGACACTCAGAGCACCCCAGGCCTGCATAGCTGCTCCTTGGGATGGCTCCCTCCTTCCTGGTGCCATGCTACTTTGGCTGGATTATGCCAGGCCCTCCAGGCAGAGTCACCACACCATTGATGCAGTGGAGTCTGGAGGTGACAAAGTTGCCAGGTATTCTTTTTTCTTTTCTTTTACCAATTATTTTATTTTGTTTTATTTTTGAGACAAGGTCTGGCTCTATCGCCTGAACTGGATTTCAATGGTGTGATCATGGCTCCCTGCAACCTCCGCCTCCTGGGTTCAAGCAATCTTCCCACCACAGTCCCCCAAGTAGCTGGGACTACATGCATGCACCACTACACCTGACTAATTTTTGTATTTTTTCTAGAGAAGGAGTTTCGCCATGGTTCCCAGCTGGTCTCCAACTCCTGAGCTCAAGTGAACCACCTGCTTCAACCTCTCGAAATGTTGGGATTACGGGCATGAGCCACCGTGGCTAGCATATTCTTTTTAAAATGAAAAAGCATGGTTCTCTTTCCCCTGCTTTTTTGGCAGCAATATAGTACAGCAGAAAACAATATAGATTTTGAATCAGAAAGCCCTGGGTTTGAGGCATTCATCTACCCAATGTCTACATAGATTAAAAACAGGATAATCATGATGATGTTGACTTCACAGGTAGCTGTGAGAAATTGCACTGGGAAAACTGAATAGAATCCAGGCATCTCATTCTGCTCTTTCTGGAATCCAACCCTTGGATCCCCTGCAGAGTTAAGACCATCCTCTTCTGTACATCTGACATGTGCATGCATTCATTCATTCGTCAATCTGCACCTACTGTGTATCTATCATTAATATTTAGGACTGTGTTGATGTATGTCCTGAAGGTGTGTCCCAAGTGCATAAAGTTGGGGAAGAAGACAGGAGAGAAGAAAAAGCCTGGGTAGAGGTTGAGGTTGCAGATTAATTGGAACTGAATATGCACAAATTAAAGGGACAAAGGCTGAGGATGTACTTCTGGGGAACACAGACATTTCAAGGGAGGGCAGGAGAACTGTTCAATAATGAATGCTGACACTGTGTCATAGAACACTGAGGACATCTGGTCAGTGGAGGGGGAGGAGAACTGAGAACCACAGTGGGGGAGGTTGCAGAAGATGAGGGAGAGTTCCAAGGGGCACGTGGAAGCATACCAAATGGTTCCAAGTGTCCCTTTGGTTGGACAAGGCTAGGACTTCTATGACCTTGATGGAGTGATGGCAAAGAATGCCAAATTGCTGTGGGTTTAGAAGTGAGTAAGGAGAATGTATAGGTTTCTTGAAAGAAGCCTGACTCTAAAGGCAAGAAGGCAGTAAAAGAGACAAACAGGGCTAAGAGGTTTGTATTTTCAGACTGCACAATGTTGTGATAAGTTTCAGATAATTTTGCTTGCCACAACAATTTAAACTTTGCAGTGAGATAAGGTTTCTAAAATTGTAAAATGTTAATGAATCTGTGAGCACAATGTTAATTATTAAAGTATAAATTCTAATCTAATCTAGCCATAGAAGTTGTTGGAATTGTAGGGAAAATGTATTTTTGAAATTTTTAAAAATTCTTTTCTTCCAGATAAAATCTGAGATTTTGACTAGTGAAATCCTTTGGGGGGAAAAGGACATGTCCACATACTTTTCTGTGACCTCCTTTGAGGCCTCAGCATTAAACTTGAAATGTTTCTTTCCTGAGTTAGAATTAGAAGTGAAGAGAACCAGAACCTTTGTCAGTTCATACTTCCGTTCCATTTCTTGTCACAAGAGATTTGTGAAAACGAACACAGTTTTGCTTCACTGCTTGGTAAAGCCAAAGACCTCACTACCAGACTGGTCATTGGCTGTTTCTCTCAGTTATTCATGTAAAAGTGTTATTTACATGTATTTTATTGTAACAGCCTGACTTCTGCGGCAGTAAGGAAACAAATGCTGAACTTAGTGTACTGCTGGGGCTCCAAGAGGTCCCAGCAGGTATGTATGGGACCAGGAGGTGTGTATGGGACCAGGAGGTGTATATGGGACCAGGAGGTGTGTGTCGGACCAGTCGTGGTCACCCCATCCCTCTCCTGCTGCCCGTTTCTCCTGGAGCATTCTGGTTTGGGGAGTGAGAGCCACTCTACTTGGAGGAAAAATGACCAGGGAACATGGATCCTCTTTGCAGTGTGGTCAGAACAGATGCTAGATATTGAGCCTCTGGGTCCGTGAGGAGCTCCTTCTCAATGGAAAGGTTGTAGGAATGGTTCCTCGTGGATATTCTATTTAGTCAGGAGCTCTAATGACTTCTGCAGCAGTTTTCCCTGACCCGTCCTCTTCCACGTATCTCTGCTGTCACTCCAACCCTGCTCTAGGGAGTTCACCTGGGAGGCAGCCTGTGCCTGCATAGAGACTAAGGAAAAGTCCATACTTTGAGATGGTAAACTTTTCTTTGATTTTGCTTCTTGGCTTCAGGTAGGTTTTCTATTCCTTGATAGATAAAAGAGGTAAAGAAATAGCACTGAGCGATGACCAGCCTCCCATTCTTGGGAGTTTCATATGGAGCCTCCTCCCACCCTCCTGTCTAGTTCACAGGGTTCCCTGATCTCCGATTTGTCTTTCTCTTCACTTTCAAAATTAGGTAAAGAAACATATCTATTCTTGGAGTACATCACTTTTCTCCACCCTCCCTCTCCTCATTTAGAATCCTATGTTTTGACATAATCTATCATGGATTGTCACCCTTGATGATTAAAAATGGCACTAATGAGATGAGGCTTGTCAAGACTTGATCACAGGGTCTCTATGTTCTGTCAGATGGTAATAGGACATCTTCAAGAGACTTTGAGAAAGCAGAAAGTGTGAGAACAAATTATGGATTCTTGTGGATAAGGGCAGAGGTGAGATGAGGCTACCTCAAATCTGATTCCTTAAGGAAATGGAATGCTGCTCTAGCAGTTCTACCCTTGACTGTGTGTGAACAGTGCACCAGGCAATATGGAATGAATGCTAAAACTTAAAACTAGATCGTCACAATCGTACAGTCTTAAAAATCATGGGTGGGCTGTTCTTGCTGTGATTGGGACCGAACTCTGATTATTTTATTTGGGTGACAAACAACACATGAAAGGCTGACAGATGTATTCGCTTTCCATGGGTTCCATTTAGAATGCACAGGCTGACCGCAGACAGGTGAGACCGAGTTTACACACTTCTTCAGTGGAGCGTGTTTGAGATCCACCTTCTATTCTCCATCAGTGTGGTGTGTCCAGCAACTTGGCAGCAGTTCATTAGGAAATGGGTATCCAAAAATAAGCAAATCACAAAATCCATCAGGTTTCTCCCATATGAGTTTATAGATTGTAAATGCACATTATTTGTCCGTCCCCTAAACACCATAAATCAGACTTTTTTTTTTTTTTTTTTTTTTTTTTTTTTGCTGGACTGCGGGCAACTATTTCATTCAGATATTTGGATAATCAGTTTATTTTTATTTCTAGAACAACCTCTCTAACTCATGTAAGGACTTATTTTACTGTATGATTTGTATCTGACTGTACCTTGTGGTTTAAAAAAAAAAAAAAAAAAACATCGTACACGTGTCAATTTAATATTGTTTTAGAGAGTAGGAACTTCGGTGCGTCCTGAGCTCACACTTTGATCAGATCTTCCCAACGGAACACATGTCCATGTACACGTTGTTTGAAAATAAACATACCGTAGATTATAATGCTCTGTCCTGGTCATGAATTGAAACACTTGTTAGAAAGATAGAAAATAAGAAACAAAATTAAATAATTAAGTTAAAGCATTATTTTCGCCTCATGTTACCGTTCTTCATGTCTTATGTGGTATTAAAGGATTAATCACGGTATGTTGCCCGTCGACCCATAGATTTGACACAGTTTACTTCACCGTGAATGCAATTATGCATTTTGGGGTTTTCATGAAGAAGCAGCTGCCAGAAGGAATGGGTACTAGGGAGTGTTCATATTTCATGAAAGCTATCTTAGTGCATTGCTTCCTTCACTTGAATTAGCACTCAATTGTCCTAAAGGAAGGGGCTGAAGACTCAGCAGAGTTGTAAGAGACCTCCAATCTCATTAGTATAACAGCAGCTGCCTGAATTTGCTCACATCAAATTGCAGCAACTTGTTTCATTCTGGTTTTGCTGTCTTACTTTGTAAGAGATACAAATGCATTTCACATTTTTAAAATATTCTCACACAGATTGAGAACTACATAACAGCTTGAGAACTGGTCAAACCTTTCACTTCTTAGATATCTTTCATTCCCATTTGGGTTGGACAGGCTAAAGACTGAAAGTGCATCATTTTCAACATAACATTTTCAATTCTAAACCAAACAATTGGACTGGAAAGGGTAACAGTGCTGAGTTAATGCCATTAATTCTGCATTAAAAATTATACTAATGTATTTTTCCAAATTACCTATAGGGATAGTATATCAGGTCATATTTCAGAAGTGTTCCTTTGCTATGTTTGAAGTGATCCTTGTGGAAACAAACATTGTCACAAAAATTCTCACCCAGTAGGGCAGGCGTAGTGGCTCATGCCTGTAATCCCAGCATTTTGGGAGGCTGAGGTGGGTGAATCATCTGAGGTCAGGAGTTCAAGACCATCCTGGCCAACATGGTGAAACCCTGTCTCTACTAAAAATACAAAAATTAGCCAGGCGTGGTGGTGGTAGCCTGTAATCCCAGCTACTCGGGAGGCTGAGGCAGGAGAATCACTTGAACCTGGGAGGCGGGGGTTGCAGTGAGCCGAGATTGCACCCCTGCACTCTAGCCTGGGAGACAGTGTGAGACTCTGTCTCAAAAAAAAAAAAAAAAAAAAAAAAAAAAAAAAAAGAAAAGAAAAACAACAAAAAAACTCGCCCAATAAAATAGAGTAGTTCTAGAATAAGAAGAGTTAATAGGTAATTGAACATAGAAGAAAGAAATATTCAGGCCAATAATGCTAAAATGAAATGTGTGGGTGTGGAGGATGAGGGATGCTGAAAGCCCAACTGTGTCTGGATCTAGTGGAAGAGGGGCTACGTTATTTGAAGTTGATAAGAATCAACTGAAATGGAAGGAATGGATGGAATGGAAATACATTTCCTAAGTATACACAAATTACTGTGCTATAATTTTAAGGCCATGTAAAAGTAAAGATGAAATTGAAAAGATAAGACTGCCCAAGTTCAAGATTCTCATTCTTTAAAAAGAAACAGATCTTATGTTTCTTCTTGGGGAATTGCATCAAATATATTAACTGAAGTTATTTCTGGGTAAATTACAACAGAAATTAAATTGAGGTTTAGGGGGGATATTAATAAAACAGTCTATTGGCAGCACGATTTCAGGCCCACAGGTATATTATGCAGTAGAATATTTTCAGTGTCCTATACAATAATTTTTCTCAGCATGGAGGTGTATGTAGATGTTATATTGATGGGTTTATACTGATGAAGAGAGAGATCCTTTTTCATTAGATTTCTAGGTTGGACCTTTTAAAAATTATTATTATTAGAGTCAGACATTCCCCAGAGGCAATCCTTACTTCAAAACTACAGGGATCAGTGCTTCAAATTTGCTCTAGTTAGCAACTGACAATAGTAAGTTGAGTTGGAGGAGCGACAAGAATGTGGCAGCCTCTCAGTGGCTGCATCTCCCAGCACCAGGGCCTGGCTGCTCTTCAGTTCTTCTGAGGACCAGTGAGGGCAGCTCAGTGTCACAGAACTAGTGATGTGTAAAGCCAGGTCTGGAGCATAGGTTTCCCAATTTCCTAACCAATACCTTTTCACTAAGCTGTTCACAAAGAGTTCATGTAAATTGACATTTGGCATACTTACGAACAGAGTACATTCATTTCATTAAAAAACAAAACAGAACAAAAAACAAAAACAAACAAACAAAAAAACAAGCCACCTTCCTTGCTGGGAGCTGGAGGGTTTGATTTTTCCATGTTTATGCAGAAATTGAAATCTGGGCAGGATGGAGTTAGTCTCAGTATGCTTCTAGCTTTCGCTGATACTACTCTCTAATAATCTTTCTAGAAGACATTCTATCTTACCCTATGAGGCTGCATGTATGTTTTTAGGCCTTAATTTCCCATAGTGGTTGGATTAAAAATGCACATTTTTAAATTTAATAACCCTGGTGTTTAATCTGGAATATAGGCTTAATATTATGAGAAAATAATGTTTTGTTTCTAACACGAAGACAGACGACTAGAAAAATTGCAAATTTAACACAACAGCCAAAGTGAGTTACGCCAGACTGACAAGATTATTTTTTACATAAATATACTAACTTTTTTTTGTTTTTTTACTAAATGATGCTTAAATATCAGGACTTATGACTTGAGTTATGCTTAGATCAATGAAAAGTCTCATTTTTAACATTGTCCTTAATTATTTCTCCTATAAAGACCTGGCAGTTCTTGATGAAAAAAAGAGGACAGCAAACATGTTCTGCAGTTGGAATGAGATTGTGAGGAAATTATGCCCCTTTCCCCCTAGCACGTAAGTTCCAGCCAAGAGATAGTTTCCCTGTTAGGTTAAGTGCTATGTAATTACAAAATCACTTTCAAGAGAGGGAAAAATATAGTTGGCAGAATTGGGGAGTTTTGAAACACGTGAGCCCATGCCAGCAGCAGTAGGTGGGGATCCAATTTCAGTTCTGGTTTTCAAGAATGCAACTAGTTTTGGCGCATCTTTCATTGAAGTGCCAAGGCGCTTTTGCTCAACTTGGTTGGAAGAATTCTTTTGATTCTCCGGCACATTGACTTAATTAAGCTTCAGCATCATGGAATATGTGAACCAAAGCTGGCAAATTTATTGAATAAATTTACCTACTACGTAATTGCCTTAATGATAGTTTTCTATGTATGTCTTCTAGAATACCTGCAGTCCACATGTGTTGATGTTACAAAAACTCCAGGTTATATCTTATTGGATTACTGGAGCATGGAGAATAACATAATGACTTTTAAAAATTTAATAAAAAAGATAGTGGGGAACTAAAAATGTTTTGAGGAAGAATTTCTAAAGCTCTAAAGTGTGACCATTGATTTATATAGGAAGGATAATCGGAGCCTTGACCACTAAAATAAGGAATTTATGGTTTGGTTACATTTCCACATCTCAGATTTCTCTGACACTGTCTTCTGTCACTTTCAGTACTAGTTCAATGTCATGCTCATGTTGTTGTTTTTAGCATTTTATTTCATTATTATTTTTTAACAGACAAGCACTGTTCCAGGCTGGAGTGCATGATCATTTCTCACTGCAGCCTTGAACTCCTGGACTCAAAGCAAACTTCCTGCCTCATCCTCCTGGGTAACTGGGACTACAGGCATGCACCACCACACCTGATTAATTTTTACATTTTTTTGCGGAGATGGGGATCTCACTATGTTGGCCAAGCTGATCTTAAACTTCTGGCCTCAAGTTATCCTCTCACCTTGGCCTCCCAAAACACTGGGGTTATAAGTATGAACCTCCATACCTGGCTTTGTTTTTAGCATTTTAATTTCATAAAATGTATTGATAAGAATGGATGGTAAAGAATCTGTAAGTAATCTTTGTAGTCTTAAACCTATTCTGGAAACCATAGTACCATGTAATATGCTTGGAAAAGAAATACTTTTCCAGGTTTTTCTATAAACAAAGCAATGTACAGAAAAAGGAGTGAATGGGAGGGATTTTTAAAAAAATGTTAACCCATTTTTAAAACCTATTGAAATTCCATTAAAATCAGAGACTTAACCCCTTTATGCTTTCCTAAATTCAACAGAATTCACATTAATTTAATTGCCATGTATGCAAATTTATCACACAGAAATCCAAGATGGAATGATGAATTGAGCTGAAAGATAAAAACAATTACCATCAGGACTGTATCTGATGATGGGCAGTGTACCTTAAACGGAGAAAAATTCCTTTTTTTAAGCTGGGAAGCCAAAATGGCAAAGGGAATAAAACTGTTTCCCATGGGGTATGTTTGAGGCACATAGTGCTTATCACAGAGAAGACTAGTGGGCCTAGAGCAGGGTTGGCACACAAGATATAGCGGATATTTGATGAACGCATGAATAACAGCATTCAAAAACTCTGGGATTATCATGTGAGGGAGGAATTAGATAGGTTCTGTTTGATCCCACAGACAGAATTAGGCTCTATTCTGCTCAATAAAAGGAAAAACTTTTACCTTCCGGCTGTTTACAGGAGGTTGGGCATTCTCTCAGGGGGATTCCTGCCCAGGACCGACTAGATGACCCTTTGGCATGGGTGCAGTAGAGAGGACCCAAGAAATGTGCGGAAGGTGGGCACAGGTGGCTTTGGTGGCCTTCGGTGACTTTGGTGGCCCCCTTTGTGTCTGATGTACTGTAAAGTGATCTTTTGTTGTTGTTAGGTTGTTTTTCTTGGATTCTCACTTGATTTCCTTCTTGGCAAATGTTGAGGCTTTAATAGTGCTCCTGGATTTATTAAATAAAACTAAACAGAACAAAGATAAGCCATGGGCGAGATTAGGCAGGCCCGATGACCCAACGTAGGTCTTTCATGGCAATAATCTTTATGTCTGCATGGCACAAGGAACATCTGTTACCACTGCATTTTTTAAATTTTTATTTATTTATTTGTTATCTAAAAAAATGACAGCTAACTTAAGAAAAATACTTTTTAAAATGAGTGTAGGTAGTGGGTAACAGACAGAGGAATCACAGTGACAACTGCAATAGTAAATACTTTCAAACCACTAACCGTGCCAGGCACTATTCTAAGAAATATATATATATGTGTATATATATAAAATATATATACATATTTATATATATAAATAAATGTGTGTGTATATATATACACACACACATATATACTCTCAATTAATCCTCACAACATATATATAGTTCACTTTACAGATGTGGAAACTGAGAAACAGTGAGATTAAGCACAGCTTTTTCACAAGGTCACACAGTAGTAAAGTCAGACAAATCCAGGCAGAATATTCCAGAGAATGTACTTTCAATGATTATTATACGTAGTTAAAGGAGGAACAGAGAGAAATGTATTATCCAAAGTCATTCAAATCTGTAGCAGCTTTATTCAAAAAAAAAAAAAAAAGAGAAGTATATGAAGTCCTTGTATTCTGCTTTTCAAGTAGCAAGTCTAACTCCAGGCTTACAGCACATTTTAAAGCAGTGACTTGCAACCATGGCTGGACATTATGTCATCTGATGAGCTTTAAAAAAATTCTTTCATTTTTATAATTGTTTTTATTAAATCTCATAGAATTTTGAATTTTTTTAAACAGAAAGTGGAGGACACCAAAATAATGGAAAAATATTCCATGTTCATGGATTGGAAGAATCAATATTGTTAAAATATCCATACTACCCAACACAATCTACAGATTCTATGCCATCCCTACCAAAATACCAATAACATCATTCATAGAAATAGTAAAAAATCCTAAAATGTGTGTGGAACCACAAAAGACCTAGGACCAAAGCTATCCTAAGCAAGGAGAACAAAACTGGAGGAATCACAGTACCTGACTTCAATTTATACTATAGAGCTATAGTAACCAAAACAGCATGGTACTGGCATTAAAAACAGACACATAGATCAATGGAACAGAATGGAGAACCCAGAAACAAGTCCATTCACCGACAGTGAACTCATTTTTGATAAAGGTGCCAAGAATATACACTGGGGAAGAGACTGGAGGATATCCATATGCAGAAGAATGAAACTAGACCCCTGTCTCTCACCGTATACAAAAATCAAATCAAAATAGATTAAAGACTTAAATATAAGACTTCAAACTGTGAAACCACTGCAAGAAAACATTGAGGAAACTCTCCGGAACACTGGTCGGAGCAAAGATTTCTTGAACCATACTCCACAAGCACAGGCAACCAAAGCAAATACAGACAAATGGGATCACATCAAGTTAAAAAGCTTCTGCACAGCAAATGATGCAGTCAACGAAGTGAAAAGACAACCCACAGAATGGGAGAAAATCTTGGCAAACTACCCGTCTGACAAGGGATTAATAACCAGAATATATAAGGAGCTCAAACAACTCTGCAAGAAAAAAAATCTAATAATCTGATTCAAACCTGAGCAAAAGATTTGAATAGATATTTCTCAAAAGAAGACAAGATGGCAAGCAAGCATATAAAAAGGTGCCTACCATCACTGATCATCTGAGAAATGCAAATCAAAACTATAATGAGATATCATCTCACCCCAGTTAAAATGGCTTTTATCCAAAAGACAGGCAATAACAAATGCTGGTGAGGATGTGGAGGAAAGGGAACCCTTGTACACTGTTGGTGGGAATGTAAATTAGCACAACCACTATGGAGAGCAGTTTGGAGGTTCCTCAAAATATTAAAAATTGAGCTACCATGTGATCCAGCAATCCCCCTGCTGTGTATATACACAAAAGAAAGAAAATCAGTATATCAGAGAGATCTCTGCATTCCTACATTTGTTACAGCACTTTTTACAACAGCTAAGATTTGGGAGCAACCTAAGTGTTCATCAGCAGATGAATAGATTAGAAAATGTGGTACATATACACAATGGAGTATCATTCAGCCATTGAAAATAATAAGATTCTGTCATTTGCAACAAAATGGATGGAACTGGAGGTCATTTTGTTAAGTGAAATAAGCCAGGCACAGAAAGACAAACACCACATCTTCTCGCTTATTTGTGGGATCTAAAAATTAAAACAGTTGAATTCATGGTTATAGAGAATAGAAGGATGCTTACCGGAGGCTGAGAAGGGTAGTGGGGGGTTGCAGGGGAAGATGGGATGGTTAATGGGTTAAAAAAAATAGAAAGGATAAATAAGACCTACCATTTGATAGCACAATCAAATTGTTATAATAATCATAATTATATATTTTAAAATAATGTAAACAGTGTAAATTGGATTGTTTGCAACTCAAAGGACAAATTCTTGAGGGAATGGAGACCCCATTCTCTGTGATTGCACGCCTGCATCAAAACAGCTCATGTACCCCATAAATATATATATACCTACTATGTACTCACAAAAATTTAAAAAAATAAAATTAAATAAAATAGAAAGTGATCACTTTTTAAAGGATACTTGTTTTCTTGTATCAAATGGGTAAGAGCTCCCTTTTAAAAGCTATTATTTTTCAAGTTTCTTGTTCTGAGCTTAACTGCGTTCCCCCACCCCAAATTCATATGCCAAAGTCCTAACCCTCAGTACCTCCGAATATGATCTTATTTAAAGATAGGACCTTTATGAAATAATCAAGTTAAAACAAGGTCATTATAGTGGGCCCTTTTCCAATATGACTTGTGTCCTCATAGAAAGGAAATCTGGGGCCAGACACACACACACACACAGGGGGAGCACCTTGGGAACATGAAGATGGCCACCTACAAGCCAAAGAAAGAGGCCTGGAACAGAACCTTGCCTCTCAGGCCTTAGAAGGAACCAACTCTGCCAACCTCAGTGTAGGACTTCCCACCTCCAGAGCTGCAAGACGATAAATGTCTGTTGTTTAAGCCACCCAGTCTGTAGTTGTTAGTTATGGCAGCCCCAGCAAACTACTGCACTCCCTGAAACACATTACTTCCCATCACTACTGGATTGCTAAAGGGAGAACATATTTACCTTCTTTTTTTTTTCTTTTTGAGACGGAGTCTCACCCTGTCGCCCAGGCTGGAGTGCATTGGTGTGATGTTGGTTCACTGCAACCTGCAACCTCCGCCTCCCTGGTTCAAGCGATTCTCCTGCCTCAGCTTCCTGAGTAGCTGGGATTACAGGCACTCGCCACCATGCCTGGCTAATTTTTTGTATCTTTGGTAGAGATGGGGTTTCACCATGTTGTCCAGACTGGTCTTGAACTCCTGACCTCGTGATCTGCCAGTCTCGGCCTCCCAAAGTGCTGGGATTACAGGCATGAGCCACCGCACCCGGTCATATTTAGTGGATCAGAGAAAAACACTTGTCCCATGTAAGCATTTCTATTTTTTTATTTTTTAGATACACCTGGATTTAATTTTTTTAACAGTCTAGTTCAAAAGACCACAGCTTGTTGTCTCTTTGTTGTTTTCATCAAACAGTTGGGAAAATAGCCACGAACCAAGTATGAAGATCGCACATTATGCTGTGTGCTGCGCTCTGTAAACAATGAACATAATTTTCTCACTTATGAGATACTTTCCATGCCGGGCACAAATCTCTTGTTACACTGTGCGTGTTCAGGTTTCCATTTACATTTATATGTGAAAAGTATTTGGGCTGGCTGATAAACACACAGTGAAAGGAAGGAAATGGATCATTTACCTGGAGCATTTAGTCTGTTGCAGTTCCTATTATTCCTAACTGATCTACCCCACTGATGTAAAAATAGGAGAAAAAAAAAGTCCCCTCTAAACAAGAGTCTGTATTCAAGACATGACCGGCGTTGGTGCAAGGATGACACTCCTGGGAGCAGTCTCAATGCCAGGCGACGCTGTATGTAAGCGGTGCTCCAGGGAGGTGATTCTGGAGCGGTGTCTCCCCACTGCCATCTGTTATGCAATATATTTCCTCTAAAATTGTATGCAAGCATGGAATTGAAATGTTTATCATTACCAGTAGTTTTCTAAAGTAAGGCACTTGCTGGACATGGCAAAGTAACACCAGAATGTCTCTGAAATTCAAATTGCCCACTAGTCCTTTTAATCAGACCCACACATACTGACTGTCCCAGGAGCATCCTGATTGGCCTCAGTCTCGCAAGATTGACAAGTCCTGAATCAGTTGCTCTGGTGAGTTTCTGGCCCTCATTTCTCTTATGGTTGCAGGAGGTTTGATCAGGATTTGGGGTTGGGCCCAGGAGGGTGGCCTGGGATAGGCGACCAATTAGAGAGAGATGGATGTGGAGAGAATCAATAGGATGAATAAAAGCCAGAATTTTTTTTTTTTTTGAAACGGAGTCTCACTCTGTTGCCCAGGCTGGAGTATAGTGATGCAATCTCAGCTTGCTACAACCTCCACCTCCTGAGTTGAAGCTATTCTCCTGCCTCAGCCTCCCGAGTAGCTGGGACTACAGGCGCCTACCGCCATGCCCAGCTAATTTTTGTATTTTTATTAGAGGTGGGGTTTTTCACCATGTTGGCCAGGCTGGTCTTGAACTCCTGACCTCGGGTGATCCACCCGCCTCGGCCTCCCAAAGTGCTGGGATTACAGGCGTGAGCCACCGCACCCAGCCAAGGCCAGAGTTCATCGTAAGAAGTTAAGAAGCCTGGCTCCGGAACTACATACAAACGCTTAGACGGAAAATGCAAGAGAGGAATTTGAAATAAGAGACCGAGAATCATATGCAAGTGGAAGCTTGTTTGGAAGCCACATAGAGCTGGGTGCACTGGCTCATGCCTGTAATCCCAGGACTTTGGGAGGCTGAGGCGAGAGGATCACCTGAGACCAGGAGTTTGAGACCAACATGGTAAAACCTCACCTCTACTAAAAATAGAAAAATTAGCCAGGCATGGTGGTGCGCGCCTGTAATCCCAGCTACTCAGGAGGCTGAGGCAGGAGAATCGCTCGAGCCCAGGATGCGGAGGTTGCAGTCAGCCGAGATCACGCCACTGCACTCCAGCCTGGGTGACAGAATGAGACTCTGTCTCTTAAAACAAAACAAAACAAAAATAAAAAAAAAAAAAAAAAAAAGAAAGAAAGAAAGAAGGAAAGAAAGAAATCACTGCGGAGAGTGAGGGACAACCACTGTGACCTGCCGTGGGGGTTTTCATAATGTGAAAGGTGAAGGGCACATTGAACTCCTCTGAAGATTTGGAGTTGAGCCAATCTTGAGCTTTGCTGCTGGTAAAATTCTTTAGCTGGGAGGAACAGAGACTCCTCAAAGTCACCTGAAGTACTACAGCCTGGTTACAAGGATCTGTGGCCAGAATCTCACTCAGGGAGGTTGCCTAGAACCCTGGTTACAGTCATACATTAGCTTCATGGAGATGAAAGTGTAATCTGGGAAAAGGACAATTGTCATTGGGCTCTAAGACAACTGGAACTTCTAATTATCTTCCCAACACCTGAGCACAACAGCTGTAGATACCTGCTAGAATGCTGGGCCATCGATGAAGCTCATCTCCCTCTGATTCTGCTTTCCTATATATGCCTTTAGGCATCTATGGCTATTACCAATTGTTAATCTATCATCGTGTGTCTCAAGTTCAAACTCTCCGAAAGCAAGGGTAGTATAGGTTTAGTTGATTGTATTATGGCCTAGTTGCTGTCCAGTGAATAGGTGGATGTATCTTGGGTCAATTCCTAACCCTTAACTCTAACCCTAAGCCTAACCCATCTCTTGTCATGATGGGGAGGTCACGTGGTTTCCATATGGTGACACAGAGGAACACTGTTGGTTGGCAGAGACTGTGAGTTTGGTACCATTCTGAGACCTGTTTAGCCTAAAGCATAACCAGCCCAAAAAGTCACAATGTGCGCAACTTTTATACTAACCTAATGGCCTAAATCATTCTTTTTTTTAAATAAGACTTTTGTATTCCTATTTTTTCAATAAGCCTTTTAAATCATTCTTTGTATTTTATATTACCTCTGATTTAAAAACCAAAACTTAATTCCAGTACTGCTTCTGAAGGATCAAGTCTACACTTCATTACTTGGCATTGAAATCCTTAGTCATCTGGCCCAAACTACTTTCCTAACCTCCTCCTCCATTAGTGTTCTATTCTTTTTCTACCATCTCAAATTGCTCTCTCTAAATTCCTTTACCTATTCAAATCCTGCTCGTGAACTTTTTATTTTTGAGAAATATGGTAGGAACAATGCTAGATTTGGCCTCAGAAACCCACGGAAGCACAGAGGAACCTGCTGTGTAAAATTGGATGAATCACTGGTTCTCCCTGAATCATCGTCTTCATTTATAAAATCTATTGAGTTCTATCACGTTATGTAAGCGCCTTTCTTCATTTTATACTTGCTGTAGGTCTGAGCAGTGACACAACTCAGTCTTCCCTCTGACTCTGTTTTCTCCTTCCTGAAGTTGTCACAGTTAAAGTCTCAGCTTTTATGGAAAAATTTGGCCTGGCGTGGTGGCTCATGCCTGTAATCCCAGCACTTTGGGAGGCCTAGGCGGGTGGATCACCTGAGGTCAGGAGTTCAAGACCAGCCTGACTAATATGGTGAAACCCTGTCTCTGTTAAAAATACAAAAAAATTAGCCGTGTGTAGTGGCCTGCGCCTGTAGTCCCAGCTGCAGTGAGCCGAGATCACACCACTGCACTCCAGCCAGGGTGACACAGCAAGACTCCATTTCAAAAATAAAAAATAAATAAAAATTCATTATGATTATATCTCATAGAAGCATTTGTCCTATCATCTGCTCCTCCACCTTCCTGCATACCCTAGAGCAGCTGTGTAGTACAGGAGGAGTGTGTCTAGTCAATGGGTTTTTGTCCTGTGAATCTGTGGGTTTCTTCCTTATTGAGCCCCTGATCCTCTTATATGTCTTCCGAGAGCCCCACCCACTAAGAGATAGTCTGACCCATTGTCAAACTTCTGGCTCCTTTTCTGGCTAGTCGAGACTCGGCACTCACTCAGGCTTGGAGACAGGGATTATTCTCTACTCCTAATAGTTCTCTTCCACTGCCACCTTGAGACCATTCTTTTTCTTCCCCTGATACCCTGAACAGTGACCACCAGGCCTGCTGCCTGCTGTTTGGGAAGAGGTATAATGAAAACTCCAGGAACTTAGTAGCTAATATTCCATTAAATGTTTGTCAAGTGAATTCACTAACACAAGAAGAGGAATAAATGAACATATAAGGCAAAGAAAACAAAGAATGAGATTGAGAGAAACAGAGAGATGCAGAAGAAAGGGTAGAGGAGGAGGAAGAGGAAGAGCAGAAGGGGGAAGGATGGAGAAAGAAGAAAAGAGGTGGCAGGAGAGGAAAAAGGGAAGGAAAATGGTGAGAATGCATCTGGGCCTTAATTAAACATTTTCCTCCCTCTGTCCTCCACGGCTCCACCTCCCAGCTACATTCATCCACCAAGTGACTATTGGTCTGTGTCCTCTCCTATCCTTCTGGTGAGTGCTCTATAGAATGAGGGAACCAGCACTTCCTGTCCCCCAGGGAGTACCAACACACCACATGTGGCAAAATGAAATGCCTTTTAAAGAAGACAACATGAGCAGAAAAGGAGCTGCTAATTTTGTCTGGGGAGATCGAGAAAAGCCTGATGGAGAACATGGTGTTGGGTGAGTTCAGTAAGATCAGCAAGATTTGTGAGGCAGCGAAGGTGGCATCTGACACAGAGTGAACAGCCTGTAGAAAGATAAGCCGATAGGCCGGGCGCGGTGGCTCACGCCTGTAATCCTAGCATTTGGGAGGCAGAGGCAGGCAGACCACCTGAGCTCAGGAGTTCGAGACCAGCCTAATCAACATGGTGAAACACCGTCTCTACTAAAAATACAAAAAAAATGAGCTGAGCGCGGTGGTGGGTGTCTGTAATCTCAGCTACCTGGGAGGCTGAGGCAGGAGAATCACTTGAACCTGGGAGGCGGAGGTTACAGTGAGCCAAGATTGTGCCATTGTACTCCAGCCTGGGTGACAGAGCTAGACTCTGTCTCCAAAAAAAAAAAAAAAAAAAAAAGATAAGCTGATAAAAACCAGCAAAAGAGTGATACATGCAACAATGTGGAAGAATCTCAGAACTACAGTGTTGAGTAAAAGAAGCCAGACACAAAAGAGACACTCATAAGATCCCATGTCTATGAAGATGAAACTCAGTCTAAACTAATCTGTGGTGTAGGAAGCTGGAAAATGGTTACCTGAGATTTGGGGTGGGAGAGGGTTGGGGATAATACTGCCTGGGAAGGGACCCAAGAGAACTTTCTGGAATGTTGTCAGTTTGCTATGAATAGTGAGTACACGAGTATGTACATACATTAAAATTCATCAAGCTGCATACTTACTTCACTTAAGATTTTTGCATTTTACTATAGAGTTGGCCTCTGTATTCGAGGTTTCTGTGTCTATGGATTCAACCAACCACAGACTGAAAATATTTGGAAAAAAAATGTATCTATACTGAACATCTACAAACATCTTTCTTGTCATTATTTTGTTATAAACAAATTTATATCTATGTTTAGATTATTTAGAGAATCCAAATAATATTATATGACAATTATTTGCATACCATTTGCATTGTATTAGGTATTATAAGTAATCCAGAGATGATTTGAAGTATATGGGAGGATGTGTGTAGGTTATATGCAAATATACACCACCTTATATAAGGGACTTGAGCATCTTGGAACCAATCCCCCACAGATATTGAAGGATGACTGTATATAAATTATACTGCAGTTTTTAAAAAAGCTAAGCAGAATAAAAGTATACATGTAGAACAGTACATTCAAAATACCAACACAGTCAAGCAAAGCATATTAGACACTAGCCCTGATTTTATAATTTGTATTTCTGGTTTTTAAAAGCTCATTGAAATTTTAAATTAGGCTATATTAATGCCATGTGAATAAATTATATCTCTGATTTTAAGCTTAGATTCAATAAATGTGTGAACCTTTAAATAGTTATTAACTTAAAAATAGATCACTGATAATATTTGTCTCATGCCTTTTGGGCACCTATTTTCTATGATTTGGGGAAAAGCATTCATTTTTATTTACATCAAAATTAATAAAATTGAGAAAAATGAAGATATTACTTATTTTGAGGAGCAGATGAATGAAATAAATGAATGAAAATTATTTCATCCATGGTTGTGAACTCATTTATAAAAGCCCTCCAGAAATAGCTGAAGAATTTGCCATGCATATATTAGTGAAATCCAAATATTAATAAATACTTACTTCTTTGAAATACGCCTCAAATGTGTGTCGGCATAAACATATCTTCCTCAACAGAGTGGTATGAAAATATTGGCTAGAATGATTTAACTGAAATGTTTGCAGTTGAGTATTTTTTAAATAAATAAATTATATTAACCACAGTTTGAAATATACCAAAAACATAAAGTCCTTCACTATGATTCTGCTGTTCTAGATGAGAGGTCCTGACTTTCATCTTGGCTTCTAAGTTGATAAAACAAAATGTTGCAGAGGCTCTGGGGAATGAGGAGTGGGTCACATGTGTGGTTACATTTAGGGTCCACAACCTCATAGGTGGTGTGACATTGGGCTTTGGCCTTAACCTTTCTGAGGCTCAATGTCCTCATCTGCAACTGCTTGTGCAGTCCCTGTGAGGACTGAGTGATAGGACAAGCTGAAAACACACAGTCTGGCATATAATAGGTGCTCAATAAATGTTCCCCTCCCTCTCTCTTTTCCTGGGGATTCCTTGGTCACTATAATCCCGCCATTAGTCAGCAGCAGTGGCTGCACTCATACTGTTGCTCTTTGGCTTTAATGGTTCTATTCACTAGCCATATGATATTTTCAGAATATTAATTAGTAAACAGAGAGGGAGTGTTATTTGGTTCAGATAACATTTGTTCCTTTGTTTGGAGTGTTAATAAATAAATTCTAGTTTGTATTAGTCCATTTTCACACTGCAATAAAGAAATAACTGAGACTGAGTAATTTATAAAGGAAAGAGGTTTAATTGACTCAGTTATGCATGGTTGGGGAAGCCTCAGGAAACTTACGATCATGGCAGAAGGTGAAGGAGAAGCAAGTACCTTCTTCACAAGGCAGCAGGAGAGAGAGCTAAAGAAGTGTCACACTTTCAAACCGTCAGATTTTGTGAGAACCCACTCACTATCACTAGACGAGCAAGGGGAAAATCACCCCCATGATTTAATCACTCCCTTTCTTGATACTTGAGGAATGCAGGTCCCTCCCTTGACATGTGGGGATTACAGTTTCAGACGAGATTTGGGTGGGGACACAGAGCCAAACCCTATCCGAGTTGGAGAGAGCAAGTTGAAATTATGGGATAAAAGTTTCTCCTTGGTAATTTAATTATTGAGATCTAGTTGAGGCTCTTCTCTTCTTGAGGATCTCTCTTCCTTTGTTATGTGAGGGGTATCATATTGTGGATAGTCTTTGTTTAGGTGAGTCTTATTTATGCCTGATATGAAGAGACACTGTCCTCTGAATGCGAGATTTGCAGAATTATGCTAACTCAAAGGGTTATTAGGCAAAATTATTCTTCAGGGAGAGTATAGCTTGACAAGCAGGTGAGAGACACTCAGGAACTTTAAGAAAATGAGGACCTTTTATGGTGGTCGTGTGTTCAGCCCCGGCCGCCATGCCCTTGGGCCTCAAATTATGGAAAAGTATCTGGAAAAAGCAACTTTTCTGATTCATTGGCCTTTGGAATTGGTTTGTGACTTATAGACTCTACTTAGAACATGATTATGCCATTTCCATCTTCATAAATGTGGCATACTCTTGAATCTAAGCTGCAGGGATAGCTTTATGAAACGAAATTGCTCCATAGTGCTTTAAATGGAAATTGCTGCATCAGCTACATTGCAGTATCTATTCTGGAAGCTAATTGAAATTGCTCTGGCAGATGCCGGAAACAAATGCTGGGTTACATTAGCTTATGGGGGTCACTTTCTCCACTGTGTCACATGCAGAACTCATCACACTGTCCTGCATTCTGGGAATGCGCACAGGGCTAGGGCTAGGAGAAAGGGAATTTGGCCATTGCCCTCCATACAGCATGTACTTCCAATGGCATCCAGCTCTGTCTGTGACTGACAGATGCCTTGTATACAATAATAATGCCCGTTTCCCATAACTACCACCCAGGTTTGTGGATATTGATTCAATGTGAAAGTGTTTCAAAGATAAAACTTACTGGGCAAGTGAGTAATTTAATTTTTTAATATTGATTCTGTCATTATATCAATATTCATTTAGTCTTTTGTTCAACAAATATTTACTGAGTGCCTAATAATAATGCAAACTTTATATTCAATGAAGTTCAACTTAGAATATACTCAAACAGGCTACTTTCTATGTTTTGACTCATTGAATCCTCATAGTAACTTTAGAATCTCTATTTTGTAGGTGAGGAAACTGATATAACTAAGGCAAAGAGGTGAAATGAGTTCTTCAAACGTTGGTTGAGTGCTTTGAATGTGCTCGGCACTGGGATGGATGCTAGGAATACACAGAGCAATAAGATACAGTGCCATGCTCACCGGCATTAGTGTGTAGGTTTGGAGGAAGGATAAGAACAGAGAAATTGACCAGCCTGTGTTTAAACCAAAGGGTGGACAGGCAGCTCAGTGTGGAGGGGAATCTCGTAAATTAGGGATAATTAGTAGCACTTGAGAATGAGTAGTGGGGGTACCAGGAGGGGGAGCAGATTCCCAGCGATTGGGAGGCAGGTGGGACTCATTGGAGCCTGGGGCTTCGCTGGGAAGCAGGCTGCCTACGAGAGTACTTTGCAGCCAGTAGTGAAGATATTGGAGGTCAAAATAAAGCAGGTGATGAGAAACAGAACAGACAGAGCAAGGTATGATCAGAAACTCAGGGTGACTGTCCCCTCTGTGTAACCATGTTGTGAGGAGACGGAGAGTACCACTAATACCCAGTCCTTGGTGGGAGCCCAATATCTAGTCAGTCTAGAGAGTGTCAGTCCCTCCCCAGACCAATATGAAGCCTGCCCCTCAGGGCACCTGACTGCCCCGTGAGCTCAGTGAGGATATTTAAAGAAGCCACCCAAGCTTGTTCCCGTGAGCTTTCCCCTTTTTACTAAGTCATCTGAACAACACCCTTCTCCTTAGGAGATTCATCTCTTCAAAGTACTGTATTCCTGTATCAATGGTTTGTCAACATTTCTAAGTTATTTAATCTTTTAAAGAGGACGTATCTTACTAGGAAGTTGGAATTCTTTGCAAAAACATAGCAAAATGGGAGCTATCCTTCCAGATCATTTAAAAACGGCATCTTCTACAACCTTATTTTTTTTTTAAGTATGAAGCAGGACATCTAAAATGAGAAAAAATAGAAATCACCTTGTATTTGAAATGAATTATTGACATGAATTCTGCATTTATAGCTGAACCTTCTAGTAGCCAAGATAAAAACAGAGAAATGCATTGGGTTATTTAGTTTTCATATTCCAGCAGAAAAGAAGCACACACCTTGATCTCGAGAGAAACTTCCCGAGTTTTGTATAAGATCCAACGGCAGATACACAAATACTCATGAGTTAGATACGCAGATACTCATGAGGCAGATATGTGGATACTCGTGAGGACACTTTTAAGTAAAGATATTCCTTGATATTCCTAAGGTCACAAATTAATCCAGGAAGAGATCCTTGTTATCTGTCTCTAAATAAATAGAATTGAAGAAGGAAAATTGTGCTATTTCTGCTTTTCTGTTATTTCTAAGAGTGAGGAAGAGCCGGCCCCCTCAGAAATTCTTTGGAAACAGACCAGTCAGGGGAAAGCTGTTGGCAGTATCAGGGCCTAGAGATAACTGTTGGCTGCAAGAGACGCTGGACCATCATCATGGTTACCCTGTGTCTGGAGAGGCCATCACAAAATGGAGCCTACTGCCTGACAAGCGGGAGGCCACCTACTGATGATAGCTTCTCAAAGGCTGATACCCAGTCCTGAGAGTTCTCCAAGGCCCTGCTGGCTGTCCCTGATTGAGTCACTGCAGAGGGTCTGGTGGGGTCCTAGGAGACAGCAGGAATCTTCAGCTGCCTACCATTTGAATTGTTAAGGCTTCTATGTGAAATATAATGTTTTTAATAAAAATAAGTTGAATGTTGGTGTTTGGTCCTCGAAGCCACGTATAGCCCTTGTGGGAATGAGCAGTGACAATGTTCGTGGCATCACAGTGCCCTTCCCCTGCTTAGGGAAGCCCCATGGGTTCCATCCTTCCTTTCCTCGAGCCTCTCTTCCTCTATCCATCACCCGCTCTCCATCCCACTTCTGCAACTCTGAGCACTGTCCTGCACAGCTCCCTTGCTCATTTTCTTCTTGTCCTTCTCCCCATCCATGGGATGATTCTTGTCTCTTCTGCTCACAGATTCTGGCCCCAGGCTTACTCCCGTATGACCCCTTACCCAGCCAGCTTTGATCACTTGTCTATTTAGCGCTGCTCTCACAATGAAGCGCACAGTTCACAGCATTTGATTCGCATTTCTATGCCTGTAACCTGTATTTATTGTGCACCAGTTATGTGCAAAGCCTGGGCAGAAATTCCACCTTCAAAGAATTTACAGCAGTGGAGGAGATAAGCCACAAGTATACCTAATTCTACTTCAAGGTAGAAGTAGTAAATGCCATAAGAGCCATAAGATACATTACAGAGGGAGAAAACACTTCTAGAAGGACCCAGAGTGATTTCATGAGGGAGACTGTGTTCCCCAAAGCAGAGCTTTCTCATTGATGTGCTGGGAGTTGAATGCAGGCGAATTAAGTAGCCATCACCTCTGCTGGAAGGACCTAGCTGACTTGGAGGCTTACCTCAGGGGCTATACAAAGAGCTTCATGTCCTCTGTGTGTCCCCAAGTGGAACTGGTCAGAACACCTTCTTAAAGTTGGGGTCAATTTAGATGTTGGGACTATGTATGAGAAAGAGTTAGAAGGGAGACAAAGTTAGAAGAAGGAACCATGACTCCAGTGTGTTTGTGTATGTGAGTGTATGTTTGTGTGTGTATGACTGTGTATGTGCCTCTGTGTGTGTGTGTGTGTGTGTGCGCGCACGCACGCGTGCACATGTGCATGTACGGAGCAATACAGAACACAGCAAATTGCAAACAAGCAATCATAAAGGTGGGTTGGAGTATCATCACAGAGGGTCTCACGTGTCAGGCTAATCGCTTGAATTTTACTCTGAAGTTAGAGCAGAATGATATAATCTGAGCCAAGCTTCTTGTACGCTTTTACATACTTCTCGGATTAATAGGGGGAGTGAGGCTGGAGATGAGAAGACCTTGGAGAACGGTTTTGAAATTTCAGAAGTATGAAATAATGAAACGTGAAATAAAACAGTGACAGTGAGATCATGAGGTTGGACGGATGCTGGAGGTGTTTTGGAAAGATAGTCAATGGCGCTTGACTTCTGATTGGAGGAAATCCAGTGTATGAATCAAGATTGGAGATGGGGGAAGGAGAAAGGGAGAGTCAGGAATGATGCCAGAGCCTTCAGCCTGGTAACTGGGTGATGCTTACAGCTGCAGCCACTCTCAGGAATCCATACAACAGCCATCCCTCCTTCTCTCTTGCTGACACAGAGCTATCCCTCATTCTAGAGAATGACTTGTTATTGGCCTGAGCCTGTCAAGGCCATTCATTTTTCTTTGCTAGTGATGGTTTGGGAGTAGACGTATGACCCAGGTCAGGTCAACAAGCCAGATGAAAGGAGAAGTCAGCTAGGGGTTCTCTGCCAAAGGAGAGCTGCCGAGGAGCAGCCTTTTGTTCCCTGCTCTCCCTCCCTTCTGTGGGTGCTGTTTTGTACTATTATGATACCTGGGGCCATGGCAGGCATTTCTGGACCACAAAGGGGAGGCCAAGAGAATCATGGACAAACCAACTAGAGTTCTGACATTATTGAGCTCGGAACCAACTGGAGAACCATGTGTCTTCAGCCTGTCTGCTAAGTGAGATCAGATGCGTCTGGACTGTTAGTATTTTGTTACCTGTAGCCAGACATATCTGAACGGATAAAATGATTCTCAGGAATCTGAAAACGGAGGAGGAACACATAATTGTGCTGGTGCCAGTAGATGAAGAGAGAAAATGAAGAGTTTTGCCCGGGCTGTGCCTTCTTGTTTTCCTAGGTTGTCTTCTGATTCTCTCTCACCAGCTGGAGCCTGATATTCCCAAAGATAGGCAGTGTATAGCCATCCCTCACTATCTGTGAGGAATTGGTTCCAGGACCCCCACTGTGTATGCCAAAATCCTCAGATGGGTGCTCAAGTCTGTGATACAAAATGGAATCATATTTTCATAAATCCACACACATCCTTCTGTATACTTTGTCATCTCTAGATTACTTATGCTACTTAATACAATGCAAATGCTACGTAAAGTCATGATACTCTGTTTTTATATGTATCTTTTTATCGTTCTATTGTGGTTTTATTGAAAAAGTATTTTCTTTCCATGGCAGGTTGAATCCTGGGATGTGAAACCCACGGGTATGGAGAGTCAACTGTAGTTAGTACTGTTCTTTTCAACACAACAGCAGAAAGTATCTTGAACTGACTTATACTCCAAAGCAGAATTTATGCTAAGTCTCAAGGAATATCTTCTAGAAGCCAAGTGTAGGAAGCTGAGACTCAGGAAGGAATGGAGTCTGGGACTGTCAAACCCACCAGGAACTTTTTCCCGTCACTCATCCCTGGTGAAAATGGACTTTCTCCCTTTCTCAGGCCATGAGGCAGGAAGATGCCTGCCCAGCAGCACCTCTGGTTCAGGAGACTGACTCAAAATGTCACTTGGTTCTTGAATTAGTCCGTTTTCATGCTGCTGATAAAGACATACCCAAGACTGGGTAATTTATAAAGAAAAAGAGGTTTAATGAACTCACAGTTCCACATGGATGGGGAGGCCTCACAATCATGGTGGAAGGTGAAAGGCACATCTTACATGGTGGCAAGCAAGAGAGAATGAGAGTGAAGCAAAAGGGGAAACCCCTTATAAAACCATCAGACCTAGTGAGACTTATTCACTATCATGGGAACAATATGGGGGAAACAGCCACCATGATTAAATTACCTCCCACCAGGTCCCTCCCACAACACGTGGGAATTATGGAAGCTACAATTCAAGATGAGATTTGGGTGGGGACACAGCCAAACCATATCAGTTCTAATCCCACATTCTTGGACAGACAATCTCGCCTGGCTTAATTCACTAAGACTGTGAAATTACAGTTTATAAGCCTGTCAGCTGTGTGTTGTAGGGGAGGAAAGAGGGGATCAAGAGGGGTCCTCATGAGCCTCCCAGACACCCCAGAGCCTGTCTGCTATTCTTATCAGTCATTTAGCTATTCTCTTCCAGTAATTTCTCCCACACCATGAGATTCTTAATAAATAACTAGCCCCATATGACAAATAATGTTAATAATATTAATAGTCAAGTCATTACTTGACTATCAAAGGACTTTGACACAAAAATTGTATTTCCATATTTTAGGACATGTGCTTTGAATTGTAACACATATTACACTAACATTGTAAGAGGAGTTTGTTCTGCCTCCCACCCCACTGACATACACAGGAAGGACTAGACTGAGTAATCTGATATTATCTTTGCCATTTTCATAATTTATTTTCTTGTTAGAACACATTTATTGAAGGAAATAATATAACTCAGCAGATACTTGCAGCAGTTCTTTCTAAAAACAAAGTATATTGCAGAAAAATAAGCTTTTGCTCATCATAACTGACTCTATTATGCCTGGTGTATCTGAAAAAACTTAAGATTTCAAAAAGCCATTACATTTAAGTAAGATTGAGCACATTAGAAAAATGAAGAATTGGTAAGTGGTAGATGGTAGTTAGAATGTTTCAATTAGGCTGAAATTTAAGTGGGACTTATTTCCTGGATAAGTTTATTTTACAGTCTTTTTAAAAAAATTTTTTCTTTTTCTTTTCTTTTTTTTTTTTTTTTTTTGAGATGGAGGCTCACTCTGTCACCCAGGCTGGAGTGCAGTGGCGTGATCTCGGCTCAGTGCAAGCTCCGCCTCCCGAGTTCACGCCATTCTCCTACCTCAACCTCCCAGAGTAGCTGGGACTACAGGCACCCGCCACCACGCCTGGCTAATTTTTTGTATTTTTAGTAGAGACGGGGTTTCACCATGTTAGCCAGGATGGTCTCAATCTCCTGACCTCGTGATCCGTCCGCTTCAGCCTCCCAAAGTGCTGGGATTACAGGCGTCAGCGACTACGCCCCGCCTAATTTTTTTTTTTTTTTTAATTGAGAGGGAATCTTGCTCTATCGCCCAGGCTGGAGTTCCATGGTGCGATCTCTGCTCACTGCAGCCTCTGCCTCCTGGGTTCAAGTGATTCTCCTGCCTCAGCCTCCCAAGTAGCTGGGATTACAGGTGTGTGCCACCATGCCCAGCTAATTTTTGTATTTTTAGTAGAATCGGGGTTTTGCCATGTTGGCCAGGCTGGTCGCAACCTCCTGACCCCAAGCGATCCACCCGCCTCGGCCTCTCAAAGTGCTGGGATTACAGGCGTGAGCCACCATGCCTCACCAAAATTTTTAAATTCTGAAATCAAAGGAGAGTAAATGATCTAAAACCACAGCTAGGCTTGTAACTAACTTAACAGTGGAGTGTGCTCAGAAGGCCAAGCCCAGTTGAGGGTCCTGATTAGGGCATGCTGGCTTCCCCCACCCCACCCCCACCCCTAGCCAACCCCCCAGGGGATGTGGAAGTGCCCCAAAGGACACAGGCCACAGGAACAAAGGCTCAGCCACCTGGAGTGTACGTTTTGCTGCTCCAGAATTAAAATAATTAAAAATATTACTTTTCATAGTTTAGCTCCCACTGTTGAATGAGAACATGTGATGTTTGGTTTTCCATTCCTGAGTTACTTCTCTTAGAAGAATAGTCTCATATCCCATCCAGGTTGCTGCGAATGCCATTAATCCATTCCTTTTTATGGCTGCGTAGTATTCCATTGTATATATATACCACAGTTTCTTTATCCACTGGTTGATTGATGTGCCTTTGGGTTGGTCCCACATTTTTGCAATTGTGAATTGTGCTGCTATAAACATGATACAATGGACTTTTGGGATTTGGGGGAAAGGGTGGGAAGGGGGTGAGGGATAAAAGACTACACATTGGGTTCAGCGTATACTGCTCAGATGATAGGTGCACCAAAATCTCACAAATCACCACTAAATAACTTACTCATGTGACCAAACACTACCTGTTCTCCAAAAACCTATGGAAATAAAAAATTAAAAAAAAAAACATTATTAAAAAAATAAAACATGGTTAGATTACGGAGAGAATGCAAGAAGTGCTTGAGTTTTTAAAATGAAAACAAATAATAAAATAAAAACTGCCTGTTTAGGGCAGTTCTTCTCTATCTCTGCATGCAGAACTGAGGGTGGAAGCAGGTGTGACACTTGAAAAGACTGGGCAAAACAGGTGCCTTTTGTTCCAGACCAGTTATTCCATTGGTGTGGTTTATATGTGGGGTTCCTGGAAGGTTTACATGAATCCTGATGATTACCCGCATGAATATCCCAGGCCTGAGAAGGGCCCAGGGTCTCCCAGGGATAATGGAATCAGTCTGCTCATATTTAGTGCTTCATGTAGACATGGTGTTTCCACTGTTTAGGCTTTTAGTCGTCATGGTAAATGCTGCTGCTTCCATTTCTGATGCTTTCATAATGTTAGGATCACTCAGTATTAGTGCCAGGAGGGACTCATGGTTCATTTAGTCAAACTCTCATGCCACCAAATAAAGTCAGCACTGGCACTGGAAGAAGTCATATTATTAGGTGAAATTACTGAAGTTATTAAGTCAGTCAATTGTTTATTGGGAGAATTGGCTAGGAGTCTGCTTTTTTCTAACTTGGAGCTGCAATTCTTTTGAGAAAATAAAAGTGTAGATATGAGGATATGTTAGGCTCCTAAACAGCATTAGCTAATCCAGCTTTCCTCAGTGCCACCCTTAATTCCTGCAGCCTTATCCCCAGTCAGCAAACTACACCCCCACCCATAGCCTATTTGTAGATAACTCACAAACTCAGCACTTTTAGAGGATCGTTAAAAGAACACACACATACACACACACACCACAAAAACAAAGATGAATCTGTGGCAAAGACTTTCTCTGGCCTTCGAACTTAAAATATTTACTATCTGGTTCTTTAGAGAGTTTGCTGGCCCCTACGGCATTGTGGCAAACTGTGGTAACTCCACATCCCGTCCCACCCTTGCAACAGAACCCCACTTTTTTTCCAGGCCCCAGGGTGCCTAGCTCCAGAGAGTGGGTCAGAGCCAGTCGTGACAATCCAGTTCATGCTTCTCAGCTTGTTTGCTGTTAAGGGTAGCCGTGCGATGTAGTTCTGACCTACGACACCTAAGCAGAAGTGATGTTCTTCCATTTGTTTCTTCCTATCCATGAGCATGGTATGTTCTTCCATTTGTTTGTGATCTCTGATTGACGGGGTGGGGAGTTGAGGCAGGGTATAGGGAAAGCTTTTGCTTTCTGTTGTATTTATTTGACAGTGCTGGCCTCACTTCGAGTGTGATATGATGGCTGGAGTTGCAGCAGCTCTCTTGTTGACATGAGAAAATGGCCAAAAGGGTCACAGTGTCATTGGCCCTTACGTTCCTGAACCAGTGCCAGCAACCCCAATCTCAAGATGTCTTGCTATGTGTGAGGACATTAAACTCATGTTTTCTTAAGCCACTGTAATGGTTTTAGCTGTTAAAGCAATTACAGTCTAATATTTTCTTACTGATAGAGGCAACATTTAACCTCAAAAATCCCAATTGCTTTCCTTTTTTTTTTTTTTCCAAGGAGATAATTTTGGGTCAACCAAGAGTTACTGGACATTTTCTGATCTATGTTTTTGTAAACAATTGCCCCCATCCCCTCATTATGTAGTCGAACATAGATTTAGCTTTTGTAACTAGTGTGATTTTTATGCCATTTAGATCAGCTGTATAGTCTTGAAAAATTACTTACCTTTTCAGTTTTCAGATTTCTAAAATGGAAATAATACTAGTACCTACCTTGTAAGGTCCTTTTGAATATTAAGAAGAACCAATGCCTTAATATAAAAAAAAAAAAAAAAAAAAGGCATTGGCTAATTGTGGTGGCTCATCTCTGTAATCTCAGCACTTTGGAAGGCCAAGATAGCAGGGTCGCTTGAAGCCAGGAGCTCAAGACCAACCAGGGCAACATAGCGAGACACTGTTTGTTTCCAACTTGGTTCCATTTTCTTTTGGTTTCCCCCTCACATTTGATTTCAGGCACCCCAAAGAAGATGCATTAAATCCCATACTTCTTGCAGGCTTTGTAAATTCCTCCTTTTCGTTTTCTTTTTCTTCAAAGTTTTTTCTTTTGGTTTCTCTTCTCGCTTCATTTTTCATTCATTTGATCCTCAATCACTGATACTCTTTCTTCCAGTTGAACGGAAAAAATCGTTTAGAACAAAAAAAGAAAGAAAGAAAAAAAAATGAAGGCATCTGAAGTACTTAGCATGCTGCCTGGCACATAAATAGCACTCAAAAATATTTGGTGTTGTTGCTGTTGCTTTGTTGTTATGCTATTCCTCTTCCTCTTCTTCTTTATTTCTCTAGGTCTTTACTAAAGGAAAAAGTACTTTAGGTCATATGGGAAACCCATCCCTTTGCTAATGGCATGAAGGCAATGGCCTTAGAACTACTCAAAAAATATGTACGTAAAAAGGAGAAGCTTTAACTTTTAAGTTTGATATTGGAAATAACCTGAAGCGCTCTCATTCCTGGGTGGAATTTTCATTTGAATATTGATATGGACAGATTTGGAGTACAGAAGACAGCAGAGGAAGCACTTTTTTTTCCCCCTCTTTCCTTGTGTCAAAAGTTACCTGGTAAACTGAATAAAAATATTTAAGAGAGCATCTCATGACCACTGACTTTAGGTCCATGAAGGCAATGGCCTTAGAACTACACTCAAAAAATATGTACGTAAAAAGGAGAAGCTTTAACTTTTAAGTTTGATATTGGAAATGACCTGAAGCGCTCTCATTCCTGCGGTGGAAATTTTCATTTGAATATTGATACTGAAGGCCCTTGCTTAGGTTTACCACACAGTGATGGCTTTAGAGGACCGGGGTGGTGTGGCATCTGAGAGATATATATTTTTTGTGTAGGAATTTTTATCATACTAATTTATATTAATCATAAAGAACCCTTGGGGGTTTGACAGGAAAGCGAATCTATTTAGTAAAATTAGGAACTGGGAAAAAATAGTGTCTCTTTTTTCAAATGATGCTTCAAAAGGAGGAATATTTCTATTGCAATAAATTATTTTTTGATTGCCTCTATACCTCTTCCTGCTCCACATTCCCATTCTGAATGGCATCATTAAACAGTGCCCGGTGTGAATATTAATGCGAGTCAGGAGAAGTCTGCCAGCCACACACAATGCATTCAAATGTTGGCTTTACATAATTATCCTTCCTTTTCCCTGTGTTTTTTATGATGCCCAGTCTAGATTTTGCAGTGCTCTCTAGTAAATCTGCGGTGAAAATTCCTCTGTATCTGGATGACAGCCTAAAGTATCGCTTGCCATATACCTGGATACATTTGTCTGAAATAAAGGAAGCCAGTGGAAAAAAATGAAATTTTATTAGAGTTTTAAAAATACTGTTTACAGTTCATGGATGTTTTACTTCTTCTTTGTACAGATGTTTCCTGCCAGTCAATTATTGTTCCATATCTCTGTGTGTAAAAGGGTTAATAATAAAGGCTGTTGAATTCCCCTGCCCAGGATTTGTTCAAAATACTTATTGACTACTGAATGAAAGTCCTGATAAATATTTTCAGCCTATGAAAACATATAGTTCCTCACAAATGAAATATTATATCTGTGATCCAACAGATATTGTTGGTAGGTTTGCTTGTTTGTTTTCCCTAATGTTGATGAAGTTTCTGTAATCTAGTCACAGGCTTTTGGTAAGGACCCAAATAGACAGGGAACAAGAGAACTTCTAGTTCCTCTAAGCAACTTGAGATAAATGAATTGCCATCTAACATACTAAAGAAAGTGAAAACCATATTTCTAGATCATTATTGTTCATTTTTAAAGGATCTGTGGTTAACATGAAATATAATTTTTAAATTTCTATGGTTTGGCAAAATGTAGTCCTGATTTTCAAAAATGATAAACTTTATGCCTGTTCCAACCTAGCATAAGACAGACTCTTAAACATATTTTGAGAATGAAAGAAATGAAAAAGCAACAGATCACCCAGGAGCCACATGGATCGCCTAAGATTATTTGCTTTGGTGATGGGATTACTGGAGTGATAGGGAGGGAAAGGTCAGGACAGTCTATCTGAATCTTAAAGGCATTTATCAGAGGTTATCTTGATATTCTCATAGAAAATAGAGAAATTTGGCGTAAATCAATGCTTTTCAACAATCTGTTGAACACAAAGGATTTTGTTCAAACAAAAGATTATGAGGAAATACAATACCCATCCTCCCCTCCAAAAAAGGAAGAAAAAGATCTGGCCATAGGAATAGGGGAGAGGCCACCTCACTCTGCTGACCCATGGAACTCATCATTCTCTGTGAAGAACAGGTGGCAAATCACTGGCCTATATGATGACGTCTTTGGTTGGGTTCATAATTGATTGAATAGCCATACCCAAAGAGTGCTCATTATCATATTTCATGACAATCTGGAATGCATTCTCCAGTGGAATGTCACAGATCTTTATCTCTAGTTCTCATGTTTCCTATTTTTAAAATTTCTTGGGTAAAATTTTAAAATTGGTGATCAAATTTCTGAACATGGGCTGGGTGCAGTGGCTCATGCGTGTAAACCCAGCATTTTGGGAGGCCAAGGCGGGAGGATCACCTGAGGTCAGGAGTTTGAGACTAGCATGGCCAACATGATGAAACCCCATCTCTACTAAAAGTACAAAAACCAACCAAACAAAAAACATTAGCCAGGCATGGTGGTGAGCACTTGTAATCTCAGCTACTCAGGAGGTCGGGGCAGGAGAATTCCTTGAACCCGGGAGGTGGAGGTTTGTAGTGAGCTGAGATTGTGTCATTGCACTCCAGCCTAGGCGACAAGAGCAAAGCTCCATCTAAAAAAGAAAAAAAAATCTGAATGTGAATCTAGGGGAAATATTAACGTATTGGAAGGCAAATTCAGACTTTAAAGAGGTCTCAAAAGGGTAGAATGACAAAAAAATCCAATAGGATGAAATTCAGTGGGGACAGATGAAAAGCCCACATTTAGATTCATAAAACCAATACATATAAGACATGCAGGATATAATTCAGCAACAAGTATGAGAAAGGTTTGACATTTTCAGTTGATTTTAAAGGGAAAACTAGTGGAGAGTAGTAAAAGGATACTACCTAGGACAGATGACAGAGGACCTTATATTATTTGATGGTCAAAAGTAACCTAACTATTGTGTTCAGCCTGCTAATAACAATTCTGAAACACTTACTCTGTCAGACATAGTGCTTTTTCTTTCATTTTACATGGACTGTTAGCCCTAGATAACATGTCCTGACCATGTGGTTTCCTCTTGTGGGGCTGTGTCAAGAATCTCCGGCTATAGCACCTCTTCCTTCCAGCTTGGAGGGGATAAGGGAAGGTATAATGACTACCCTTTGAACCTTCAGCAGTTATGTGCTCTGGAGGATCCAAGTCTAACACTGACCCATTAAAGAGTTTTCAAAGAGTCACACCCCGTAGGTTTTCTTTTTTGTTGTTGTTTTGAGACGGAGTTTCACTCTTGTTGCCCAGGCTGGAATACAATGGCATGACCTCCACACACCGCAACCTCCACCACCCGAGTTCAAGCGATTCTCCTTCCTCAGCCTCCCAAGTAGCTAGGATTACAGGCATGCGCCACCATGCCCGGCTAATTTTGTATTTTTAGTAGAGATGAGGTTTCTCCATGTTGGTCGGGCTGGTCTCGAACTCCCGACCTTAGGTGATCTGCCCGCCTCAGCCTCCCAAAGTGCTGGGATTACAGGCATGAGCCACCGCACACAGCCAGGTTTTCTTAAGAGGAAATAATTCTAGTTTTTCATCTATTCATGACAAAGAATGGATCAAAGGGTCATGGGTGATTCATACTACTGGATTGATATGAGAGAGACTTGTGACAACAGACTGTGGTGTTAACTGTTTGCTTCTAGCCTACTGAGTCATAAACTTAAAAGTTTGTGCAAATGGCTAATGTTCTTCTTAAAATAATAATAAGCCTTAAAAATAATATTGTTTTTCCGTGGCAGATGTTAGATTAGTACCACTTACAACTTAAATTTTAACAGGCTATTGGGCAGAATTTCTACATAAGAATTTGAATTCAAACATCTTAAAATTAATGTAAGTCCTTCTTTCCCACTCCCCTTTCCACAGTCATGCCTTTTCAGCTTCTTAACCTCCTCCTTTCTTCCTTCCTTATTAATCACCTTTGATGCCACAGGTTCTGTAGAACAAAAATAGAGTGAAACTTGCTCAGTCAGTGTTCAGATGTAACCCTGAAGAGGTAAATTGAATCAAATGACAGAAATACAGGCAGTTTCAGTTTTTTGGATGCCTTCTTAAGGGGAAACATCGAAAAAATAGACCACCTTATTCGATGGCAAAGGCGTGATGAATTTTGTTCCCAAATATACCAAATACAGCATTCTAGAGGCAAAGTGCCCAGATCTTTTGTCTTAAAACTGTAGTAATTACTTTAGATAATCTTTCACCAGAATTATAAGCCGTGTGCTTTGAAAAGATGAAAAATTCCAGCGGGCACTGCCTGCTATGTCTTCTCTTTGTGAAGTTTCCTGACCCGAGGGCTCTTTCGGGCTGCGGTTTCTTATTCCTTCTGTCACCAGCAGGGGAAATAGCCAATGACATTATTAGCTTTGCTGGTTGTTGAATGATTGGGAGTGACTAGGGACATCTTCTGCTCACACTAGCACAGTATAGCATTTCGTGGAGATAGCCTGAGGGAGGAAGCTTACACCACCATAGGCTGACAATGGCTATTTTTCCAAATAAAGGAAAGCACTGATATTAGCGTGGAAGTAATTTCCTCTGGAGACCAACATACAACAGCTTCCATGCAAAGTGTTGATCCCAATCTGGTAATTTCTATATACGTTTAAAATTTCAGATAATACTTTTTTTCCCTACAGTCATAGAGCAAGCTATGATGCCTATTCTCCTTCCTCTTCTTTTCCTTCATCTTGCATTCTGTGTGTGGGTGTTCAAAGGACTGTATTCATTTTTTTCATTTGTTTTATTGAGATAGAATTCACATACCATACAATTCACCTGTTTTAAAGTGTATACTTTCATGGTTTTACTATATTCACAGAGTTGCATAACCATCACCAAAATCAATTTTAGAACATTTCAGTCACTTGTATACTTTAGCAGTTACTCTTCATTTTTCTCTGGCTTCATTCCCACCCCCACTCCCAACCCTCCAAACCTACTAATCTCCTTTCTGCTTCTATAAATTTGCCTACTGTGGACATTTAATATAAATGAAATCATACAATGGGTAGTTTTTTGTGTCTGCTTTTTTTCACTTAGCATAATATGTTTAAGGTCTGTATTAGTCCATTCTCACATTGCTATAAAGAATTACCTGAGACTGGGTAACTTATAAAGAAAAGATGTTTAATTGACTCACAGTTCTGCAGGCTGTACAGGAAGCATAGCTGGGCAAGCCTCAGGAAACTTACAGTCATGGTGGAAAGTAAAGAGGAAGGAGGCCCCTCTTACATGGCCGGAGCAGAAGGAAGAAAGGAGGGGGAGGCGCTACACACACTTTTAAACAATCAGATCGCATGAGAACTCACTTACTATCACGAGAAGAGCAAGGGGGAAATCTGACCCCATGATCCAATTATCTCCCATTAGGCCCCTCCTCCAACATTGGGGATCATAATTTGACATGAGATTTGGGTAGGGACAAAAATCCAACCATATCAAGATTCATCCACATTATAACATGTATCAGAAGTTTATTCCTTTTTATGGCTGAGTAATATTTCATTGTATAGACATACCACATTTTAGTTCTTTCATTTTCTTGAAGCACCGAAGTTTTATCTTTTCTACTAGAGTATAACTATTTTAAAGAGAGGGATTTTACCCCTTACTAAGCTTTTATTTTTCACCCCATAGAATGCAGCACCTGCAACATAATAGACATTCAATATTGTTGAACTGATGCTACAGAAGTCAATGTGGAAAAAATGAGTTCAGCATGTTTGTGATTTTGATAGAGTGAAGGTTGTTTAGGGAAGAGAGGAAAGGGAAAGTGAGAGAAGTGGTTTCATGTACTAGATTGAATGAGTATGAACTTAAAAGGACAAAATAAAGAAGAGACATGAAGCCCCTTAATAGTGCGCAGAGGATCTTTGGCGAGAAGAAGGCTCATAGATAGAGTGGGAACAGCCAAAAGGAGACACTCATAGACCAACACAGGCAGTTTGAGTAAGAGCCAAAGTGTTAGAGTACCCATCACAGATTACATAGAAAATTTTGGCAGAGATAACTGTGTACATAGTTTTGTTCCTTTAGTTTGTACTGTAGGGATATCCTGAAATTACTGGGTTTGACTGTAAAACTAGTTCATAACTGAAACTTTCTGTAACTTGTCACTGCCCTCATCACCATCATCACTGTTGTCACCACCACCGTCATCATCATGAACATTTATCAAACACCTATTAAAATTTCATGAAAAATAGCCATTTCCTGGTGCCCAGGGCACTGTGTGACAACATTTTACATGAGTTATTTCATTAGTCTTCTTAATAATCCTGTGAGGCAGGACCTATTAATATCACCAGTTTTACATATGGGAAAAATGAGGTTGGAATTTGAACTGCATTGGATTGACCCTGTTGCCTATATATTTTCTAAAGTAGTTTTTAGTTGAAGCTCTCAAACTTTTAGTTTTATTTCGCCTTCAGTCTATTTCGACTTCATGCTGATTTCATTTTTATGATGGTTTGTATCATTGTCAACAAATATTCATACCCCTTCCACTCCCATTGTGGGTGCTTTCTACTCCACTAACTTGGGCTCACGTGACTGACCACAGCCAGTGGAATAGTAGGAGACATCATGTAAGCAGAGGCCTTAAACGTGCTTGCAACCTTTGGCTTGCCTTTCAGGCACTGGTGATCCATAAGAAGAGGATGCCCAAATAGCCACTGCCCCTTTAGTTGTGACCTTAGAATGAATACATATGGAGCCAATTTGAGACAACCCCTCTGGGGCCAACACAGCTGATTTTCAACCTGAAGGTCACTCCGATCAGCTCAGCTATGCCAATCCATGAGCATGATAATCAATGTTTGATATTACAAGCTGCTGGGTTGGGGTAGTTTGTTACACAGACTTATCTGGCAATAGTATCTATTACAATAGGATCTCTTTTTTCTGTCATTCATTTAGCAGTTGATTCAACCATGACTGATTTGATTGTGTACCATGTGCAAGTTAATATTGTAGGTATTGGACATATAAAGACACCCATGAAGCCTTTATTGTCTGGATGTCTAGTTTTAAGTTAGGAAAAACAATGTGTCTATACATTATTAGAAGACAGGATAAAATCTGCTAAGTACCCTAGCAGGCCACTGTATCTATGCTCTGGGAGATCTGAGGAGAGGATATTATGACAGTGGAGGTATTCAGAAAGGCTGAGGGACTATGAACATGCAAGGTAATTCTGTAATAACTAGAATTTAATTCCTCTGAACGCCAAGAAATGCCATTTTTGTAAGTTTTTCTATCCTATTTTTAGCAAGTAGAGATTATGCTCTCATCAAAAATTTAAAAATTAAATATCCATTATCAAAAATTGAGAAATTAGAATCTCTCCCAGTAATTCATTGGTATGAGCATGTAATCAAGACACATGCATGAAACTATAAGAATGAAACTACAAAATCTTCTCATTTTGTTCTTTTTCGTATCTCCTGGCCTGGATTATAAAAATAAGATATCTGTTGTTGGATTGGTGCATCTGTCACTTTTTACCAATTTTTTTGTGGCCACTGCCTGGCATGGTGGGTAGAGGCTGCCTAATGGTTAGGCATTTGGGTTCTGGGGTCAGACAGACCTTGATGAAGATCCAAGCCTTTCAAATTACTTAACTTTTCTACACCTAATAATCTTTATAAAGGGTCAGTCATGTGGTTACCAAATGTTACATTTTACTCAGTTTGGTCTAAACCCTTGATGAACAACCCTTGAGACCCAGCTAGCTGTCAACTACCGCTACCTACTATTGTATTATGGTCCACAGACTGATTTCAAATTCTTTTTGCTTCAGACCACACAATAGACTTAAGGAAATTTTTTTTAAAAAGACATTGTATTGGGTCTTAGAATCACTCATCCAGGGTAATAACGCTCTAGCCAAGCGAGAACAATGAAGAGGGAGAAGTGACAAGTCTGCAGGAGTGACAGCAGCCCCCAGCAGGCTGAGATCTGGGTGCCAGAAACCCATGGAGCTCACATGGAGTTCACACGGCGCAGAATAGCCCAAGTGTTAGATGGCCACCATTCTCTAGCACCAGCCACGTCATTGTAGCTATCAGGGCTCCCTCTGCCAAGCCCTCCCCACGTTAGCAAAGAAGAGATCCCAGGCCATAACTGAGGGAGTCCTGGTTGGGTGAGCAGAGTGCCTCATCATATTCAGCTCAGTGGGACATACCAGGCTCTCCATAAACCTCACACTTAATGGAATAAGCTCATTTCAGCTCCATATCCCTAGTGAACTTACAGGCAGGTGTGATTTTATCTCTCTGAACCTCAGCTTTCCTAAATAAAAGTGGAGATGATAATACCTATTCGTCACACTCAGGGTTAAGGATGGAATGAAATACCGTCTATAAACAGGCTTCTGTAATGTGCTTATTTGGTGGGAGGGATGAAGGGCTATAAGGCTATTGCCATTTTGTGACTCCCCAGATGTGCTAAGGTATTTACATCTCAGCAGAGCTAAGCAAACCTGCAGTCTAAGTGGTAAGACATAGGCGAAGGATTGTACACCTTTTCATTCTGAGAAAGGAAAAAGAAACCGTTCACCTCAGGAACACTTTTTAGCTTTTCTAAATCCACCCTCATACAGTGGAGTGGTATTCACCGTGATGGTGACAAGAGGACTTACAGGTTCATTCTCACTCTTGTGCACAGCAGCTGTCTCCAGAAAATGAATGGTAGGCTGTCACCAGAGTGCTTTTCTGAGTATGATTTAAGCATCTTCCTTTTCAAAAGCAAGTTCTGCTTTTTTTTTCATTTTAAACCAATTTAATACCTTTGTTCAGTACCAGCCATTATTAATTTCTCTCATGCACATATTTCAAATTCCTCACATGACAGTTTTGAGAAACTAATGAAAATTAGAGTGTGTTAGCATATCACATTCCTACAGAGACCTGCTAATACATTCAATTATACTTAGTAATGGTAATGGAGACTACAGAGAAAAGCCTTGCCATTTATACCTGCTTGCCTGAGCATTCTCTCGCTTTCTCTCTCTCTCTCTCGCTCCCTCCCTCTCTCTCCCCACCAACTATTTGGAAGAAATATAGCATAATGCAAAGGAAGTCATTTTTGATGCTATTTTTAAACGTGTCTATTTCTGAAAATGCATTGCTTCTTGATAAGAAACAGGATAGGATAGTGGTGGCACACGTAACTTACTTCTTATTTGTCAGTTCGGAGCATTAGCATTAGTCCATTTATCTAAACTACTGAAAATTTTCCTTCTGCTCACCAAAGGCTTCAAAGAAATTTAATAAAGGTATTTTGTTCTGCCTAAATATATACTTCGGCAATTTGATTTTGTTTTAAAGTAGGATAATTACATTTTCTCCATCCATTCTGTGAATCACAGTTCCCTTGCGAATTCCTTTGAAAACCCTGATTAGGAATAGAAGATGTGAGTGACTGGTGTGTGATCGTGTTGATGTTTTCTCGTCTCCTGAGCCTGGTTTGAAATTCAGCTGTGCCTAGCAGGGCTTGCCCTCAGTTTTGAGGCATTATTTTGAGATGTGTGGGCTCCAGTAACTGTGTGTGTGTGGCCAGCAGGTTGGCCAACTCATCTTCTGGCAAATAAGTGTGGGGGACCTCAATCCTTGATGTCAAACACTTTTATAGCCTATTATGGAATAAATTAAATGCAGATTTATTCTTCATAAATGTGTCAATTTCAATATTTTCTGTTTTACATGATGAACTTCTGGAATTCAGTGCTATTAAATTGATTTTGTGTTACCTGTAATATGCATGTTGACAAAAAATTTAACAATACATTGCTTTACTAGATAATGACTTAGTAAGCTAGTGTTTTCTAATATGTATATTCATTTGTTTGCATCAGATCAAATACTGGCTTATTTTTCCCAGTGAGATGGAAAAATTAGGACAGATACATAGACTTTGGCTGACCTGGGTGAGTTCTGTGCCAGGCATTGTGCTATCTATTGTGATTCTAAAGATAGACAAGGCAGGGTTAATTATTTAAGCTGCATATTGTGAGTACTTGGCAAATGAAAGTTATTCATTTTCTGACCTTTTTTGAATTTTCTAGTCTTGGAATCCATGACAGGAAGCCAGAATTTCTAGCTTTGATGTGGTTTCAATTTGACGTAATCTAAGCAAAATACGGTAAGTATATGAATCAAGAAAATGTAAAAGAACAATTAATGAAGTTGATTATTTTTAAAATGCTGAAGATTATTCATTATTTCGTCTATGAAAAAAATATATATATATATATATGTCCAAGATAGGATATTAACATTTTATTCTATGTAGCCCATGCATATATATATGCATGTGGATGGTATTTTCAATACACTTCATGCATAGCTGTGTTCAGATCCCTCAAAGCGCAGCCCATGATGAGTCAGAAAGACTGTAGCTACAGCTCTGGGGTCCTCGAGGAGCTATGGCTCATCCCCATCTCGGTGGGCTTCAATCCCAAGAGGTGGGTGCTACATCTCCATCCTCCCTTGTCCCAGCAACGTTCTCCTCTTTTGTTAGCCAGGAATCCTGGAGGAATAGCAAGAGCAGAGGGTTGCATAAGACTTGTGTTCCTTCCTAACTGCTGCCTTTCTGATTAGGAAGCATTGAGAAACGTACTTGTAAGTGTCTCCTCTGCATCTTACTTTGGAAGAATTTTTCATGTAAATCATGAGATAAGAGTTATTCAGATTGATCAGTTTGAACATCCATTCCGTTTTGGTTGGCAGTCATGCCCTAAACACTTCAGTGTAGATTTTTTTTTATTTTTTATTTCTTGCGATGGAGTCTCGCTCTGTTGCCCAGGCTGGAGTGCAGTGGCTCGATCTCGGCTCACTGCAAGCTCCGCCTCCTGGGATCATGCCATTCTCCTGCCTCAGCCTCCCAAGTAGCTGGGGCTACGGGTGCCTGCCACCACACCTGGCTAATTTTTTGTATTTTTAGTAGAGACAGGATTTCACCATGTTAGGCAGGATGGTCTCGATCTCCTGACCTCGTGGTCCACCCGCCAAGGCCTCCCAAAGTGCTGGGATTACAGGCGTGAGCCATGGCACCCGGCCCAGCATAGATCAGTTTTAATAACCAGGTAGAAACAGGGGCAATTTCTAATTGAGATTTTTTTTTTCTATTAGGACAGGTTGCCACTGACTGTACAGGGCAAGACTATTGGAAGTTGTTTGTAAAGGTGGAGATGGGAGAAAAGAATAATTTGAAATCTGAATTGTTCAGCTGCAGTCACACACATTATAGCTAAAAAACTTCATGATAAAGACTGACGGCTGGGCGCGGTGGCTCACGCCTGTAATCCCAGCACTTTGGGAGGCTGAGGCAGGCAGATCAGCCTCAGGTAAAGAGATCACGACCATCCTGGCCAACAAGATGAAACCCTGACTCTACTAAAAATACAAATATTAGCTGGGGGTGGTGGCACGTGCCTGTGGTCCCAGTTACTCAAGAGACTGAGGCAGGAGAATCACTTGAACCCAGGAGGCAGAGGTTTCAGTGAGCTGAGATCGTACCACTGCACTCCAGCCTGGTGACAAAGCGAGACTTCATCTAAAAAAAAAAAAAAAATTAGCCGGGTGTGGTGGTATACACCTGTAATCCCAGCTACTGCGGAGGCTGAGATAGGAGAATCGTTTGAACCTGGGAGGTGGAGGTTGTAGTGAGCTGAGATCATGCCACTGCCTTCCAGCCTGGGTGACAAAAGCAAAACTGTCGGGAGGAAAAAAAAAAGGACATAAAATTAAGCAGAAGTCTGTAAAATCTAGTCAAGATTCAAGGACGAAGCCTTAAGCATGGTTAATGCTAAAGTTTTTCTCACATATTGAAGAAGGACATACTATTAACTTCAACGTTTACCCAAATAAATCAGTATTACTGTGTCCCGTCCCATTTAAAACAGGTTCAATGGGAAGCGTCATTATTAAAATAAATAAAATTGTATGATGTTGCTATTTCCTTAATACCCAAGTGGAAAAGCACCTAGAAAAGTTGCCAAGCCAGACAGCCACAGGCTTTGCAAGATTGTGCATCATGCTATGACCTACAAAGTTAGACCTGAGGACTTTGTCTTTAAGATCACTTAGAGGCTTATCTTGTTGCTTAGCAATTAAGTATTTTTAAATTTAATGTTAGCTTCTCTTGTCCTGTTTCTTCACCTCCTCAAAAATCCCTTTGAAAATTCACTGGACTCTTATAGAAACGTTAAAATTGCATAATAGTAAGCTTGATTCCTTAATCCGCTGTAAACCTGCTTTAACATCCGGTAGACGTTAATAATGGTTGGACACTGATGGATAGTGATTGCTTTGTTGAATGGCGTAGGACACAGGATCTCAGAAGCTCAGCTTTTTAACCCAATCTCTAAATTCTTCCTCATATGAGAGCTTCCTGAAATGCTCAGCTCCAGCAATTAAGATACCTGATTCAAATATGGAGGTCCAACATTGGAAGGTTTCCTCCAAGAATTTCCTTTCTCACATTTCTTCATTATAATGGGCTTTGACAGCTCATGATGAAATTTTCTGCCCTCTTACTGGGGAGCTCAATTATGGGGCTTCATTGACTACAGTGAAGTCAAAAGACCCTCATCACAATGTATGTGATGGAGCAATTGACCTTTATTTGGAAGATGGACCTTTTGTACCTGGTAAAGGGAAGTGCTCAGGAGAGAGCCACAGAAAGCAGGGGTACATAGCAGACATTTTGCATTTCAAGACAACCTTTTCAACTTGGTTTTTGCCTTGTAAAACACACTCACTCTCTTTCTCTGTCTTCAATTTTTTATTTTTTTATTTTGGCTCAAAAGTTTAATGGTTGTATGCCTATATTCTCATAAATTTTCAAAATGTCTATAATGAGTGTGTGTGCTTTTAAATGATGATTCAGATCTTAGCTTTTTAAGAGTTACGTACGTGACTAATATCCAGCGGTCTCAAAACTCCACTGTGCACTTTTCTTTACCGTTGCCAAGTCTTTGTGGTTACGGAATCTTTTAACTTTACCTATAAACTTTAAATAACTTAACTTTTAATGTTTTGAAGTAATCTTGTTTGTTTCTTTGGCATTTGAATTCATGCTTACCTAAAATCATTTTCCCCTCAATTTATTTATAAAATGCTTAGAAGGAAATCTTATTCTTAGAATACTTACTTTTTCTATAACAATGATTTTTTCTTATAACAATGACAGTCTAACATGAAGATGTTTGATTTATTTTCCCATTTGATTGTTCTGCTTTAATTCATGCAGATCCAGAAGTAATGAATTATACCTTTTGTTAAAACTTTCTCTTTTGTTTAATGGAAAAGTGCACAACAGAGTTATTATGCACACATTATACAATGTTTTTTTTTCTTTTTCTTTGTGAGAAAATAATGAGCTAGGCTGCAACCACGCTGTAAGAACGTTTGTGGCATTTGTGATGATTTCTCTGTTTTAAGAAGTCCATTTCCTCTTTCTTACTTTAAAAATTGGATAAAAGTTTTTATTTTTTTTGTTCTTCTCATTCCACCTATTGTCTTAGTGCTTTTAATTCTGTATGACAAGGGCTGTGAAAAAGAACTCGAATAATGTCCTCATTGGTAGATGTGCTGCCTCTCAGCCTCAGTTTCCTCATCTGTAAAATGAGAGACTCGTATGAGATGATCCCAGAGGTTTCACAAAGCTCTAAGTTAAGTGACACTTTAATGATACCAGTGAGCAAGATGAACAAGTCATTTCAGTGGCTGAATTACCCTGCTCATGTTCCACATTCTTGAGATGTGACCTTTACATTCAAACTGCAAGTTCATCGTCTCTGGATTCCCTGAAAGGCATTCATTCTTAGAGATGCCTGCCAGCGACCATTTAGCCCAACCCTTTCATTTTCCAGATAAGAAAAATAAAACAGTGTTTTATTGAAGCATCAATAGGAAAGCATATAAACTGACTTTTTGTTTTCTTTCTAATAGCTATGCAATCCCAGTCTTACTATAAATAATCCCAAACCAAGGCTGTAAAACCACAAAACTAATTCTGTAAACATTCTAAGACTACGACCTACCCATTGCCTCTAGGGGAGCCCTTCTCTCCTGCCTGGGGTGCAGGGCCTCAGTGCTAATATGAACAGGGTCCCAGTGGTTAGTTGGCTGCCATCTGCACTATTGTCACCCCAGAATAAATAATTGAGAAGCATATGCCACTTAGGTGTGCCTAATTCTGCGAAAATAATTGTTACTTCCCCAGATCCAAGAAATTTAGCAAACTCATCACACTGTAATAACAATTTTATTCATTATTAATCCTGGTGAAGAAAACTTCAGCTGCTTCATATCTATTTTATACCCTCCACTTTGACCCCTGTCTTTGATACTGCAAGTCCTTTTGTTGAAGGGCATGTGAGATTATTGGTGAATCAAAAAGGTGGTGTTTCATTCCATATGTTAATGCTTCTTTTGTAAATAAAGAATTTATTTTTGTTTGTAGTTAACTCAAATATGCTTTTTTGTGGGCGTCAGTGTTCCATTAATTTTGTTTGTTTGTTTGTTTGTTTGTTTTTTTTTGAGATGGAGTCTCGCTCTGTCGCCCAGGCTGGAGTGCAGTGGCCGGATCTCAGCTCACTGCAAGCTCCGCCTCCTGGATTTACGCCATTCTCCTGCCTCAACCTCCCGAGTAGCTGGGACTACAGGCGTCGCCACCACGCCCGGCTAGTTTTTTGTATTTTTTTTTTTTATTAGAGATGGGGTTTCACCGTGTTAGCCAGGATGGTCTCGATCTCCTGACCTCGTGATCCGCCCGCCTCGGCCTCCCAAAGTGCTGGGATTACAGGCTTGAGCCACCGCGCCCGGCCTGTTCCATTAATTTTTAAAGGAATGAAATATTTGCTTAGATGTGCCTTCCACAGTTCTTTCAATCATGTCGGTAGATGTTTTCCCTTAGTTGTCTATGTTAAAAAGGGGAAAAAACGACTAAAACACACAGTGAAGAATGTGATTTTTTCCAACTGTGTGGTATTTCTATTCCTTCACTTGACTTTGATGTAGTCAAAAAGTGGTCCTCTGGTCTGACTTCAACTTTACTTCTTTTACCCCGTGGCAACATTTAGAGGGAAGAGGAATACAATCTCCAACTGGAAAATCTCCCAAATTCATTAGACTTGCCACTTATTTACCAATAAGAAGTTATTTTAAGTTGCGGCTTTCTGCTCCAGTAAAGTGTATAGTCTGAAGTATTTTGTTACCCAGAATTTGGTGTATTTTATGGAAGGCTTTACTAAAAGGAAAGAGACAGAAAAGAGGGAAAGAGAAAGAGGAAAGGAAGGGAGTGAGGGAGGGAGGGAGGGAGGAAGGGAGGGAGAGAGAGAGAAAGAAAGAATGTCCTAAGGTAAAGAAGAGAGTCTTTACTAAAAAGGATGGAAGGAAGGGAGGCAGGAAAGAAAGAAATGATAAGTTCCTAATACATGAGCAAGGGTTTGTCTGGGATCTCAACTTGCCTGGAGTTAACTAGTGTTGTTGCAGGTCCAAAGTAACTGGGTTTAAATGTCACACATGATGACAAGTAGGAAAATTGGAACGTTATTTGCATGTGAATGGGGATAGAGGTGACTGGATGTTGATTCATTGCATGATGAATGTTTGCCCTTGGTTAAATGTTTTACCTTCCATGAAATTATAAACAATATTTCTTACTGACTGTAAAATGTAGACACCAAGCCTAGAAATGTCTGCTCCTGAAATGCTGCTCCAATTAGAAAACTGTTTTTAAAACAAAACCCAATTAGAGGAGGTGAGGAATCTTGGAATTCTACACTTTTGAGGAAGGACTTCCCTTCATGTATTGCTTTAGGTTTAGGAGAGTTGGGAGTGGATCTGGGAAATATAATTCGAAGATGCATTAGAGATAAATGGACAAAGATAGTTTACTCACATTCTTTGCAAAATATTTTTGAAGTCTCTAAAATAAATTCGATTTATTATTCTTATACTGTTTTATGTTAGTAATGTTTCTCTATATATTGATCTAATGGGCTTTTTAATTTATAAAGCTAATACTTTTGCAGGAATAAACGCAATCTCAGCTGTGAGACTCTTAAGGAAAAAGTTTTTTGTAGACAATGCATCAGTATGTCTTCAAGACTTATAATTAGTCTTAGAACTTGATCAAAAAGTGTTTCTTAATTTTTTGGAGAAATATTATCAACTACTTCCATTGATTGAAAACATTGATTTTTCCAAGGTCACTTTTCTTCTTAATCTTTTCCTTCAGTTGGATTATAGCGATTGAATGATGGAAAACTTTCCCCACTATTGTGCCGTGACAACTTGCAGTATATGTGTATTGTACATTTTAACTTAGTAATTCTCCAAATAATCACAAGAGAAATGGGATTCATGGAAACCCTTGGATTAGCCCAGGGTCAAACAATAAATTAGGATCAGGGTCAGAATTAGAGTTCACTAGGGACCCTGAATTTTGAGTTTGTTTTTGAAGCATGCTGGTTGTGGTTTGATCTGCATAGAATCAGAGGTCAGGATGCTCACAGATAGGTTTTTGTGCTCTGTGAAAAGACACTACAAAACCAAACATCAGAGAGCATGCGGGATGCCAGCTTCTTAAGATGTGGAATGCCAGAATCCCCGGACTTTAACAAGGAGATGCCACAATCAGAGGCTCCGTGGGACTTCCAGGCTGGGGCAACCCCACACAACAGGACATCTTACTGATTTGAAGAAATGCCACTAGCAGCTGACAGCATGTGCAAGGAGGGATGACAATCGCCACTTGGGGGTCACTGGGCCTGACATATTTCTTTCAAGAAATTGAACAAAGGCCAGCTCCCTCGGGCTATGTAAGGTAAACATTCCAATCAGCATCACCCATGGAAGCTGATTTGGAAATCATTCTCAAGAAATACCGTCCAAGTTCGTTTCTCTAAGCTCACGCAATATATTTTTAAAGCAAAAAGAACATTGACCCTTCCTCTGCTTGAGGTGATAATGTTGATTCCCATGTTAGAATTATAGAATTTTTCTAGACCTTATGTATTTATACACTTACTGCAGATACAGCACAGAGGCCATCCTGGGAAAAAAAGAGCAAGTTACACTGAATTCTAATGTGTTGCATATGATCTTGCACAGGTGTGTGAATACTTTTCATCTCAAAGGGTTTCCCCTAGTTTAATATAGGAGCAGGGTATAAGCTCGGATGATGGTGAAGCAGGCCAAGGAGAAAAGCCTAAGAATTGATGAGGTCTGTGATAAATCATGGCACCTCAGTATCATCTGAGTTGAGTCGATCCTATGCAGCTCTAGCTGCTGACTGTGTGAGAAATACAGACCCAGTGCTATCAGATCTTAAGACTTGCTTTCACAATAAATTAACACTCCAGGTTTTTAGGTGAAATTTTGCCATCTAATGAAATGTATCCATGGGCCAGAACTGGCTCTTGGGTCATCAGTTTGTGATAGACTATCATCATCAGTGGCTTAGTATATGTCAAGTTCTGTGTCAACTATTGTCTTTGTCTCTATTTCTCTATCTATCCATCTACCTATCTATCTTCTATCTATCTAGTCTTACCTATTCACAGTTGACCCTTGAACAATATGGGGGTTAGAGGTGCCAACCCCCTGTGCAGTCAAAAATTCAAGTATAGCTTTGATTCCCCCAAAACTTGAAGTACCACTACTCTACTGTTGACTGGAAGGAAGCCTTACCGATAACATGAATAGTCGATTCGTAGACTAGCATGGTGGCATGTGCAGTGAGCCATGATCATGCCACTGCGCTCCAGCCTGGGCGACAGAGTGAGGCCCTATTGCAAAAAAATAAAATGACAGATACATTTGCATTAATTGTTTATGCTTCATGGATTCATTTAATATTCAATGCCTCTTGACCTGTTTGGTTTCTACTTATTTTTATTGGTACCTATCACTTCTCAATCTCCAAGGATTTTGGTTGGCCTGTTTATGTCTCATGCTTAATAATATCCCGCTTGATATAGCATTTGTGTCCTGTGGTATGATAAACTAGAGAGCTTATCATTATCACTGTACAATCATCTGTAGAAAACTTTGTAATTTGAAAATTTGAGGTGGGACCTGTAGTGTTGTATAAATGTATGCAGAAATAAAACCATATTTAGAATTATTTCTTTTAGAATTAATTATGCTTTAGAAAACACTGCATTTCTTATCTCTTCATGTGTATAAAATAAACTTGAAATTCCACTTTGGGTTACCATAAAAAATAGTCAATCATACATATTTTGTGTTATATGTATTACACACTGTGCTCTTAAAACAAAGCAAGCCAGAGAAAAGAAAATGTTATTAAGAAAATCATAAAGGCCAGGTGCAGTGACTCATGCCTGTAATCCCAGAACTTTGGGATGTATCACCTGAGGTCAGGAGTTCAAGATCAGCCTGACCAACATGGTGAAACCTCATCTCTATTAAAAAATAATACTAAAAAAAACAGCTGGCCATGGTGGAAGGCACCTGTAACCTCAGCTACTTGGGAGGCTGAGGCAAGAGAATTGCTTGAACCCAGGAGGTGGAGGTTGCAGTGAGCTAAGATCATGCCATTGCACCACAGCCTGGGTGACAAGAGCGAAATTCCACCTCAAAAAAAGAAAATCACATAGAAAACACATGTATTACTCATTAAGTAAAAATAGATCATCATAAGGTTCTTTATTCTGTCACCTTCATGTTGAGTAGGCTGAGGAGGATGAGGAAGAAATATTTAAAACATAGAACAGGCCAGAAACGGTGACTGAATAGATGCAGGGGATGATCAAAATGAGGTTAAGGTTTCTGGTTTAATTAATTGTGCAGTTGGTGAAATCATTCACCAAGATTTGGAGTTTGAAAGAGGGGGTTTTGAATCGGGTGGCTGATGAAGCAATCAGGTTTGGATGGGTCGAGTCTGAATTTCAGGTGCCAGTGGGACATTCAAGTGGAAATTTGCAGAAGTCATTTGGAGACGTTTGATGCTCTAGGGAGCAACTTAGGCTGGATAGATGATTGTAAGTGGTAGATAGTGATGGAAAATATGGAAAAGGATGAGTTGGCCAGAGTAGGGTGTGTATTAAGAAGCAGCACAAACACTTTGAAGAGTATTAGTTCCAGACATTGTGAGTTGCTAAAAGCAGCCTTCATCAGGCTTCTTGATACCCTGGCAAGATGTCACTCTGAAGAGAGAGAATATCAGCACCATTCAGAATTCACCTTCCAAGAGAAAATTTAGGCAATTTGAGAGGCATCACTCACGAATAACTCACACCCTCCTCTGAAAATGTAGCCTTTGAGCTTATCTCGATAAAAGATGCCTCTACAATTTAGGTACCAGAGTGTTGGTGTTCATTCAGACCCATTCTTCTGTTGGACCACTACAAGAGATTAAGTAAATTGATCAAGATTACATGACAGAATTTGAACCCAGGTCTGTCGGTCTTGACTTCAACCCATGATCAGTTAGGTTCCTCCTGTTATTGGGGTGACTTCCCTCCAAGGCCAGCTGTCTGTTTTATAGAAGTAGATTTGTGGAATGCATCAGTGTATGTATTAGTCCATTTTCACACTGCTATAAAAACCTCCTGAGACTGGGTAATTTATAAAGGAAAGAGATTTAATTGAGTCAGTGTTCAGCATGGCTAGGGAGGCCTCAGGAAACTTACAGTCATGGCAGAAGGCAAAGGGAAGTGAGGCACCTTCTTCACAGGGCGGCAGGAAGGAGAATGAACACAGAAAGAACTACCAAACACTTATAAAACCATCAGATCTCGTGAGAACTCACTAATTATCATGAGAACAGCATGTGGGAAACTACTTCCAGGATTCAATTTCCTCCACCTGGTCTCTCCCTGGCTATGTGGGGATTATGGGGACTACAATTCAAGATGAGATTTGGGGTGGAAACACAGCCAAACAACATCAGTGTATAAACTAGTCCACTTCCAATAAAGGAGCTCAAAGCCTCTGGCTGACAAGGATGCACCCCCACCATCATCTTCCTTTTAGCTGACGTACAAGACCTTACAACCATTCTTCTGCTAGAAATAGAAAACTCTGAAAGAGATATAAACCGTAGTCTCAACTGTAGATCCTCAGAATTGGAGATGATGTATCTTAAATATCTCTGTTCAGGTGGGACAAATGTGCTTGGTACTCTTTTGGCTGCATCTGCAAGTCATCAAGAAACATAAAGAAAGTAACTGGTCCAAAACTTTATTTGGAACTGTAGTTCAATCAAAAATTTACTTTTAACTTCTGCATTTATGTATCAGTTAAAAGGCACTGGCCAATGATGCTTCACTATATACATTTAATTACTATAAAAACTTGATAGGAAACATTATTTTTCTTCCACACTAACATTGCATTAAACTTTAGCCATTTGAACTGATAAAAGCCATCACCCTGCAAAGAAGAACTAATCGTGGAAGTGCATTCAAACAAGAGAACATTTTTTAGATGACCTCTGTTGGATTCTTATTAGCAATGTTTATGTTCCATGTAATGTTTTCCATATGCTGTTACTGTTTGAAAGTTCAGTCTTGCATTTATTCTCCTTGCCAGCTGTGGAAGTCTAGACCCTAGGCAGCAGCTTCTACCCACATGTCTGCATATTCTGGCATTCTGGCCACCAGAACTATTTATTTTATTTTAGTTCAGTTTAGTTTTGTTTTTCATGGAATGAGGGTTTGGGTCGCATATTTGTGAATATAATCACAAACTTCAGATGTCTTTTATCTTTATGATGGAGCCACCTTGTCATATACTTAGATGACTTCCAATTTGCAGAATATTGGCATGTTTCATAGTTCTAAAGATAAAACCAAATATTCTAGATAATTCACATGAAATGAATTATCCTGTGACTTTTTCACAATAGCTTCATTATTTTTATAAAAGGGATGTATGCTCAATGAATGAAAAGAAAGTAAAGTATGAACAGGCCAGGCATAGTGGTTCACACCTCTAATCCCAGCACTTTGGGAAGCCAAGGCAGGTAGATCACCTGAGGTCAGGAGTTCAAGAGCAGCCTGGCCAACATGACAAAACTCCGTTTCTACAAAAATACGAAAATTAGCCAGGCATGGTGGCACATGCCTGTAGTCCTACCTACTCGGGAGGCTGAGGCAGAACAATCGCCTGAACCCAGGAGGCAGAGGTTATAGTGAGCTGAGATCATGCCACTGCGCTCCAGCCTTGGCAATAGAATGAGAAAACATCTCAAAAGAAAAAAAAGAAAAGAAAAAAAAGAAAAAGAAGTACCAACAAGTGGAAAAAAGCCACCTAAAACTTTACCACCTGGGCAAGAACATAGTTCAGTGACCGATCTCCCCAGATCTCTTGCTCTGTGAATATATTACCATGTCTTTTAAACGGTATTGTTTATTAATAAGGGTATAAGTATACCTTATATGTCGACTTACAGAGACTGATGAAATAATTTATTGTCTACACCTGGACACTTTGGAGAGTGAAAGGGAGTGCTATTAACAATCAGACTGGGACAACAGATGTGTACCTGAACTGTCCCAGGCACCTTGGCCTAGTATTGCCCTCCACATAGACCCTTTACCATACACGAAGCTATTTATTTATTACACATTCATTGAACATTTATTCAATGCCAGACATTAATTAATAAAGTTAATAAAACACACAAAGGTCTACAGTTCAGCAGAAGATAAAGTCTCACTCAGTAGGGACTGTGGTGAAGGACACCCGTCATATTGTAAGCCATATGGACTCTCAGGGAAGGTGGAGGTGACTTTCAAAGGATCAGTGGAGTTAGGGTGGCAAAGGAGGAGACAAGGGACATTCTCCCTACAGTAAGTGATTTATGCAAAGACTGGAAACAACAAAGCATATGGGAACTGGGGAAACTGCAAAAGGCTCAGGATGGTTCGAACCTTTGGTGGAAAGAAGAGGCGTAGCTGAACATGAGGCTGGACATGAACTGCTTGATATGCAATGCTGTAGAGATTGGGTTTCACCCTAAGGACACTGGCATGTTTTAAACAGAGAAGTCATCAGACTTGCATTTTAGAATTCTGGATGAAGGTATTCCTCATGGAAATGATTGAGGTGTATCTGATGTGATTAAGGTGGTTGCATCAATGTGCAAGGGACAGAGGAGAGTTGTGGAGTCAAATTCAGGCACCAGGCTGAATGGTAGAAACATTCACAGAAACAGAACTTTCAGGGAGGAGATGGTTTGAGTGAAAGGGAAGAGGGTAATGTGGTTTCCATGTATTCAGTTCCAGGCTCCAGTAGGGCATCCAGGTGGAGATACCTACCTGTGTGATTTTAGTTGTAACTCAGAAGACAGATCTAGGTCACAGAGAGAGATTTTGGGAGTTGGTGGCTTTTAGGCGTATTTAAAGCCATGGGAATTTGAGGCTAGTTGGATTTTTATTACTTATCGTGAATTTCTATTAACTCTGGTTCAAGGTTATTGAATTTGTAATAGTGTTGAATAAATGGTAGCTAAAATTATGACATTTTGAAATGTATTCATCCCCACCCATATTCATGAAAGAAACATTTGTCTGGAAGATATAAAACGCCACTATTCCGAATGTATTGTCCAAAGGAATTGGCAAAGAGATTCTTAGCCAAAAATCAAACTTAGAACATTTCCCATTCTTTCCCTTTCATAATAGAGAAAAGTGATTAAAGCTCTTTGGCTAAAAATAGCAAATGATTATGGCCCAGCTCGCATTGTAGGAACAGGAAGCCTTTGGTTCATTGAACTCCACAAACAATCCCCACACATTGTAGCCACCGTAACTTTCTCCATTGCTAACTCTTTAACATACGATTTTCCCTCTGAGAGTTACTGGTCTTGCTAGTTGCTATGGTCTGAATGTTTGTGTCCCTTACAAATTCACATGTGGAAATCCTGACCCCCAAGGTGATGGTATTAAGAGGTGGGGTCTTTGGGGCGGTTGATTAGGTCATGAGGGAAGTGCTCGGATGGAATGGAATTAGTGCCGTTACAAAATAAGCACAGGGAAACTCCTGGCCCTTTCCACCATGTGAGGACACGGTGAGAAGGTGGCCATCTGCAGGCAGACAGCAGGCCCTCACCAGAACCCAAGCATGCTGGCAGCCTGATCTCTGATTCCTCAGCCTTCAGATCCATGAGAAATATATTTCTGTTGTTTATAAGCCACTCAGTTTAAGGTATTTTATTATAGCGGCCCAAACAGATGAAGACTAGTATTCAACTTTTACATAAGGAACAAAGTTAAATTAGAGCGAGAATTATCAGAGAATATGGGAACTCTGAGTCACATTAGAGATTCTTTTACCAACTGTGTCATTTTTCTAGACAAGGCAGCGGAAGACCAGAGTGATTCAGTGCTTTCCTCCAAGACCACACCCAGGTCCACACAGAGCGGAGGTCAGAGTCCTGCAGCTCAACCACCCCCATCCAGCCTCTTCCCTCAGCCAGGACCCTGTGGATGATTTTTGCCATTTAAAAGTCGTTTGCTCTTTCAGAATACTGATAAATAGAAGTACTGAATAATGTATCTTAATTGAGCAAAATGTAGGGACAGAAAATGAAAGGAGACAAAGGTGCGTTTCTTACACTATTGACTTAGGCTAGAATTTTCCCCTGTAATTGCAAATATGCAAAGTGTGTCATCTTTCTGATTATATGTCCTTTACTTAATTGCACTAAAAGCTATTTGGTTTCATCAGAGATTCCAAATATTGTCTTTGGTTTAATAGCCAAAGGTTTTTTTTTTTTTTTTTTGGAAAGTGGCTTTTGAAACCATTTTATAAGTGTTTTATAACAATTGCCTTTCTCTTCTCAACCTAGCAAAAACATATAGATAAAAGGTCAATCAAGTAGAGATTCTGAGGTTTTATTAATTTTCTGTAATGCTATTGAACAAAAGCTCAAGGACATTGAGACACCATGGATCAGTAGCAATCATGGAGGAGGCACCCTGGTTCAGTAGCAATGGCAGTCTAGACACGTGAGACACCATAGTTCAGCAGCAGTAGTAGGGGAGGCAGGAGACTGGACTGGCTGGGCAAGTGGCCCTCTGGGGCTCCTCATCTCAGATCCCAATGTATTCACTCCTGAGTATGTCACAGGTATTGGGCTAGATTGTTTTTAAAGGTTCCTGGTAACTCTAACAATTTATTATCCTACAGTTAAGACACATATTTTCATTTTATCACAATCTCTGATTCTTCACACTTTTTCTTATCCCACGTGATGTGTTGGTGAATCCTGTCACTTTGTTCAGTCAGCATTAATGTACTATTTATTATTTATTTACTTGGTGCCAGCAACTGTCTTAGATGTCTTTTTGCCTGTCATTTTTTCCATTCATTGTGGCTTCCTCCTCTGAACACTGAGAACCCCCAGAATTCAGTGACTTCGATTTGTTTGCCTCCCAGAGACTAAGCCGACCTTCCTAGTGTACACACAAAATGCTCCCACTTAAGTACATACTCTACCATATTCCTTCCTGAAAGTATAAATCTATCTTCTGAGTAGTCCAAGGTGTGAATGTTTGATTGTCTTGATTAGGAATTTAAAAAATTAGAAGGAAGTTGAACAAATCATTTCGCATTTAAAATCCACATATTTCCTAGAAATGTACCAAATTTTGATCTAAATAGGAAGTAAGGTATTTTCAGAGATAAATACTTCAAAATGGAGTTAAATAGACTTGCTTTATACTCAGAGATTCAAGAAAGATGATCTAAAGTTTGGCTACATTATTTTTTGTTTTTAATTCCATTTTCCTTTGATTGCCTCATTTATAAAATGGCAACCAAAGACATTTTGGACAGTGAGAGTATGTGTCTGATGTGCATATCACAGCTATAAAATGTGTACATGTGAAGACTTCACACATCCATATGCATGTTATCCATGGCTCCATCCAGCAGTCCTCTTAATTATGCTTTATATACGCTTTGTGCAGCCAGGCATTGATCTTTCAAGTACCGGTGTCTGGTTCAAAGACTTGTAATTAGGCAGAAAGATCTGGTAAAATAGATTCTATGGAATTATTCAAATTCTCTGTGTGTATGAAATTGTTCATCTAGAATTATTTATTTGGAAAAACAGACACTTTCAAATGTGCACAGAGCCTATTTTAAAATTGTATTCCTTTCCATTATTTACTGATATTCCACGCACTTCTTGGAAATTTGCAAATTGCAGGGCTTTTTTTTTTTTTTTCTGTTTTGATATGAAGCTGCTTTGTTCTTTGCTGTGGGCCTGTTAATTGGTGAGCTCTTTATCCATGAGATCAAGAATCGGGGGCTTTTTATTAACTCATTGTGAGCTCTAAGATATTCCCATGAGCATGGAGAAGAGAAGTTGCCTTTCAGACTTCGTGCTTCTCCTATTCTTTTACAACACTGGTCACAGCCCGGAAGATGTAATCAACAATGACAAGAATTTAATCCACAGTTTAGAATTAGAATCCCCTGATACTGAAAATTCTATAATGAGCCTTTTTGTCTTTTTTTCTTTATTTTGTTAGCATTTACAGTTCCTTTTACTTGTGCACGCTTTCTATTCCAGGATAAAATCCTGTTAGGGATTTTAAAATAAATAATTGAATTCTGCATTCTAGTTCTAAAAGCCATAAAAGGTACAATGTTTATTTTTCTGGAAGACATTGTCATGGTCCATAGGTGGTGATGTAAAAATTCTTAGAATTTTCTTTCTTGAAGATAGAGAGACCACTAAATTCCTCTTTTCTCTTTCACACGTAAACACACCATCATCACATACCTTTCTATAAAAGTATGAATTTCCCCGCTAAGTAGTCTGAGAAATTATCTCTCTACAAAGAGCTCCCTGGGGGATTTACAGGGTTTGGAAGTGAAGAAGAGTATGAAAGGAGCCCCTGAACAGTTTCAGTGACTCCTAGGAATTTCAATTCTCCATTGCTACATGGCTTATTATTATTATTATTATTATTATTTTTACCAAAACATATGATACCCCTTTCTAGGCCACTACTATTGCTCCATTTTAGCATTTTCAGAGAATGTTTTTTGCTTCCTTCTGATTAGCCTGTTTTTCTGCTCCTGCTGCTGCTGCTGCTGCTATTTTGATGTTAGTGCCTGTGAGTAAGCAGTGAGCTCCAGTGTACAGGGTTTTTTTTTTTTTTCTTTGGTTCTTAACAGCTTTTCTATTAGAATGATTTTATGCCTGGATGGTTTGACTATCTTTTTCTCAACCAAAAAAAACTATGAAAGTGCAGGAAACCTAAAACACCTTCCCAACAATTAGAAATTTGCTTGTTGTCAGTTTGCCCTCCATCCTCCTACCTGAGTCACTAGAAGCATCTGGGTCAGCCTGGGGATTGGTGGCAGACACATCTGGGGTCCTTTTGATTGACAAGCACAATGAACCCAAGTGATCAGGACCATGAGTGACCATTCACCACATGTGTTTAGTTATCATCATCAAGGCACCTAGCAATTTTACTTCTGAATACTGAAACCCATTTTCACTCTTTCCCTCTGTATTTTCCTTGCTTTTCCCACTTTTTTTCCAGAGGAATATGTTGGTTCCTTTTGATGTTTCATTTCAGGCTAGTTCGGGCACACAATTTTTCCTTTTCCCAAGATATTCTCAAAGTGAGGAAGGAACTCTGATGTACACACAGAAACAGGCTTAACATGTAAGTGCAAAAAGAACACACTTGACTAGCTACTAAGCAACCTGCACGACAGGAGAGATTTTGTACTAGCTTGCTATGTGACTTTAGGTAAGTCACTTTACTGGTCCTCATTTTTGTCATATGTATGCCTTTCCCAACTAAAAAATTCAATTATTTTTATTTTTATAAATTTTCTCTTCTGAAACAATATTTATGCACGCATATCCACGTTGCTCTAGTTTTCTTAAAATAACTTTAAGGATCTTAAAACAAGAATATTACTGAATGGACAGAAAAACATATCTGTACACAAAGACATTCAGAGTGACTTTATTAATCAGAATCTGTGTAACAAAATTGGCTCTTGCAATACATCATTATAGGCAGCACGACAAGTGCTAAAGAATATTTATATAATTTATAAATTACAATATCTACTTGGTTCTCTAGAATTTCCATGTCAAGTAAACAGAGAGGTTGCAAACTCTTTACATCTTATGTCTGACTGATTTTTCATTGTAGTTTGCTAGTTACAAAGCTGTTTTTCATTGTGAAAAAATGTGTTAATCATACAATACAATGAATGTGATAATTAACATAAATGCAAAAATCATATGGGTTTACAGAAAGAATGAACTCAAGTATAAAAGCATTAGATAAAAGAAAGAATAACATTTTCTAACATTAGAAGCCACAGTCTACAACAAGGTTATAGCAGTTATGGATATCTATGGACCAAATAACATAGCAACTGCCTGCATAAAATAGAAACCAATGGAATAGAATGTACACAAACACCAGAGTCATCTAATTACGGATTAAAATCCAGTATAAAATAAAGGTAGTATTTAAGACCATGAGATAGAGACAGTCTTTTTATAATAAATGGTGTCGAGACAACTGGAAAGCAATTTTGAAAAAGGTAAAATTAGATCTGTTTCTCATACCACACACAAAAATAAACTCCAAGTGCATCAGAGATCTGAAAGTGAAAAGAAATAACCTTATACACCCACTAAGAGAAAACATGACCGAATCCCTCTATAACTTGAACACAGAGAGACTTTCTAATCTTTAAAAATCCCTATACAACAAAGCAAAATATAAATGTGGCTACATAAAAATAAAACTTTGCAAGTCAAAATCAAGAAATTGAAAACAAACAAGTACACAAACTATCTACTCAAAATGGTAAACACCATAAGCAAAGAAGTTAAAAGACAAATGACCATTGGGAGAAAATATTTTCAGTGTTCTTTTTCATAAAAGGCAAACACCCTAAGTTGTAAACATCTTTTAAAAATTAAAAAAAAAGAACAAAAACTTTATGAACAAATGAGCAAATATGTGAAGCAAGAATGCACAAAAAGACAACATGTGAAAAGATATTCAAATCTTCTCATTATAAGAGAAATGAAATTGGAACAACACCAATGCTATTTCTAATTCATTAGATTGGCAAACTTAAAAGTTTGACAATGCATTCTGTTGGAGAGGATGTAGGGAAATAGGAGCTCTCCTATATTGCTGGTGGGAATAGCAAATGGTACCATTCCTATGAAGGAGGATTGGCAATATGTAACAAAATTGTATATGCATTTAGTTTCGATCCTAGCAATCCCACTTGTAAGAATTTACTCTGAAGACAAACCTCCAACAATACAGTATATGTATATGTCTGTGTGTATGCATAAGGTATTCATTGTTCATTGAAGCATGTGTTGTAGTTGCAAAATGTTGGAAACTACTTGAATGTCCAAGCATAGAGACTGATTGTACATAGTATTTATATGCACTGTGTATTATGCAGCTGTAAAAATATGAGGAATTTTCACTTCTATAATAAAGTGATTTCCAGGATATATACTTAAGTGAAAAAAGCTATGTGCAAGAGTATAAGGAAGCTATGTACTTTCTTATAGGTATGAAATAAGGAAAAATTAGAAAACATACTGATCTTGTGCTAGAGGGTAGAAAATGGTATAAAAGACACATTTGGGACAACTGATAAAACTCGGAATACTAATTGTAGGTTAGATACAATTATTACATTAATGTTAAATGTCCTGAAGTTGATAACTGTACTGTGGCCATGTAAGATAATAGCCCTATTCTTGGAGGATAGAGAGCTTGGTCTTATGTAATTTATTTTAATAAAGGGGTATGTAACCTACTTTCAAATACTCCAGGACAAACATGAGAGAGAGAGAGAGAAAAAGAGAGAGAGAGAGAGAGAAGTGAAAGAGAGCACAGATAAGGTAATGAGGTAAAATGTTGAAACTAGGTGAAGCTGGTTGTCTTTGTCAGCTGAGGCTGCTATAACAAAATACCATGAATCAAGTGGCTTATAAACTACAGAAATTTATTTTTCACAGTTCTGGAGGCTCGGAAGTCCAAGGTCAAGCCATTGGCAGATTCAGTGTCTGGTGAGTGCCTGCTTGCTGGTTCATAGATGGCGCCTTCTCGCTCTGCCCTCACATGGTAGAAGGGGCATGGAAGCTCTCTGAAGTTTCTTTTATAAGGGCATCAGTCCCATTCATGAGAACTCCACTCTTATGCCTTAGGCACCACCCAAAAGTTTCACCTCCTAATATCATCCCCTTGGTGGTTAGGATATAAACATATGAATTTTGGAGGGACACAAAGATTCAGTCTGTAAATTGGTGAGAAGGTAAGTGAAGATTCTTTGTTCTATTTTTGTATAGATTCTTTGTATTGATCTTTGCATTTTTTAAAAGTTTGAAATTATTTCCAAATAAAATATCTTTAAAAATGGGGATAAAATAGACTTCTCACATGCATCCAAAGGGGACTTACACAGGTGGTAAAAGATGATTCTTGTCACTTTGTTCAAAGGAATAGTATAAACCTTTCAGGCCAGTCCTATGACCTCTGGGGTCAGTTCAAGGATCTCTTCAGAAGCCTCTCCAGTGTCCCAGCCCAGTCCAGTGAGGCTGGGCACATTTTATCCAGAGGATGTTAAGAGGATAGTCTGGGAATCAGTATTATTTCATAGCTCCTTTTTGGAATCACAGAGGCAGCTGTCGCTGCTTAAAGCCACCAAAACCAGTAGTGCCCAAAGTGCAAGTTCACAGTTAGATGTGGAATTGTGTCTCTTCACCCTTTGAATCTTTTCCCACAAGATGATGATTTATTTATTCATATATATATATTTTTATGAGTACAAGATGATGATTGATTTAGCAACTGAGATAATTGATACTATTCATCTCAAAGTGTAGCAAACCTTAGTGAGAAAGAGAAAACAGTGGTTATTAAAGGACTTTGCACAGATTTCTGCTCACCTATGTACTTAAAAATGATTTACTAATTGGAATAATATGAGAGGCATTAAAGGCATTACGGGTGAGATTGTCATCTCCTACTGGTTTTTTTTTTCCTACTTTCAAGTCAGAACGTGGGTGGAAGAGAGCATTCTTTGAGCACATGGAATTAAGGTAAGAATTGGGCTAAACATGAATGGGGATCATGTTTATTTTGTAAGAATTGATCTCAATCTTCTTTGGCTATGTACTAATGATGCAAGTACTAGCTAATAGTTATTGAGTGTTCTGGGGACACATTGTGCTAAACCCTTGTATGGATCAGCTAATTTGATCTGTGTTCGTTTTAGAGATGAGGAAACAGGCACAGAGATATAATTTACTCAGTTAATGAGTGGTAATTATTCCAGAGCCTGAACTACTAAAGCAGATTGACTCTGAGATTAAGGGAATTTAATACAGAATAAAATAATGAGTTTAGAAGACATCCTCTCAAAGGCAAACTTCCTTATAGCAAACACTGTAGATTATGGCTTTGTAACAGAATGGACTGAAACATTTAGACCAGTGTGTTCTTAACTGCTTTATAATTGGCAGATGGCAGTTGGTGTGCTGTGAGTTGTTAATAGGTTAATAGGTATTCTTTGGGGAAATGAGTTTCCTAATCAAGTAAAATTGGTAAACAGGGCATGTTCTCAGTACATTGAAAAAAAAACTTTAACATTATTGAACGTGGCTGGGAAATTTTTTTTTTTCATGTCCCTGGTTCTGTGAATTTCTTTATCGTCAATTGTTTTGCTATCAACAAAGCTTATCAATGTGACCTACAAGATTCCCCAAAAGAATACATAATGACAAGAGAGCAAAACAACAGGATTTGTATTGGTATTTGTATACTAGCATTTTTTTATCACTAACTTGAGTCTTCTATACTAGCTCAACTTCTGGCTGATAAATGGGATGGTTTGGATGATGGAGAGGTTTTCATTAGAAAGATAACAGATTCTTAGGAGTGATTAGGAAAAGAAGAAAGCATAATTTTATCTGAAGCTTTCCCAAAGTATACAAGAATGAGTGTATTCCGTTTAGCAATTTCTGTTAAATTGCTTTCATTAAACCAAAATGAGAGAAGTAGTGGCTAAAGTAATAAGCTATATCAAATAATTTATTGGAAATATCTAGCAATAGGGTGTATATTTATAGCATTAGGGTGTATTTCCCATTCCACCCCTCCCCATCACCAGTGATAGATTTTCATAACTTGTAGTAGCTGGAAACAGAGCTACTACACTGGGAAAAGCTATGGTAAATCTCCTGTAGGTCACTGCCCTTTTGTGACTGTGGAAAGAAACCAGCTCTGCTGGGAGGGGGGGAAGATGGCCAGGACGTCCTAATAGGCCATTTTCTGTCTTCTCCCCATGATTGTTCTCAATCACTTGGCAATCACGATGCTATTAGGAGCACCCTGACCGAAGACACTCAGATGCTTAGCCTTGCCATTAACAACATTGACAGGAAGCGTTGAGGTTGCTGCACAGCTGATGGGTCTTGAGAGCCTTGAATTAGAAGTCGGCCTGTCCTTATGACATGCCGAAATGCCTCAGCTCCTTCTGCAGAAGGATGTTCAGGCAAGAATTGGAACTGTACATATGTGAATGTCTAAATTATTTCATCTCCTATATCTCTTCATATTCTATGATTTATTACTTGGAAGTGCAGTAAGTCACGGACGTTGTCTGTATGGTAATGGCTTGTATTGAACCTTGAAGTTCACCATGCCCTGGGAGATGGTCAGAGTGACGTGCAGAACCCCTTCCTTTCCTAGACCTTGCCCTGCAGCCACCCTGCTTCCCTACCATGCTGAGCCAGTGTCGGGCAAAACAGACATTTCCAGGGTTTGTCACCCCATCATGGTCCTTTAGGCTTGTTAGAGTTCATGATCTGGTAGTGATATGGTTTGGCTCTGTGTCCCCACCAAAACTTCATCTTGAATTGTAACCCCCCATATTGGAGGAGGGACCCGGTAGGAGGTAATTGGATCACAAGGGCGCAGCTCCGCTCTCACTGTTCTCGCGATAGTGAGTGAGTTCTCAGAAGATCTGGTTGTTTGTGTGTGGCTCCTCCCCAGTCCTTCTCTCTTTTCCTCCTGCTCTGGCCGTGTAAGTTGCGGCTACTTCGCTTCGCCTTCCACCTCGATTGAAAATTTTCTGAGGCCTACGTAGCCATGCTTCCTGTGCAGCCGTGGAACCGTGAGTCAGTTAAACCTCTTTTCTTTATAAATTAGCCAGTCTCAGATGGTTCTTTATAACAGTGCAAGAACCAACTAATACAGGTAGGAACTGGGAAGTCAGGCACAGGTTTCTTTGGGACAGTGTTTTAAGACAGATCTTGCAAGTTTCCTTTTTACAACACCCTTTTTCTGCCAAGGTGCTCAATGAGGTTGTGCGTAGATTTGTCCCTTAAGTGTGGGATCAGGAGTATATGAATCTCCAGATTGGCTACCGGTGTGAAAGTTCTGGATGACAAAAGGCAATTATATGTATACATATTCCCTTTAGAAGCAAAATCTACCAACTTTGTTTTCTTTTCCTGGAAAGAGAACATGAAAAACAAACTAGAATCTGGAGATTCCTAATAATTGTCATCCTTAAAGGGCATTTACACCTGAGACAACCTTCAGATTTTTTATGAAAGAATGTAATTTAAAAATATAAAATAAAAAAAGAAAGTACTGCTTTTCACATGGAAGTAAATGCATAAAATATCTGGGAAAACACATCTGCTCTCATTGCAGAATGAAATCAGACATTGTCGTGATGGGAGAACAATCTGTTAAATTTTAAGGCAAGAGTTTTCTCTAAAAGTTCTCATTAATATCTTTGAAGTGTAGGAGCATCATATGATCTCTGAAGAAATTGCCAGCTCCCAAATTATTAGTCACTCTCAAATGAATATCCATCGTGTAGGAAACTGACTTTTTGGAAGGAGCAATGCTTAACATTAACCACAGCATTCTATTTGTTAGGAGGACCTTGATCGTTAAAACCATTCTTTGTGTTTGTTTGTTTATTTATTTGAGATGGAGTCTCTCACTGTCGCCTGGGCTGGAGTGCAGTGGTGCGATCTCCGCTCACTGCAAACTCTGCCTCCTGGGTTCGAGCGATTCTCCTGCCTCAGCCTCCTGAGTAGCTGAGATTACAGGCGCCCGCCACCACGCTCAGCTAATTTTTTGTATTTTTTGTAGAAATGGGGTTTCACTATGTTGGCCAGGGTGATCTCAAACTTCTGACCTCGTGATTTGCCCGCCTCAGCCTCCCAAAGTTCTGGGATTACAGGTGTGAGCCACTACACCCGGCCCAATTAAAACCATTCTTTTAAATAGGATGCTTGCCACTCATTTAAATTCATGGTTGCCCATTCTGTAGTCCTTGAAGTTCTTCCTTGACTCATTTCCTCCTCTCCTTATGTTTCACATCTTCACAAAAATAGGAAGAACAGCAGCAAAGGGCTGATGACCCACATGCTGTTTGATGGGGAAGAGACTAGGACTAGCAGAGTTTCCCATGCTTACTGGTGAGCATGTTTCTTTGGTGTCATGATCTGAAGTAAGCAGATACTCTTCTTACTTCATACTCTTCAATCACACAGCTGAAGTCCATCCCATTTTTTATTTATCAAACTTCGGGAACAGACAACAAATGAGATTGTAAGTATCTCCTTTCAGAGATGGATGCTCCAAGCAGACCTCTGGGACTCTGTAGTGCTCTTGGCAATTAACAGCTTCATTCTAAATTTGTAAACTCACTCTGGTTTATTTTAAAAATGGAAATGAATGAGGAAGCCAAATCTTAGAAATGAGGAAAGATGGCTGATTTCCATTTCAATATGTAAGACAATTACGTGAGATTTAAAAGTTAAATATGAAACCAAGGAACCTGGTCAAAAATTGTGCCGTAAATTGTTGAATAAATGAAATACCCCTGGAAATATCGATAGCCTTCACCTTGTTGATGAATGCACATTGGTGTATCAGGACCTCTCACTCAGATTCTCTATCATGGGTGAGAGTGTCCAGATCAGTAATTCCAGAGAATTCTCCTCTTCTGCTACATCAGTCTTCTGCATGCACGTAATCATTTCAATCTGCTGTCAGGTGCCCTCTACACCATGTGCATAATTGGCTACATGCACTACAACAAAAAGATCCACTTTGACATCTGCCACTTCAAAAAACAAGTGCAAGTAAAGAAACAAGAATATTATAATAGACAAATGTAGTTATTTTGACAAGTGTGATTTGTTTTTAATTATTAATATTTCACAGTATACTAGTAACTGTCTTGTAGAATATTTTGTAAAAGCAGTGACATCTGATAATGTGTCATTACCACATTAGCATACCTCTATGCAATTAAGGCTTTAGTCAGAAGAAGGGTTGGCTTTCATTTCTAGTGTGAATTACCATGAAGCTGGAGAAAAATGTGAATATTAGAATTAATAATAGTATTGCATTTATGTTACACTGTTCATCAGCAGCTTGAAAACATTTTATTGTTTCTGCCAGGGTCAAACACTGAAACCTTAATACAAGAATCTCCAATACTTGATGTAAAATTATTTCAACTGAGAACACATGGACACATAGAGGGACTAACACACACTGAGGACTTTTGGAGGGGGAAAGGTGGGAGGAGGGAGTGGATCAGGAGAAAGAACTAATGGGTACTAGTCTTAATACGTGGGTGTTGAAATAATCTGTACAACAAATCCCCGTGAACTGAGCTTACCTATGTAACAAACCTGCGCTTGTACCCTTGAAGTTAAAATAAAAGTTAATGAAAAAAGAAAACGAGGGGGCCAGGTGCGGTGGTTCAAACTTGTAATCCTAGCACTTTGGGAGGCCGAGGAGGTGGGTGGATCACCTCAAGTCAGGAGTTCAAGACCAGACTGGCCACATGGCAGAAACCCTGTCTCTACTGAAAAAAAAAAAAAAAATTACAAAAATTAGCCAGGTGTGGTGGCACATGCCTGTAATCCTGGCTACTCGGGAGGCTGAGGCAGGAGAACCACTTGAACCCCGGGGCCAGAGGTTGCAGTGAACCAAGATCGTGCCACTTTACTCCAGCCTGGGTGAAAGAGCGAAAGTCTGTCTCAAAAAAAAAGAGAGAGAAAAAGGCTTATCATCTGATTAAAAAAAATTCTATGATTATGACAGTAATCCATTTATCTGAGTTTTTTACATGTAAAATTCCTTTTTTTTTTAAAGAAATTTGCTTTTTAGTCTTTTGAAAATTTGTAACGTCACATTTTTAGTTCTAACAGATTAAGCTTCAAGAACACATGTAAGCTTAGAAGGACTAGAGGAGTTCTTTGTTTTTGAAATGGTTAGAGAAATCTCAAGGACCACTGGCAATTTCTCAGCAGTATTGTCTCATTCCATCTTCACTCAACAATAAAACCTTCCGCATTCAGCCTGTATCATCTCTATTTAAATTTTCTGGTGCTGGATTTCCTTGACAAACTTGAAACAGTGAGAAGACAGATAAGGAAGGAAAGATTCTGCCCCTCCCCCATTTCCACTACCCTTTCAGAGACTAAAAAATCTGATTTTGCTTTAATTTGTACTCAGCAGCGTCAGCTCTGTCAGAGGAAAGGGCATCCCTGCTGACAGTAATCATTATAACTCCAGGAGACTAGCAGAGATAAATATACTATAAGCCATCTTCTGAGTGGGTCAAACTTGTCCTGATACTTTTAAGGTCCGGGTACTTTGCAGAGAGATTTCTTCCATCAGACTAGTTTCTCAGCGATGCCCAAAGCTGTGTTTCTGATCCTGTCATGGAAAAATGTTAATATGTTACACACCAAAGTATGCCCGTAGTGTTGATTGAAGGACTCTTTTTTAAGTGGAAAATCATGCTAATATTCAGCAAATAACAATCTCCATATAATGAAAATAAATAAAAACACAAATCTGGAAACACTGAACACCATATGTAACTTTAACTTGGATTTCTTTCTAATCTCTTGAGATTAAATTGGATATTTGCAGAATTCGTTGAAAATTGAGTATATATTTATAATGTTTATCAAATTCAGAAGCATAAAGTATCTAGGTTTTTGGAGGTTTTTTGGAACTAGAAAAAAAATCTAAATCCTACAAATGGTAAAACAGCACCAAGCAAGCATTTGCTGGTGAAATTATATTGTATTGCTTTTTGCTGCTGCTTTGAATACTGTTGTTATTTTTTTTTCCTTTGTTCTCTGTGTTTGGCCTGCTGTAACCTTTATACAATTTACCTAGGTAGCAATTTCTTTAGCATGTCCCAAGATTGTAGAGAAACAAGTGAGGAATCACTCAACCTTGTTTAACTAGAATGGGCATTTGCTCTGTTACAGTGGAACATGTTCCTGATAATGAAGATTTTTCCCTTGAAATAATGTTTTCATTGTATTTTTTTACTGTATTGCCATTGCCTTTATTGTATTTAGACTTAAAATTTAAGCAACTGATTCTACAAACATAGTTTAATGTAGTTCATATAATTCTACAGGGTGCTTCTTTTTTCATTTTGTATAGACAGGTGACTTTCCTTTTCATATACATTGGTCAAATGAATCCTATGAGGTATCCTGTCAATGAATGATTTGAAAGTGTTGCAATAATATGGGGAAAACAGGGAGAAATATCTAATGAAAACTTATTATATCTACATGGTATGATGGTAGATGAGTTTTATTTCTTTCATTGAATATTTTCTGTACCTTGTAAAAATTGAGATTGTGAATTAAGTATTATTATAATCAGAAGAGAAAAAGAACTGTGTTTTAGAAAGAAGGGACAGGAGATGAGTGAAGACCAGGCTGCCCACAGGTGCTTATGGAATTCCTACTGTGCACATTTCACTAATCAACTCCATGGTCAAGATTTATGCCTAATGTAATGAGAGGGTGACTTCCCACTGCTTTAGGAAACTGCCCCTTCAGCCAGCCACAAAACCATTTCCACAACTGGAGCCCCTGAAACATCAACAGACATAATTTCTGCCAAGATAATCCTTAATGTGATACCATCTTTCAATGAAGGAGATGTCTCTGGGGTGACAGTCTTTGCTAAATTGAGTAAGATAGTTGTTAGGTCTTTTTTTTTTTTTTTTCTGTGAAAGTCTTAGAAATTAATTCAACAGTGTTTTTAACCTTCTCTGTGTTTTTTTCTCCTAGGCTGCCTATGTAAGCAAATACTATGAAAAAGTTTTTTTTCCCCATTTGAGAAGTTTCTTATTGCTCTCAATGAGTGTGTGTGTGTGTGTGTGTGTTTTGAGATAGGTTCTCACTGTGTCACCCCAGTTGGAGTGCAGTTGTGCAGTCTTGGCTCACTGCAACCTCTGCCTCCCGGGTTCAAGTCATTCTCCCACCTTGGCCTCCCAAGTAGCTGGGACTACAGGCGCCCGCCACCACGCCTGGTTAATTTTTGTATTTTTAGTAGAGAAGGGGTTTCACTATGTTGGCCAGGCTGGTCTCGAACTCCTGACCTTGTGATCCGCCCACCTCAGCCTCCCAAAGTGCTGGGATTACGAGCCATCATGCCTGTCCATGTTTTTAAATTTTTACTTTTATTATGAAGTGATTTGGTAAATTTGTCTTACTCTGACTTAAAAGATGTGTATAGGATATATTTGTACCAGTTTATTGCAATGTGTATTTTGAGAAGAGGGCCTTAAATAAGAATATTTTCCAGACATTCCCCAAATGACTTCATTCACATGCTGTGCATGGGAACAGTGTGCATCCTGCAACCTGTTTCTGCTTTTGTGCTGGCTGTTAAAGCTTCAGGCCCTTCCTCCTCAGCTCCCTGCCAGAGAGCTTGCTTTCCCTCTCTAGTTTCTTAAACTGCTTTAGAAAGCAGATGAGAACTGAAAGAGTCTCCCCTGGTGGCCTCAGCAAGCCACACTCTTCCTCTGTATCTGAAGGGAGATCTCCTTTCTTTTTGTGATCAGATTTCAAATGAGGTGATTTGGGAATAACAAAGCTTTTGTATTTGATTCAAAATGCCAAATTTTGTAAATACAGAGATATACAGGGAAGTCGTCATATTATGTAGCCCCCAGAGACAAGGAGTAAAAATCCATAGCATCCTCAAATAAGAGTGGGGCATTTACTGGGATGCTCTTGATAAGTTTTGTCCCAGCTTGCTTTTTCAGGTTGTTTATTCCCGTAAATTATATCTACCATCCTTTCCCCTGGCCCTTTCCCAATCCATCAAGCTTTCTCACCAACTTACCGGCAATGCTCGCCCTGAAGTCTTTTGTCATATACATCTTTCTTGCAATAACCCTTTCCCCCATTTTTTCGAGGCCTGGATGATGCGTCACCTCCCTCATGAAGCCTTCTAGAGCCCTTCTGGTTGGAAATTGCCCTGCTCTTCATGCGCTACGCTGTCCTTAAAGTCCTTATTAAATTCAGCCTGGTATGAAAGTGGTTGCTTACGTATCCAGGTCCTCACTGTTACATTGTTAGGTTTTACAGAGATAAGCATAAGGCCTGTGTGTTATCTCTTGTCTTCCCACAGTTTATTGTATGGAATTTTGCATGTATTAGGCATTAGGTAAGGTGTTATTGTTGTTGTTTAATTTGAATCCTCAGCATCTTTTTTTAATAGTGAGGTGTTGATTAGAAAAAGAAAGAAAGACATTAAAAAGTAATTTGCAGGAATTGGTAATAATCATATCTAACAACTTGTGTAGCTATTTGCAGTTTTACAAAAAGGCGTTGGCATATAATAAGGAAGACTTAATGGCAAAGCCTGGTCTGGAACAGCTTTGCGACAAAATCTAAAAGGGGCCAAGAAAAAGCCAAGGGCAGAACAGATTCCCCTTGTCCTGTTTGCATTTTCTGTGTGAAAGGAAGGCTATTAGGTTCTCTGCATTCACCAACTTAAATTCCTGCACCAACTTAAATTCCTGATTATTTTTATTACGATAATAAAATGGTTGCTTTCAAGGACGTTGATGTTTTCCATCACACTGAGGTAGATGACTAGCAACGTCCTGCAGAATACAGCTAGGCTTTCCACATATCTTCTAGAGTTACTCAAAGTTTCCTTAATTTCTTCTTCTGTCTCCTTTTCCCATTCTCTTTCTTCACAACCAGTTTAAATATCAGAGCAAATAAGAGAAGTAAAAGATAATGAAATAATGTGAAACTGAAAATTGAACATACAATTTCAGATTTCGTACTGCTTATTATTTCTCTTTCCTATAAAAAGTCCAGGTGATAAAATTAACATTCCAAGTTAAACATGAAATGATAAAAATATACTTGCCACAGGCTTTTGTTTTTTGGTAGGTTGGTTTAAAATATTTTAAAAATTGCATTATAAAAATTATGTCCAACTAAAAATGGGATACAAGAATTTCTGCCCCAAGCAAAAATCTCAAATTCATACTAGAATGTATAAAATAAAATGTGAATTTCTGCTTTTATTCTTCTGCCCAATCTCATTTTCCTTTTCAGAAGGAAACTTTGTTAAACATTCTATGTATATTTTGGCAAACCTTCTCCTGTGCATCTGTATACATATGCACATACATATGTAGACCAGAAATAGCTTGTATCATACTAGACATTTATCTACAATATGCTTTTTTCATTTTCAAAATTACTTTGGAGATCTTTCCACATCAATACATAAGACTCTACCACATTGATTTTATGGCTACATAGTTTATTATTTATCCCATAATGATTGACAAGCAATTTTCAGGGTTTTTTTTGTAAGTAAATTTTAATGTACATACGCAGGTGTAGCTTGGAGATATTGTGGGTTTGGTTACAGACCACCATAATAAAGTAACCATGGCAATAAGGCAAGTCACATGACTGTTTGGTTTCCTAGTGCATGTAAAAGTTATGTTTGGCTGGGCACGGTGGCTCACGCCTGTAATCTCAACACTTTGGGAGGCTGAGGCAGGCGGATCACTTGAGGTCAGGAGTTCAAGACCAGCCTGGCCAACATGGCAAAAACCTGTCTCTACTAAAAATACAAAAATTAGCTGGGCGTGGTGGCACAGGCCTGTAATCCCAGCTACTTGGGAGGCTGAGGCAGGAGAACAGCTTGAACTTGGGAGGTGGAGGTTGCAGTAAGCTGAGATTGCCTGGGAGATGGAGCAAGACTTTGTCTCAAAAAAAAAACAACAAAGTTATGTTTATACTGGACTGTAGTCTAGTAAGTGTTCAATAGCATTTTGTCTAAAAAACAATGTACATAACTTAATTAAAAATACTTTTTTGTCAAAAAATGCTAACAATCATCTGAGCCTTCGGTGAGTTATAATCTTTTTGCTGGAGGAGGGTCTTGCCTGATCTTGATGGCTGCTGACTGATCAAGGTGGTGGTTGCTGAACGTTGGGCTGGCGGTGCCAATTTATTAAAATAAGACAACAATGAAATTTGCCACATCAACGGACTCTGCCTTTCGTGAGAGACTTCTCTGTAGCATGTGATGCTATGTGATAGTATTTTACTCACAGTAGGACTTATTTCAGAATTGGAACTAATCTTGTAAACCATGCCACTATTTATCAACTAAGTTTATGGAATATTCTAAATCCTTTGTTGTCATTTCAACAATGTTCACACCGTCTTCACCAGGAGTAGATTCCATCCTAAAAGACCGCTTCCTTGACTCATTCATAAGAAGCAACTCCTTATCCATTCAAATGTAATAATGAGCTTGTAGCCATTCAGTTACATCTTCAAGCTCCACTTTTTTTTTTTTTTTTTTTTTTTTGAGACAGAGTTTCATGCTGTCACCCAGGCTGGAGTGCAGTGGCATGGTCTCGGCTCACTGCAGCCTGTGCTTCCCAGGTTAAAGCGACACTCCTGCCTCAGCCCCTGGGGTAGCTGGGACTGCAGGTGTGCGCCACCACACCCAGCGACTAATTTTTGTATTTTTAGTAGAGATGGGGTGTCACCATGTTGGCCACGCTTGTCTCGAACACCAAACCTCGGGTGATCCCCTCGCCTCAGCGTCCCAAAGTGCCGGGATTACAGGCATGAGCCACCACACCCGGCCTAGCTCCACTTCTAATTCTAGTTATCTTGCTGTTTCCACCACATCTGCAATTACTTTCTCCACTGAAGTCTTGAACCCCTCAAAGTCATTTATGAGAATTGGAATCCATTTCTTCCAAACTCTTGTTTATGTTGATATTTTGACCTTCTTCCATGAATCATGGATCTTAACGACATCTAGAATGGTGAATTCCTTCCCAAAGGTTTCAGTTTACTTTGCCCAGATCCATCAGAGGAATCACCATCTTTGGAAGCTACCACCTTACGAAATGTGTTTCTTAAATAAGACTTGAAAGTCAAACTTACTCCTTGATCCATGGGCTGCAGGAAGGATGCTGTTACCAAGCATGAAAACAGCATTCATCTGTTTGCACATCTCCATCAGAGCTCTTGGATAACCAGGTGCATTGTCAATGAGTGGTAATATTTTGAAAGGATTTTTTCTTTTTTCTGAGAAGTAGATCTCAACAATGGGCTTAAAATATTCAATAAGCCATGTTGTAAAGAGATGTGTTGTTATGCAGACTTTGTTTTTCCAGTTATATAACACAAACAGTACATTTAGTATAACTCTTAAGGGCCCTAAGATTTCCAGAATGATTGAATGAGCATTAGCTTCAACTTCAAGTCAGCAGCATTAGCCCCTAACAAGAGAGTCAGCCTTTCTGTTGAAGCTTTGAACTCAGGCATTGACTTCTCCTTTAAAGCTATGAAAGTCCTAGATGGCAACTTCTTTCAATAGAAGGCTGCTTCATCTACATTGAAACTCTGTGGTTTCATTTAGCTGCCTTCACCTATGATCTTAAATCTTCTGAATAACTTGCTACAGCTTTTCTGTCAGCACTTCCTGCTTCACCTTGCACTTTTATGTGTTGGTGATGGCTTCTTTTCTTAAACTTCATGAACCAACATTTCCTAGCATTAGACTTTTCTTCTGCAGCTTCCTTACCTCCGTCAGCCTTCTTAGAATTGAAGAGAGTTAGAGCCCTGCTTCGAATTAGGCTTTGAGTTAAGGGAATGTTGCGGCTGTTAGGATCTTTTATCTAGACTATTAACAGTTTTTCCGTATCAGCAATAAGGCTGTTTGGCTTTTCTACCGTCCATGTGTTCACTGTAGTAGTACTTTACATTTCCTTTAAAAACTTTGCCTTTGCCTTTGCATCTTTCCTGTTTGGCATCAGAGGCCTAGCTTTTGGCCCATCCTGGCTTTTGACATGACTGCCTCCCTAAGCGTAGTAATTTCTAGCTTTTGACTTGAAGTGAGAGAAATGCAGTTTTTCCTTTCACTTGAACACTTCGAGATCATTGTAAGCTTATTAGTTGGCCCAATTTCAATGTTGTTGGGTCTCAGTGAACTAGGCTCAAGAAGGGCAAGAGGGACAGAAGAATGGCAGTCAGAACACACTTTCATTGATTGAGTTCATCATCACGTGGGAGCAGTTTGTGGCACCCTGAAACAACTACAAGGGTAACATCAAAGGTCTCTGATCACAGATCACCATAGCAGATAGAATGAAAAGTTTGAAACATTGCCAAAATAAGACACAGAGACACAAAGTGAGTACATGCTGTTGGAAAACTGGCGCCATAAGACTTACTTGATGCAGGCTTGCCACTGACTTTCCATCTGTGAAGAGTGCAGTATCTGAAAACTACAATAAAGCAAAGCACAATAAAATGAAGTATGCTTGTATTTTTGACATACAGATTAGTATATCTGCAGGACAGAGTTTCAGAAGTCGACTTACTGAGTCAAGGTTTAAGCACTTTTAACACGTAGAGTTTCTACCAAATTGTTCCCAGAATGACTGAAACAAGTTGCTAACACCAATAGCATAAGAGAACATTGTTTCCTAATGGGTCTTTGGTCATTGGGTGTTATTAATTTTTTGCTTAATATCTTCAAAACATTGAGCAACAAAGCCACTCATTACTTTTCTCCCATTTTCATTTATCTTCTTGTTCATTATTGCTCTAATGCCACATTTTGAAAATTACTGGAAATTTAAAATATGCTTTATATTTAGTAGGACATGTTTCTTCTCATTTTTCTTTTTCAAGATTTTTTTTCTTTTAGCTCATCTCGCACATTTACCCTTCCAGATGGATTTTAAAATCAACTTGACAAATTCCATAGAAAATTCTCTCGGGGATTTTGTTGCAGTCTGCATTGAATATATAAATAAATTTTAGGGGCGTTTACATGTTTACAATACTGAGTTTTCCAACCAGGAACATGGTTAACCTCTCTCTTTACAGGTTTTTATTTGTAGCTTTGTATAAAATATCATAGCATGTGTAATTTTGTTATTTGTCTTAATACTGGTGTTTTCTACTTTTTGCCACTATTGTAAATGGAAAATTTTCCATTATGTGTTGTAATGATTTTTAAAGACACACAAGGAAACTAATTTTTGTTTACCTTGTTCTAGATACTTTATGGTATACTTTCATTAATTTTAGCATATGTTCAGTGGATGTTCTTGGATTAAGAAATTCTTTAATTACAAAATGTTAATAGTACATATTGTAGTAAATTTTCCAAAGTCTAAATTTATAAAGTATAAAGGGAAAATGCTTCTCCATCACTTTGAACAATTCTGTGACATGAATATTTTTTCACTTACAATGTGTTAGACATTTTCATATTAGTGCGTGGGGATGTACTCTATTCTTTTGAGAAACTGCATATTCTTTGTATGGATAATCATGGTATATTTTTATCCAAGAAATGTTTAACATAGTTAAATAAATCAATAGCAAATAACACTAAAAGGTTTATATTGAAGAAAATCAGTCTCCTTATGATAGCCCCCCACTCCTACCCCCCACATACACCTTCCACAGAGTCCACTTTAAGCAATTTTTTATTTTTTGTTGCATTTATCTTCATATTTCTAAACATTCTGATTATACTGCTCTTTCTTGGTATTTCAACATTCATTGATTTTCTAGGTGAAGATTTGCTTTTTTCAAATCCCCCTCCTTTGCTCCTTCAGTTCCTCCCAAATAATACAACTCACAATTTATTTTTGTAAATCAAAAGCCACTATTTCCATTATTGTAACTGTTTAACATAGTTTATTGTTAGACCAAACATTATAGCATGACTTGCTTTCATCTTGCATTTTCTAGGTAAGTGATAGCTTTAATTCTTCTCTTTCTACAATTATGCTACTCTTATCTTTTTCTCATGTTATTTTGTTGGCTAGAACTTCTAGAATAATGTTGAATAGTAACAATAATAATGATTTTTCTTATCTTGTCCTTGGCTCTTACAGAAATACCTTGAATGCTGATTAATTGTTTAGAAATAAACATTTAAATGTCTCAGCTCAGATAATTTTTGATACCAAAAAGCAAAAACCATTTTTTAAAATAAGATTTTTAGCTTTTTCTTTTGGAAGATGGCACTTGTGAGGACACTTCCTCTATTTATTGATGGTCTCAGGTTTTTTTCCTGGCTTAATAAAAGCAAGATACAGTAACATAACTATTGTTAAATGCCGATTTCATTTTTTTAAATCAGATGTATCAAATCCATGAAAAATATAATTAAAAGAAAAAATTAAGGACCTTAAACATCAATTCCTAGAGTTGAGACTGTGGTGAAGCTCACCTATATCTAGGGTGTTGTCAATAAGAGCAACATGAATGAAAGACAGAGGGGAAAAGGAGGGCTTAATCTATGCAGGAATAGGGTTTTAAAAGAAAGTGGAGGTCAATTTGTCAGAAAAAAGAGGATAATGGGTTAGAGGTCTTCAAGTATTTGGGTAATTAATAAAAATACAATGTACAAGGCAGTTTTAAGCTCTGTGATTATTAGGAAGGATTAACAGTAAGTATGACTTGGTATTTAATCACAGTTGTTCAGTGGTTATGCTAATGGCACAATGTTGTGCTGTAAATGTAAATTGAAAAGTGTTCTCTTATTTTTTTTTACTTTTATACCTGTTTGGGGTAAGAGAGAAAAGGGGGATAGGGGCTGTCATTAGTTGTCATTTCCTAAGTGCTACTACATGTCCCTGGAGTTCCTTGTACAGAGTTTGGTAGGGAAAATAAGACAATCAAAGCTTCTCCTAGGTAATGGAGATGGAGAACCCTGGAGGGTGGAGGGGGCTGCTGGTCACAGAAACATGTGCCTCTTGGCCACTGGCATGTGCAGCCCATGCTTATGTGGTGCTCACCAGTTCTCTCCCAGGCTTTAAATTCACCTGATTCCACCCTCCCTTTCCCTCCCAGTAACACCAATCTCAAAGCTTCGATTCGTAGCACAAAACACTACACCCTTTGCACACACCCAGCTCAGTTTTTCCTCGTTAGAATCTGGCAGGCATTCTCTAATCTGAGTCCTTCTCAGTGCACTCCAGCCAGGGTTTTGGGGTAGCACAGAGGCACTACAGCACTGTTTGTGTAGGACTTCCTTTCAATATTTGGTTCAGCTATGGAGGAACCCTGGATAAAATCTCTTCCTGCCTGAAATTGGAGTGGATTGGAGTGGATTCTGCTTTTCTGTCCAAACCCTGACAGATGCAGTATCATTCTCTTGTTATTTTTTGTGTCCTGAGAGGTAGATAGCTTGTACTCTGTGAATGAGTTACCTGCACTATTAAAAAATATATGAATCCAAAAATCTACAAGTGAGGAGAGACAGCTGAACAAAGAAACTGCCCACTCTCTTTCTGCTGTTTCCCCTTTATTTTCAGTTCTCAAGCTAGATTTTTCTTCCACCAGCATGCCTGATTCACAAACTAAGGTATTATCATTCTTTGAAGCCAAGAACAGCATATGAGAAAACACTAACCCTTGCCCATGACAGACATCAATAATTGAGCACAGCAGTCTTGCCTGCTGATCACCTATTTGGCTTACATTCTTCTCAGTATGGTGATCTGGCCAGCTACTATTAATCTATTGAAATTGGCATGTATAAAGAACCTCATCTATTGCCCCAAAGCTTGGACAAAAAACCCTCAAAGATGTAAAAACCATAATGTTCATACAGAAACAGTTACTTTCAGAGAGTATCAGGAGAATCATACATCAAACACCGCTTTTCTCTTAGGTTTTATGGATAGCCTATCATTCTAACAGGGAGACTAAATGCTTTAATTATAACTCAAGCAGAGTTTCAGCCTATGTTCCTGGGCTTCCTTTAGAATTGTAACCATAAGTAAGCTCTGAAATGTGAAGAACCCATCCTGAACATGTTCCCTCTGCTTTCCTGTTGAGGTTATCTTGCCAAGTGAATACCTCATATACATCCGTACTATAAAACATGACTGACTCCCCAACAACGTAATTGAAGCAGATGTTCTAGATATAGTTTTACTCTTCAGTGATGTCATCTCATTAGGGATGAATCTTTCTTTGTTGTTTTTTATGAATCATTTTAACTCATTCTACGAGGGTTTTGTATGTATAAGAAGTTTTTGCCAGTGGTTGTTAGCTTCTGATTTATTTTAATTGAAACTTATATATGGTATATGTCATTAAGGCCTCACTCTTAAATTTGCTGTATTTGATACAGTATTGTGGCCATTGATTGGTCCAGTAATGTAACTTAAATGTAGATTTTAGGATGTTTTTTGTGTAAGGGGAAAATTATAACACCTTCATAGAATCCGTTTAAAATGAATTGACAGTGGTTTTCTGTTAATGCAGAGCTGCAGCGAGTCACTGAAGTTCAAGGGTAATGAAACTGCTGGCCATTTACATTAATGCCACGCAAAGGAAATAAACTTCCTTTGCATTTTATTACTCACTTGTAAATATGTTGGAGAATACCAAGAATTTAGCTTGAGTTTCAATATGTCAACACCAAGGACAGTTACTTTTTAACTGTCTATTTTACACTGCCTGGTGAAAGCGTGGAGTATGTTGCTTTTATGGTAATTGAAGTTTGTCATCTTTCACTCAGTTGCCTGCTTGTAATGTTACCCGTGAGAAAAGTCATCGAAAATGGGAAATGGACCTGGACAGGAATAAGCAGAACATGCTGTAGGTATTAAGTTCAATTCAAACATCGTTTTTATTCAACCCCAGCAAAATGCTGGGGACCATTTTGGAAACTGGCAGTACAAACCTGTGAGAAGTCTCTCACCTCACAGAATTCACATTCCAACTCTGGACACTGAGATATTAGCAGTGCACACTGATCTCACCATTCTTCAAATGCAAGCTCAATTCCTCACCTCCTTCAGGTGTTTGCTGAAAGATCATCTACTCAGTGGGGCTTTCTTAGACCACCCAATTTTAATGTTGCAGTTTCCCTCCCAACTCTCAGCACTCTTTCTTCTATCCTGGTTTATAGCACCTATTGTTAGAGTATGCTATTAGTAAATAGTGTACTGTTTTTAAAGTCTGTCCCTCTTGTGTATTATCCATTTCCTCCTATTGGAAGGTGAATTCAATGAGGGTAGGGATTTTCATCTGTTTTGCTCATTGATGGATCCCTAGATCCTGGAACATGCCTGGCACGTCGTAGGCAGTCAATATATACATGAGTAGGGATGAATCACCCTAAGACGGCTGAGAAAGGAATCAAAGAGAAAGTAACATTTAAACCAGACCTTGACGAAGCAATAGAAATGTCCAGGAGAGATGCAGCTTTCCAGTAGAGAGACCGCTATGAGCAAAGCACATGTCTAAGGAGGAAAGAGTGGCCTGGGGGTGGGGGTGGGGGGGCTAGAAAATCAGGGCAGAGGGGGCTGGATGAAATACAGGATTGAGGGAGGGGACGTGGGAGTAGGAAATGACACACGCTGGGGCCAGATGGTGAGGGGCCAGATAAAAATAAAATTAGCATATAAATGGACTGGCTTTGCTCAATCAAAGGAGGATTTTCTTTCTTAAAGACAGTGGCTCTTTTCCTGATTTTTATGACTTCAGCTCATAAATCAAATCTTCAGAGCTACTGACAATGGCAGCCTGCTGATGTTTAGGAGTGGAGGGTGACTGAGCAATGTGGTGGGCTGCGCATAGTCATGTCATCAGCGAGGGATGTCTCAGAGTCTACAAACCTGGACCTCCCTGTATTGGACAAGGCTGGGGAACAACTTTAAGAAGAACTGCATATTAAAGGAGTTATCATCTTGAATAGTGAGAGAGGTTCTAAGAACAATGGCAGAGCCACTCTGAAGTTTCTGAATAAGGTGGAGGAGGGGGAGAAAGTGCTATGGTAAGGAACTTCAGTGGAGAAGCAGCCCAGAGAACTGGGAAAGCAATGACTTGAAAGCAGCAATGAGTTAGTGTTGGAAAAGGAGTGGCTGCCATTGGGAAGGTTTAGAGGACAAGCTTTGAGCTTGAGGAAAATTAAGTTACATTTAATGTGAGTAAATGGAGGAAAAATGTGATCTGTATCTAACAGAGAGAATGGGATTGAGTTGAGTGTCTAGCACAGAGAATGGGATTTAAAAACCCCAGGAGGATGAAGCCTCAGAGTAGCATAAAGGTGCTGGTCAGCAGAAGAGCTCTGGGCCAACTCACCACTGTGGAGGAAGCAGGAAGGGTGCCCAGGGATGGTGGGCGGGGGCTTGGGAGCAAGGCCATGGGACATAGGCACTGTAGGGGGATGGGGAGATTAGAAGGTGTGTGGTGGTTGCATCATAGTAGGGAGTCTTGTGAATTGTCACCTTAGAGACCCAACCAAAAAGTGAGCAAGCCAGCCCCTTCCACACTCAGGCACTTTTGAGTAATTGAAACAATCCTGGCAATATCCCAAGTGTCATCTTATATTACCCTGAAAATAGCTGTTCCATTTAGGGTTGCATTTAACAGAGCTTATGTAGAAAAGATAAAGAATGGTGCAATTGGTTCTCATCCTACCTCTTTGGTTAAGGGCATTTACTCCACTGCGGGGTGGAGGTGGGAGCAGGATAATGTGTAATTTAGGGTAAATTATCATAGATATTTATAGATGCATTTTCCCATAAGATTGTCTTATTGTTATTTTACACGCCTGACTTACACTTCTGAAAGAAGGCAAAGGCAACTCTTATCTTCTCGTTTGCACATTAAAGCACATGTACTCACTTATATTAAAATAACATTGATAGCATTTTCTGTCTTGTCACTATTAAAAATAAAACAGTAGAATTTATAAAGAATAACAAAATTTGTTATTGTAAACTAGCACAGTCTCTCATTGTTATGCTGTTATAGCATCTTCATATTTTAAGGAATTTGCGATCATGTAAAATGTATTTGATAGACTTCACTATAAAACAGCTGAATGCTTCATAACAACCAACAAAGGAGTTGCATTTTTTTCTGCTTGGCAGATTAACTGCTGGTTTTGTTTCCTGCCAGATCACTCGCTGTAACATGAGTAATAAATCAGGATAATTTTCTTCCTTTTTAGGGCTTTTTTTAAGTCTACCAAAACTCTCTTTTCTGATAGGCAGAAAGATGGGGGACCTCATCTGTACGTGTTCCTTCTCCTCATCAACAGTCTTATTCAAAACCAAACACTTAGATGAGATGGATGGAAGGATGTCCCAGTGTAGAGAAAGAGGCCGTAAAAGAACGCCTCGGGAAATGGGAGTTCGTGGAAGAGGGAAGGGTTTTCTCACCGTGTTACTTGGCATAAGTGAGCTCTCTTTTTTTAAAACACCTTTAATGAGGTATACTTGTCATACAATAAACTGCACATATTCCAAGAGTACAATTGTGTTAAGTTTGACACAGGTGTGTACCCATGAAACCATCACCACAATCAAGATAATGAACATATCTATCATCTCCAAAAGTTTATTGTTGTATGTCTCAATAGTTCATTGCTTTTTATGGCCGAGTGATGTTCAGTAATATAATTGTATACTAATATATGGCTATATATACCACAATTTAATGGATAGATATACCACAATTTGCTTACCCATTCACCTGTTGATGGGCGTTTGGGTTGTTTCCGGTTTTTGATTATTACAAAGAAATCTATGAATATTTATGTACACATTTTTATACGATCACATGTTCATCTTTTGCTAGGAGTAGAGTGGCTGAATCAAATAGGGGGTTTATGTATCACTTTTAAAGAAACTTCTGGACTATTTTCCAAAGCAGTTGTATCATTTTGTATTCAGACTGCAGAGTATGAGAATTCAGTAGCTTCATATCGTAGACAATACTTGGGATGGCCAGACTTTTTCATTTTAGACACTCAAATAAGTTTGTAGTAGAATGTCATTATAGTTTTAATTTTTATTTCCCTAATGATGAATGACATCTTTATGTGTTTATGTGCATTCGTATACTTTGGGGAAGTGTCAGTTCAAATATTTTGTCCATTTTTAAACTTGGGTTTGTGTTCATATTATTGAGTCTTGAGAATTCCACAATGAATTTGTGTATTCTAGATTAAATTACTTTATCAAATAGGTGATTTGCAATTATTTTTCCCAGTCTGTGGCTTATTTTTTCATTTGGAAAATAATGATCTCTAAGAACAGAGTTTTTAAATGTTGATAAAGTCCAATGTCTCTTTCTTTTCTTTGATTGATCATCATTTTGATGTCATATCTAAGAAATCTTTGCCTAACCCAATATATATTCTCCTATATTTCCTCCTGGAAGTTTTATTTTGAATTATTGTGTATAATGTAAGGGATGGATGAAAACATTGTTTCATGTGGATATCCAATTGTTTCAGCACCATTTGTTGAAAAAATATATTTTCCCCCTGAATTATATTTAAACCCTTTTCAAAAATCAATTGACCATATGCTGCGGTTTTATTTCTAGACTCTACTTTGTTCCATTAATGTATTTGTCTGTCTGATGTTAGAACCTTACTATTTTGATTACTGCAGATTTATAATAAGTCTTGAAATCAGGTGATATAACTCCCATATTGTTCTCCTTTAAAAAGTTGCTTTGGATTTTCTAGGTCCTTTGCATTTTCATATAAATTTGAATTAAGATGGCAAATAACTTATAATTTGGAAAGAATTGATGACAATGATGAGTCTTCTGACCCACAACTGTCTCTCAGTCTTCATAACTTTATTTCAGTCTTCATAACTTTTCTCACCTATACCTTGTAGATATAAATATGCAGGTCTTGCTCATTTTTTGTCAGAATCGTCTCTTAGAATTACATATTTTGATGTTATCATAATATTGTTATTTCAATTTCCAATTGTTCATACTTGATAGCGTATGGAAATACAAATAATTTTTGTATCTTGATCTTGTATCCTACAAACTTGCTAAACTCTCGTATTAGTTCTGGTAAACTCATTATTATTCTGTAAGCTTTTACATACCCATGGACATGTGGACTGCAAATAATGATGGTCTTAGTCTTCCTTTCAGTCTGGATGCCCTTTATTTCTTTTGCTTATTAAACTGGGTAGAACCTCCATTACCATGTTTAATAGATGTGGTGAGCAGACATGGTTGCTTTGTACTTAATCTTAGGTGGAATGCATTCACTGTTTCATCATTAAGTAAGATATTAGCTGTAGGTTTTTACAGATGCCCTTCATCGGGTTGAGAAGGTTTTCTTCTATTCCTAGTTTGCTTAGAGTTTTTATTAGGAACGGATACTGGATTCTGTCAAATATTTTTTCTGAATCTACTGTGATGGTCATGTGGTTTTTCTTTCCTGGTCCTTTAACATGATTAAAATGTGGATGTTAAAGCAACCTTGCATTCCTGGGTAAACCCCACATGGTCAGGCTATATTTTCATTTTTATGTATAACTGGATCTGATTAGCTAAAGTGTTGTTATGTAGTTTTGCATCTGTGTTCCTGAATGATATTGATCTTTAGTTTTCTTTTCCTGTAGTCATTTTTTATGATTTTGGCATCAGGGTTATGCTGCCTTATAGAATGAATTTGGAAATATTCCTGTCTCTAATTTTCTGGAACATCTGTATAAAATTGGCATTACTTCTTCCTTAAGTGTTAGTACAGTTTACCAGTGAAGCAATTTGGGCATGCAATTTTATTTATTTATTTTTGTAGGAAAGCTTTTAACTACAAATTTATGTTTAAAATTAGTCTGTTTAACATTATCACACAGGCAACTGATGCATTTTCCATTTTTTAAAACATCAATTTTTGTCTCTGTTTTTTAGATAGTTAGATAGTTCTATTAGATAGTTTAGATAGTTCCTATTGCTACATCTTCAAGTTTACTCTTTTCTTCTGTAGTAACTAATCTGCTTTTAGTTGCATCTAGTACGTTTTTCATCTCAGGCTCCATGTTTTTCATCATAAACTGTTTTAAATTTGGGTCTTTTTATATCTTCTATGTCTCTAATATGCTCAGTTGTTCCCTGTCATATTGTTTATATTGAATATAGTTATAGTAACTCTTTTTAATGTCTTTGTCTACTAATTCTATCATCAGCATCATTTCTGTGTTGGTTTCGATTGATTATTTTTGCTCCTTTTTATGGGTGTTGTTTTCTTGCTTCTTTACGTGCCTGGTAAATATTTTATTGAATGCCAGCCATTATGAATTTTACCTTGCTGCATGCAGGAATTTTTTCTAGTTCTATAAATATTCTTGAGTTTTGTTCTGGCATGCAATTAAATTACTGGAAACAGCCTGAAGATTTCGGTTCTTGTTTCTCAGATTTGTTAGCCCTAGTTAGAACCCAAACAGTGTTTATTCTAGGGCTAATTTTACCCCATCACTTAGGCAAAACTCTTCTGAGCACTGAACCTAATCACCCAATGAACTATGAGGTGTTCCACTCTGGCTGGTGGGAAAAGAGGCTGCTTCCAATCCTGTGTGAGGCAGGAATCAGCTCCTCTCCAGCTGCCCCTTTTGTGAGTTTCTTTCCCAGGTGCTGGGTAGTTGGGCTAGTTACATGCATGTGCTAATCAGTACTTAGCTGACAGTGCATGGGGACCCTCTGCAAATCTTGGAATCTCTCATTCTGTGCATGTCTTCCCACTGTGGCACTCTCCTGCCACCTTACCTGCCCCTGCCTCCGTGGACTCTTATCTCTGTCTCCTCCATTTACAGTGGCCATCAGGCTCTGCCTGGGATCCCCCTCTTCCTCATGGCCTGGAAATTCTTACTACACAGTAAGCTGGAGCGATGGTAGGGCTCATCTTGTGTGTTTCCTATTTTGCATGGATCACCTTCCTGCATTGTGTAATGTCCAATGTTAAAAACTTGTTTCACAGATTTTGTCTAGTTTGTAGTCATTTCAAGTGGGAGGATAAATGTGGTACCTGTTACTGTATCTTGACCAGAGTTGGAAGTCTGTTTGTTTGATCAGGAGTAGAAGTCTGTGAGAGTTTTGATTGGTCCACAGTTGGTCCAGAGACCGTCTTCTGGTCACTACTAATCTCTGATTACTCCAAGGTGCACCCTAGAGGATTTAGGGCACTCACAAAAGTTGCCATACTTGGCTAAATTTAGCTGTATGTGTGGCATGGAGGGCTGTGCCTTCATTTTTAGATTTACACCTGAGGAAACCCCAGCCATGCAACTTTCTTTTTAATGAATGTACATGTGTTTTAAAATCAAAATCATAGGTTGGCTTAATATTTAGTCTTCAACAGTTTGAGAATTAATCAAGTTGTAGGTTTTGAATTAGCTGCTGAGAATAGCAATTAATTATCCTTACTGGTCTTTACATTTTTAAATCTTATCTTTGTAGGATATATTTTTCTCATCAGTTCTTGGAGTTGATGTATAGTTGATGTCTTTGTTGCTTATATATTTTGAGACATTGAGTAACTCTTATTAAATCATACTTGTAGAAATACCTTACTTTACATAATACTTGTGTTCTAAAACTGTATGTAAAAATCTAATGAAAAATAGATTTTTGGTTTTGTTCTTCAGTGAAATTCTATGGTAATCAAAGGTATTTATCTTCAGATGACAAGTAACCATGTCCTTTTCTCTGTGCTATATAGAACCATATTTTCTTTCATTGAATAAATAGAGGCAACTTCATCCATATCCCCAACTCTGCCTCACGACAGGGAAATTCTGATCATTGGGGCAGAAATTAGGATGAACGTTAACACTGCGTGCCATTTGAAATGCTTGCCTATGTAAATAAAGCTTACACACAGAATTGGTTGTGTGATGAATGTTTTATCTACTTCAGAAGTTTTTAAATACTTGAAAAGGGGCTTATTTACACATAGGTGAGAGAGTTGCAAAATAATCACGGACCCTGTATTTCCTAAGAGTGATTTTTTTTTTTTTTTTTGAAATGGAGTCTCACTCTTTTGCCTAGGCTGGAGTACAGTGGCACAATCTCTGCTCACTGCAGCCTCCACCTTCTGGTTTCAAGTGATTTTGCTGCCTCAGCCTCCCGATTAGAGGTGCCTGCCACCATACCCGGCTAATTTTTCTATTTTTAGTAGAGACAGGGTTTCACCGTGTTGTCCAGGCTGGTCTCGAACTCCTGACCTCGTGATCCACCCACCTCGGCCTCCCAAAGTGCTGGGATTACAGGTATGAGCCACTGCGCCTGGCCTGTAAAAGAAAACTAGATTTTCGATGTTTCTTCTTCAGTGAAATTCTGTGGCAATCAAAGGTATTTATTTTCAGATGACAAGTAACCATGTCTTTTTCTCTGTGTTATATAGAACCATATTTTCTTTCATTGAATAAATAGACAGAAGGCGACTTCATCCATATCCCCAACTCTGCCTCATGACAGGGAAATTCTGATCACTGGGGCAGAGATTAGGATGAACGTTAACACTGCGTGCCATTTGAAATGCTTGCCTATGTAAATAAAACTTACAAACAGAATTGATTGTATGATGAATGTTTTAACTACTTCAGAAGTTTTTAAATACTTGAAAAGAGGTTTATTTACACATAGGCGAGAGAGTTGCAAAATAATCACAGACCCTGTATTTCCTAAGAGTGATTTTTAAACTTTTTGGTCTCAGGACCCTTTCCTACTTTTAAAAATTATTGAGGACTCTAAAGAGATCTCTGTCTATTGGTGTTTATTGTATTAGAAATTAAAACTCAGATGTATTTAAAATATGTATGTATTCATTTGAAAATAGCAAATATATTACATGGTTTTTTTTTTTTTTTTTTTTTTTTACCACTTTGTCAGTTATTCTTAAGTGAAACTGGTTCTTCCTCCTCTTCCTCCTCTTCTTTTTCTTCATCTTTTTCTCCTACAGTGAGGAAAAGATGGTTTCCTATTTTGCATGGATCACCTTCCTTGCAAGGTGCGTGGAAGTGCATGGCAGTGAGTGAGTGCATGGCAGAGAAGCATATGATGACAAGTAGTACAGTTTGGCAGCACTGCTTGATTCGTGCTAAGGAATCTGCAGTTTTCTAGTCATTGCTTTTATAGAATTATTACAGATGACAACATAGTAGAAAATGCACATGATGTTTTTGAAATAATTCTGACCTCATGGGTCATCAGAAAGCACTTCAGGTATCTTCAGGGTTTCTCAGACCATTTCAGAATTAGTCCTAGGCTAATGCTTTATGAAATAATTACAGACATTTATATTACATATTTAAAACATTATTCTTTGCTTTAGTTTTTCACACAAATTTTATTAAAGCATAATAGTCATTCAGAAATACCACACATATCATGAACATACATCTTGATCAGTTATCACAAGGTGAATGCACCCATGTTGCCACCATCCAGATCAAAAAATAAAACAAATCAGCATCCCAGAAGCCCCTGCTCTGTCCCCTTCCCACCACTACCTCTTTCCCAGAGCTAAGTGTTTCCTTATGATTAGTTCTTCCTATGATTGAGCTTTATAAAAGTGGATTTAAATGGTCTGTATTCATTGTGTTGGGCTTCCACACTCCACATTGTGCTTGTAAGATTCCTCCATGTTATTGCTTGTTGAAATCTATTAATCTTACTTCTCTATATAAATAATTATATTAAGGATATGAATATGCTATGGTTTTTATATCCATTTTACTGTTGATAGTCATTTATGTGTCTTTTAGATTATTTTGAGAAAGGCTACTATGCACAGTGTTGTATATAATTTTTGGGATACACATCTGCATATGCCTTTCTGTTGGGCTTATACTAGGGGTAGTTAGGCTGGGTCATAGAGTCCTAAGTTGTACATTTGTGCAGTGTTAGTGGATGCTGCTAAATACTTCCAAAGTATTTTAACTCAACTTACACTCCCATCAACAATGCCTGAGAATTCAAGTTTCTTTGCATCCTGGCTGACATTTAGCATTGCCATCCTTTTTTTTGATTTGAGCATCCTGGAATGCATGCTGTGGTGTTTAACTTTTCATTTTCCAGATGACTAATAAAATTGAACATCGTTTTCCTATACAGGCAGTCTTCACTTTGCACAGGATTGCAGGTCTGTAAAAATTATCATGTAAAATGAAATTGACCAAAGCTAACTTAATAATCAATTGAAAAAATTACAATTGTTCTGGGTCCTTTAAAATTTTTTGTCAAAATACATTTTTAAAAAAAACTTCTCATACCGTTGGTTATAAATATGTAGGGAAATGAAAAAATTAGTAAAACTAAATCTTATTTAGTTCACTATAATTTAAAGCAGTGGGAATTTGAGAATTAAAGTGTTTTCTCTTTCTTTGTAAAAAAATTGAATAATAGTTTGGATAGGGCTTGCCTTCTCATTGTATAACTTATGGTATGGAGCAAGCCTCCTTTCTATGCCTTGGCAAATTGTCATACTTCTTTCTAAGTTTGGATCAGATTTATGTGGCTTATCCCTCCACACTTCCAATGTTGTGAAATATCTCTGAGAGTTCCTTTAGTTTTTTGTTTTGTTTTGTTTTTCTGTTTTGAGATGGAGTCTCACTCTGTCACTCAGGCCGGTGCGATCTTGGCTCACTGCAACCTCCGCCTCCTGGGTTCAAGTGATTCTCATGCCTCAGACTCCTGAGTAGCTGGGATTACAGGTGTTTGTATTTTTAGTAGAGATGGGGTTTCACCATGTTGCCAGACTGGTCTTGAACTCCTGACCTCAGGTAATCCACCCACCTCCGCCTCCCAAAGTGTGGGATTACATGCATGAGCCACTGTGCCCAGTCAGTTCCTTTAATTTGAAGTCTTTTGCTGGATTCACTTCCTCTGGGACGTGTTAATCCTTTTCATCACAGCCACTTCCTTCATTTACATAGATAACTTTGCCTTCATGGAGTTCTTCTGGCTGCGTATCTGGAGTCTTTACAATGGCAGTAGTGTCAACATACCTGAAGTCAATTCTTTCTTCTCTAATTCTATTTATGTTAGATTTTAATTATACTTACATTAGTATTGCTTTTTTCTCTCTTCTTTTTTGTTGACCAATTTCCTCTGTTGATTTTTCCATTTTTGTAGAACATCATGTGGGTTTATCACTGGGATACAGGAAGGCAACACAACTACATGCTTTGCTGTCTGTGCGTGCACTAAATAAAAGACACACAGTGACTAATCATTGACAGACTTTGAAAGAAGCGATGTGATAGGTCACTGATCCTGATGCACAATTATTATTTAACTAGTGATTTGTAGGCGGAAAAGCTGCCAGCAAAGCTTTTGTTTCATACAATTATAGTTAATATACTGTGGCAACTGATTCTTGCATTGTGTTTGGTGACTGACAAAATTTGCGTATATCAAAGCCATGCAAAATGTGGACTACCTGTATTTATTGATCATATTGATATACTCTTTTGTAAAGTATCTATTCATATATTTTGTCCTTTTTAAAACAGCAAGTTTTCATTTTTTATAGATATATAAGGAATTTTTGTATATTGTTGGAATTAGGATTTCTTTGGTAATATATTGCAGGCACCTTCTCTGACTCTGTGACATGTCTCTTCAGTACTCTGTAGTATCTTTCAATATTATTTAGTCTGATTTATAAAATGCTTCACTTATAGTTAGTAGTTTTTATGCTGTGTTTCAGAAACCTTTCCCAGTTCCAAGGTCACAAAGGCATTCTCTTCTATTACCTTCTAAATGCTGTATTGTCATGCCTTTTATATTTAGAATTATCATGTGGAATTGGTTTTTGTATTGATATAAGGTAGGGGACAAGATGCACTTTTCCCCATATGGATATCCAGTTGACCTAGTCTCGTGTGTTAAAAAGATCATCCGATCACTACTGCTGTGCCATGTCATAGCAGTACATACTACAAGTCATATGTCCATATAAGCATGAGTCTGTTTCTGGTTCCTCTATACTGTTTATTGGTATATTTTTCTATGCTCTCCAATACTGTGCTATTTTAATTCCTATAGCTTTTTAAGAAGTTTTGGTATCCATCATAACAACTCTTTTTTTTTTTTTTTGCCTCAGTCAACGTATTTATTTAAAGGAAAAAGCTTGGTAACTCTAAGGCAGCATTTCCAAAACTGTATTCCATAATCATGGCCATTAAACCAGAAACTTTCTAAGCTAAATATTTGGCTTCTCAAAACAAAACAACCTTCTTCACTGTGGATTTTTCAATCTTTTTATTAGTATTATTATACTCTAAGGTTTGGGATACATGTGCCAAACATGCAGTTTTGTTACATAGGTATATTCTTTATGATATTTTTGGCTTCTTGTGATTCCATGGAAATTCAGAATCAAAGTGTTGATTTGATAAAAATAACATTGGAATTTTTATGAGTTTATATTGAATTTATAGATAAATTCTGGGACAAATGACATCTTTATGTACGTATATATGTGCACACATACACACATTTTTAAAACCCTACAAGCCATAATTACTGTTCATTTATATAATCAGTATTCATTTAGATATATTCTCATATTTATTATTTCTGTTTTGCTTCATTTATCCTCCCTCCCTCTCTCCCTCCTTCCCTTCCTTTCCTCCTTCTTCTTTTTTTTCTTTTTTAATTTGTGATAGTCCCACTCCGTTACCCAGGCTGGAGTGTGATAGTCTCACTCGGTTACCCAGGCTGGAGTACAGTGATGTGATCTTGGCTCACTGCAACCCTGACCTCCTGGGTTCAAGTGATCCTCGTACCTCAGCCTCCTGAGTAGCTGGGACCACAGACATGCGCCACCATACCCAGCTACTTTTTGTATTTTTTGAAGAGATAGGATTTTACCATTTTGCCCAGGCTGGTCTTGAACTCCTGGGCTCAAGCAGTCTGCCCACCTTGGCCTCCCACAGTGCACTTCATTCCTTCTTCATACTTCTATCTGGAATCATTTACCCCTGACTGAGGAATAACCATTAATCTTCGTTAATGCAGACTTCTGGGCAAGTCTATTAGCTTTTATTTGTATTAAAATGTTTTTATTTTATCTTCATTTATAAAGGATATTTTATTTACGAAGGATGTTGTTACACATGTAGAGTGTTGTTGGCTGTCACTTTTAGCAGTTTGAAGATGTAATTCAGTTGTCACCTGGCTTGCATAGTTTCCGCTGAGAAGTCAGCTGTAAGTTTTATTGTAGCTTATTTGAGGGTAACATTTTTTTATCCCTTCTAGTGGCAACATGAAATAGTAATGTGACATGTATAAGTCTAGTTTTCCTGCTTGAAATTCACTGAACTTTGAGCTGTAGTTTAAGTCTTTCATCAGTTTTAGATGAAAATTTCAGCTTCACCTCTTCATATATTGTATATGTTTCTTCTGGGCCATTTTCTTTCCTTTCCATCTGGGACTTCGATTACATATATGTCAGAACTTTTCACAGGCTCCCATATTCTTTTTCTCTTTTTTTTACATCAATTTGACTCTATTTTCTTTGTTTCTGTTTTCCTTCCTTCTTTCTTTTTTGGTTTAGTTTTGGGTTCCTGCTAAAATTCTGCATTTTATGAATTTCAATTTTATTAATCTTGGTTTTTAAAATTTTGTATCTGATATCTAAAATCTGTCACTTTATATCATCTCTGTCTCTTGTGTTCACTTTTTGTGTTTTAATTTGCTTTTGTCACCTACTATTCTTGGTAATTTTTTATTTATTGCCAAATGTAGTGCACTAAAATGTAGAGATAATTTGAGATTCTCAGTGATAGTTACCTTTATCCAAAATAGGCATACTTTTATTTCAGGCAGCACTTAGGATAAAGGAGATTGCTTTAATACAAAGAGGGATTGAGTTGATTTGAAATTTGGTTTTAGCTTTGTGAATGCTTGTCTAGTTCTAATTCATTCTTAGTTTTAGCATAGAGCCTTTACTGGGAGAGGTTCTCACCTGAATACCAGTGGACCTTGAAGGCCAGTTTTTGTTATTCTTGGTTTTTAAAACTACTAGAAGTTCTCTGCAGCTTCTTAGTTTCCACTCAGGTACCTCAAGGGAAACCCTGTGCTAGCTATCAGACTCTTCCAAGCTTCTCTCGTCTTAAGGATTTTTCTTGTCAAGTCTTTGCTGCTTCATTAACTCCCCAACACTTAAAATGGAAATTTTTGGGGTCCAGATTTTCAAGGTGTTCCAGGTGGGATACTTTTTGTTTGTAACAAATTAGTCCATCATCACCAAAGGTCAAAATCCTGGCTTCATTCTTTAATGAGCAAACTAGTCAGAAACCTACTCGATATAGTTTGTGAGGCACCAAAAAGCTCTCTTGTTTAAGATGTCACTGTAGCTCACTGGAGATCCTTTTTAGAGTTTTCAATGTATTAAGTAGTAGAAGTGTGTGTTTCTCTTGAATTCTTTGAAGTAGGCTCTTTTTTTTGACATGTTTTCTTGGTTTGCTTTCTTTGGTTAGCCTTTGAATCGTAGGAGTAGAGTTTATTGAAAGTCCTGGAAAGTTTTAATAAGATGGAAGTCAGCAGGAAAGAGGGGCAAGACAAAATCCATTCATGGGCCAGTAAGACCCAGCATAAAGGTGACAGGCAAGAGAGTGCAGCCAAGGTATTCAAGGCCAGGGGTTTGGCTCGGAAGGTTGAAATGTGAATGCAAACTCTATTTACCATTACAGTTACTCTAAGTTAGTTTAGTACTAAAATGGAAAGAGTCAGCTCAGAAAGAATGGACTTCAGCCATACTTTGAAAATAAACCGACTCATTACCTTGGAAAACCTAACGAACCTCTCTGAGTATCATTATCTTTATATGTAAAACGGTGACAATACCTTACTTTGCCAGAAGGAGGATTAAAAAGACAGTGTATATAAAACATAGAAGTTATTATGTACTTATCTCTGCTAACTCTCTTTCCTTTTCCCAGTCAAAGGAACTGAAAGGGAAGTGACCAAAGAGGTATTTTTTTCTAGGTAGTCAGATGTCTTTGCGAGTGCATCTATATAGTAACTCATTAAAAATGGCAGCAATGCGATTTTGGAAAGAGAGAAGCTATGTTGGTGCTTTAGGAAAACAATCACATATTGTAAAAAACAATTCTGTTTCTTGATGCTGCAGGCCTTTCTAGGAAATACATATGGTGAATGATTTCACTCTCTGCTGAAATTTAACTGTGTGCGGGGTGGGATATGGCAAATTCACAGGGTGATGCTTGTGAAATTGAATTCAAAATCTTTTAATTTCTTTCATCTCTTAAAAAGTAATTCTGTCTGGAAATCAATGTATAAAGAGTGTTAGAGTGCTGTTTTGGAAAAAAAATTCAAAGAGACTTCTGTTTCCTTGATAGTTAATAGTTTGGCTGAGATCTGCACAGTGGGACCTATTTGAAGACATTAAAAAATCTCTCTTGATTTAAAAAGTTCCACCCCACAGTAAAAAACCGTGCAATTTTGAATCAAACTGTTGTTGGAGACATGTTATAAGTAAATATAATCACATATAACAATGAGTGAAATGGTTTGATTACAAGGAAAATTAGGATATCTGTTTTGAAATCTAAATTATAATTCTTCAGCCATACAAACCAGTAACTATATTATACTCTGTGGCACCTTACTTGATACATGTATTACTTTTTTAAAAATAGAAAACTTTAGCTATTTATTTAGCTACTTGTAAGCTAATGCTGACCTATGTCATAAAGAGTTTAAAATTTTTTTTAATATGTCTCTTTAAATCCCATTTCCAGGCTGGGAGTGGTGGCTCACGCCTATAATCCCAACACTTTGGGAGGCTGAGGCAGGCAGATCCCTTTAGGTCAGGAGTTCAAGAAAAGCCTGGCCAACATGGTGAAACTCGTGTCTACTAAGAATGCAAAAATTAGCCGGGCCTGGTGGTGGGCGCCTGTAGTCCCAGCTACTTGAGAGGCTGAGGCACGAGAATCACTGGAGCCCAGAAGGCAGAGGTTATAATGAGCCGAGATTGCACCACTGCACTCCATCCTGGGTGACAGAGTGAGACTCTGTCTTAAAAAAAATAAATAAGTAAATCCCATTTCTAGAACAACAAAGTGCAGTGGAAATTTAGAATGAGAAGACTTTGATTCAGTTTTTTTCATTCTTCTTGTTTCATCTATGTGGTTGAGCAAAGCTTAACTTCTGTGAATTTTAGGTTTCCTCTCTGGAAATAAGAGAATTGGTCTAGAACTCCAGATGTTGGCATTCACCATCTGACTCAAATAATAATAATTTAAAAACACACATACAGGGTTTAACCCAGAAGAAGTGTGATTTCTTTTAGCACGGAATCTCCAGATGGTCCCTTTGTTTCCTTCCAGCTCTCAGGTATTTTTTTTTTTTTTTTTTTTTTAGCGGGGTTGGAGGGGCGGGATAGAGTTTCACACACTGTTGCCCAGGATGGAGTGCAATGGCACAACTTTGGCTTACTGCAACACCCCCCTCCTGGGTTCAAGCAATTCTCCTGCCTCAGCCTCCTGAGTAGCTGGGATTACAGGCAGGCGCCACCACACCCGGCTAATTTTGTATTTTTAGTAGAGACGTAGTTTGGCCATGTTGGTCAGGCTGGTCTCAAACTCCCGACCTCAGGTGATCCGCTTGCCTCGGCCTCTCAAAGTGCTGGGGTTAGAGGCATAAGCCACTGTGCCCAGCCTTAAGTATCTATTATTTAAAGACATATTTAACTCTATTCCCTAGCAGACGGCAACCACTCTTTTTCTCAGTGTATTTTGATTTTATTCAGTCATTCATTAATACAAAAATATCTTCTTTTCTCCAAATTATAGATATATATACTAAACATTTATAATTTTTTTCAACTGTGACATTCAGATATACCAAGAGATTGTTTGTTACCTAAAAGAGTAATGCTTGACTTATAAAGTGATAAAAATGTGTATTTAACAAACTCTGGTTTAATGTGGCAGCTTGGGAAGCTACATATTTACTCTGCTGAAGCCTTCATTACTCAAACAATCTTGCAACTCCTGTTTTGGAGTTGTCTGTGAGTTTAGTCAGAAAGCCACCGAAGCAACTATCTCCTTGCTTTGGTAGTGTATGTCTCAATCTGGACCCCAAATGATATTTTCTTGACTTGCTTATTTGAGACTCTTATTGTTCTCATTTCTGAATGACAACACTGTCCAGAAATCAAGGCCAATGTCACAGGAAGTTTTTCCAGTCTAAGATTGTTCTTTGCAGATACTAAGTACTACATAAATCTTGCTAAAGAGAATGGACTGAAGATTCTGAAAATAATTCAGAGGGAATTCAGAACACTTGCAATTTAAACAGTTACAGCCTCATTGGCCTTCAGATATAAGTAGGATGTATGTCACACACACACACACACACACGCACACACCCCTGATTGAGTGCCAGGTACTAAACATGATTTGTCCACAGTATCTCACTTGATTCTTCCAATAACTATTTGAGTGGTTATTTGAAGTGGATGATAACTTATTGAAATGTGAAAATTCTAGTGTAGATGTTTAAAAGGGAACTTTCCGTCCTGTAGAGCCACATCTCATATGTTTCTTCATTGTTCATGAAATTCTCTAGAGGAGAGCATCTATGACTGTCTTTAGTATGGTGTATTTCAACCCTGCACAACTCTTACAATAAGTACCTCTTTTGTGTTGTAAATCTTAAATCCCTCATGATGCAATTAAATAGAAATGTTCATCTAATCCTGGTCTTGATATAAGGAAGTGTTTCCTGTTACACATAGAATTCCCAATAGAATGTATTTTCTCTTTTTGCAGGGCCTCATTTTTTTCTGTCATTGGAGCCATCATTTATTTAGCAGCTTTGTTAAATAGAAAGGGGTCTGTCCTGCATGTGCAGTGTTTGATAAGTCTAGATAAACACGAAGAAGATCTTACATCAGCATTACTATGAAATGCCCCTGGCTATTAGTTGGTATCACCATAGGACACAGGTGATCGTTACACTCAGTTGGCGAAGTGTGGCCCCAAGTCCATTCTCTAAATCATAACTACTTGTAGCAAACACCTTTTAAGATGCAATTGGCCAGTGACACAAGTGTGTTCCTGTGGTCCCTACAATGCAATCAGTGAAGTTTTAGAGAGGCTGCTCTCTAAGCAACAGCCAGAATGTTGGGGCCTTTTGCAATTCTGATCCACTAATACGTGTTTGCTGTTGACAAATAATGGAGATCACTGGTTAGGTTCACAAAAGTACAACTCAAAAAATAATTATGTTAAAATATACCTGCAGAAATCAGCCCAGATTAAGTGCTGTCTCTTTAGCACACAATCTCCAAAAGTTCAGAAAATCATCGTATTGGGGAGGGAGTCGGGAAAGATGACAGAAAAACCTGTCACCACTTACAAGAGCTTCATTTGGCTTTTAATCAATTGAAGGACTTTGCAGAAGATGGTACTTGTTAAATTGATCTCAATTAAAATCAGCCTGAGTGTGCGCTGTCTCCGACAATAGCTACACAAGGCCTGGGCGAGGAGTCTTTCAATTCTTCCCGTACGAGAGCACGAGCACCTGTCTGGACTACGCTGGCACCTTTCCATTTTTTAATTTTCACCTCAGCCTTTTCTTCTAAGCAGTCTTTGACCTCCGTGGCATCCCTAACGAAGTCCTTTCGGTGTGTGTGCCCTTCTTCCCCACATTGTAATGGAGGTGTGGTGAGGAATGGGAGGTTGCTTGGAGTCTTTTGCCTCTGACAGCAGGGCCTGCATCCTGCATGCAGCTGTCAGGACACTGACAGGGCTGCACAGCCGGATAATTGGTTACTTGAGGAAGATTCATAAGGCTGTATGCTGCAGAGCCCCACGTCCTGCCCTGGGGCAATAAGGGGCAGAGAGGGGAGGAGAGAAAGACAAGACTCCGATGGAGGCTAGAAACCTAGCCTTGATAAATAATAATCTATTTATAACAGGGAATGATGAAGACTTTGGTTCACAATAAGGACACAGTTCCTGCAACTGGAGGAATGATGTTTAAAGATTTCAAGACTGAATTCCACGCAAGGTGAACCACAGCTAGATTAGTGAGAGAATCAGAAAGATTGGGGCCGGGCGTGGTGGCTCATGCCTGTAATCCCAGCGCTTTGGGAGGCCAAGGTGGGGGGGATCACCTGAGGTCAGGAGTTTGAGACCAGCCTGGCCAATGTGGTGAAACCTCATCTCTACTAAAAATACAAAAATTAGCCAGGCAATGGTGGTGAGCATCTGTAATCCCAGCTACCTAGGAGGCTGAGGCAGGAGAATCTCTTAAACCCAGGAGGCGGAGGTTGCAGTGAGCCAAGCTCACACCACTGCACTCCAACCTGGGTGACAGAGTGAGACTTCATCTCAAAAAAATTGGGAAGATCCCGTCCAAGAGGAAGGAGTGTCAAATGGAGCAGTTCTTTTTATACCAGGATGTTGTATTTGTTGTTTTTGTTGTTTTTAATCAAAGCAAGCCATCTGACAGCTCATTATGAAGAGACAACAAGAGGTGACTTTATTATGATAGTGTGGAGTTGGTTCCTCTGCAAATTAAAGTTCTTTGTTCACTTGTGGCCATTTGCTTAGGAAACATCTGGTAAGGGGTGCCAGGTGGGATAACATTTTAAAAGTGTAATGTGATAACAATTAACCTATCACTCCTTTTTCTCATATTCTCTCTTTTCAATTTTATTAGATAGATTTATCATCAAAGCTGATGAAGACAAAATCTTTCAAGTGATTTCCTTGTGAAGTAGCCCCTCATGACTGGCATAATCTGTTACAAACTTATTGGGATTTATTTTCCCAAATAATTATGATTTTGCTCATGTGATGTGATAGGTTGGTGGTGAGTTTGCCTTCCTCACATATGAAAGGGCAGAATTCTTCATCAAACATAAAATTCTACTGGTGAAAATAATAATGTTGATTTAGCCAGTCAGCATATGCTATTATTAAATATAAGATAAAAATTCAACTTTGGGAAGTCAAGGGGGGCAGATCGCTTGAGCCCAGGTGTTTGAGACCAGCCTGGGCAACATAGGGAGACCTAGTCTCTGCAAAAAACAAAAAAAAATTAGCCAGTCATGGTAGCTCAAACCTATAGTCCCAGCTACTCAGGAGGCTGAGGTGGGAGGATTGCTGGAACCCCACAGGTCACGGCTGCAGTGAGCTGTGATTGAGCCACTGCACTCCAGCCTGGTGACAGAGCTAAACGCTGTTAAAAAAATCATGTAGGATCAGAACTATGAAATAAGACTTTTTCTGCAGTGATATCCTGGGAATTCTGAACTCTTATGTCAATAAGCCGTCAATAAAAGGTCTTTTGATTATAAGACTTCATGTTTGATAATCTGGAAACTGATTTTGAAAGGCAGAAACTAGCATGAGTAAATAACAGCCCATAATATGAAAGTCTCATACCCACTTCAAAGCTCTGTCATTGGCTGGATTTCGAAGGCTCATCCCATCTCTCTTCTATCTCAGGTATTTTCTCTCCTTCAGGTTACTCCATGAAAGTCACAGCGTGTCTGTCCCATGAAACAAATACATGATATCTAGGCATTTAAAATAAAGATACTGCATTTCTCTTTCTTGGACAATGAACAGAAATTTCTCTGACATGTTGAAATATCATTTTCTCATTGTTTAGTTAAATATTGTCAGAGATAAATTTCCCCAGTGGGAATGTGTTTTTAATTAATGAGATCTGCTTTGAGTTTGTATGATTTTTTTTCCATAAAACCCTCTAAAAATCAAAAGCCTTCATTATGCTTGGGCCAACTGTGCATATGTGTTTAAATTATTCCTTTTTTGGGGTGATAATTTAGGTGATATCATAGCTTTTGCTTTTTGACAGCTAGAGAATGCAGGCCTAAAATAGTAAGTGGATCAGGACATTAAATAACTAAATGATCTTATACTGCTATTTAAAGTGCTTGTCAGTAGAAATAAAGAATATGATAACTTTTTCTTTCAACTTGCATTATCTCTTTAAGAAACTATCAGTGTTATTCCATTCACTTGTTCATCCAGTATTTACTTAGAGTCTTCTATGTGCCAGATACTGTGCTAGCTACCAACGTCTACAAAGATATTGGGATGGGACAGGGTCCTGAACCCAGGAAATTTAAAGCTAACAAACTCTCCAGGCAGAAGTAAGGGCCAGGTGAGAAATGAGTAAAGGGCACAGCAGAGACATTACTAAGACTTTGTACCATATATATACTTTATATATATATGCTTCTTATAATTCTCCTCTGCATGTATAAGCAATCCAAAAGTATTAGCAGAACAGAGAAAACTTCTTCCCCTTAATTTACCTCTTCTTTATCTTTCAGATCTGGGAATTATCAAATTAACACCTTCTAGTTAAGAGAAACCATGTCTTGCACAACCCTGGGTTTCAGATAAGGATGACTAGCTGATTCATGTGTGTAGTGGACAGTTGATGTGTATAGTGGACGGTTGATGTGTGTAGTGGACGGTTGATGTGTATAGTGGGCGGTTGATGTGGGTAGTGGATAGTTGATGTGGGTAGTGGACAGTTGATATGGGTAGTGGACGGTTGATGTGTATAGTGGACGGTTGATGTGTATAGTGGACGGTTGATGTGTGTAGTGGACGGTTGATGTGTATAGTGGACGGTTGATGTGGGTAGTGGACAGTTGATGTGGGTAGTGGACGGTTGATGTGTATAGTGGACGGTTGATGTGTATAGTGGACGGTTGATGTGTGTAGTGGACGGTTGATGTGTATAGTGGATGGTTGATGTGGGTAGTGGACAGTTGATGTGGGTAGTGGACAGTTGATGTGGGTAGTGGACGGTTGATGTGTATAGTGGACGGTTGATGTGTGTAGTGGACGGTTGATGTGTGTAGTGGACGGTTGATGTGTGTAGTGGACAGTTGATGTGTGTAGTGGACGGTTGATGTGTGTAGTGGACAGTTGATGTGGGTAGTGGACGGTTCATGTGTGTAGTGGACGGTTGATGTGGGTAGTGGACGGTTGATGTGGGTAGTGGACGGTTGATGTGTGCAGTGGACGGTTGATGTGTGCAGTGGATGGTTGATGTGTGTAGTGGCAGAGCAGGTTGGGCTTAAGTCAGTGTAGGGTGTTCACTGAGCAACCCTACTTCTTCTGTGCTGTTTATCTCAATCCCCTCCCCCCACTCCATGATCCCTGGTACCGCACTTCAATCTGCCCCTTCCACCCTCTGAACTTGCCTTCTCCTTATCCTTTTACCCATTCTCTCCTGAACTGCTTAGTGGGGTTGGGTGGGGGATTACCTAATTAGACAAGTTAATGTATACTAAATTCTTAATGTCTGATGATGGCTTAACCAGCCTGTGTCACCATTCTCCACAAGACAGCAGATGTAGAAAATGACAGTATTTGTTCTGGCATCCTGGGGTAACACATAGGTCACTAAGGCCTCAGGCAGTCATCTTGGGCTTCTGCTACCCAGGCCTCCCTGCCCACCACAAGCCTGATGGGACCAATGGGTCTGGCACCCCTGTTACCCGTGCACTCTGCCCGAGCCCAGCATGTACACTGGGAGTTCTGGCCTTCTTCCCTTCCTGTGGATTCCTGGCATTTGATTAGGAACCTTCAAAGCCCTAATACAAAAGGAGGAGATATCTAGTGTTGGAGTTTTCCTAAGCTATGTTAGATTTTTCCTAAGCTGTGTTGGATATCTGGCTCGTTTCTGTTAGCTGAGTGACTTTGGGCAGTTTATTTAACTCTTTTGCATCTCGGTGCCCACTTCATGGGATTAAAATGTGGACTGGATTTTATGAGTTAATATACATAAAACAGTCAACATGGAATTTCCATATAGGGTGCATTCCATTAACCTGCCCTGCCACTGTTTATGGATATTTTAGGCTGTAGCAAGGCTACTGGGGCAGATATTAAGAGAAAAAAAATATTTAGCATAAGTCTCTTATCTCAAAGCAAATAGCCTGTGAGCTACAGACATTTATTTCTCACAGTTCTGGAGGCTGGAGAGTTCAAGATCAAGGTGTGGACAGATCCCTTATCTGGTGAGGCCCACTTCCTTGTGTGCAGATGTGTCTTTCCAGTGGTGGAAAGAGCAGAGCACTTTCTGAGGTCCCTTTTGGGAGGGCACTAATCCCATGTATTGTTACCGAAACATCAGGGTTTCCATCTGGGTCCTGCTGCTCCCCGCAGAGATAGCCAATGACTGAGACAACAACCCGTATTGCCAAAGAAGAAGGGTTTAATCGGGTGCTGCAGCCAAGGAGGTGGGAGCTCAGTCCATCTAGATTCATGGGTTCTAAAATGAACCTAAATACGTGGAGAATTTCTTGAATAGTTTTGTTCTTTAAACCCAGTTTGGTTGCCTTGTGAAATGATTCCCTGCAGTAAATGGACTTTCGTTTATTTAATCATTCAAACTTCCGCTCACATCTGCATGATTATAGAAAACATGGGGTACATAGGCTAGTAACACATAACAAAATTACAGCAAGATGGTAATGAAACCTCAGATTCATCTTAGCATGTTTCCAAAGGAAAATGTTTAAGTGTTTATTGTTCAGTTTATTACTTATCACTTGATTAATTATTTTTGTTGTATTAAATCATGTATGTTGCAGCTTAGCAATAAAATCTATAAAAAAACTAAACTAAAACTAGGGGTTTATATTGCAAGGAAGAAATGTAACAATGTGTAAGAAGGCAGGAACTAGGGAGGAGCAAGGAAACAATCATGATGCATGAGGGATCCAGCATCTCATTGTCTGGATGTGGGGATATGGTGAGTTTCAGTTCTTCTGTATTTTTCTTGAGAGACCTGAAGATCAGTTCCTGAAGATGGAACTCAGATAAAACAAATGTAAGGTTCATCAGACCAGAAGGGTCAATTTCTATATTTAGCTAAAAATAACGAGGGCAGCTGTCCCCAAGCTTTTTGGCACCAGGGACCCGTTTCATGGAAGACAATTTTTCCAGAGTCCTGGGGTGGAAGATGGTTTCAGGATGAAACTGTTCCATCGCAGATCATCAGGCATTAAATTCTCATAAGGAGCTCACAACCTAGATCCCCTGCACACACAGTTCACAGTAGGGTTTGTGCTCCTATGAGAACCTAATGCTGCCACTGATCCAACAGGAGGCAGAGCTCAGGCTGTAATGCTTGCTTGCCAGCTGCTCACCTTCTGCTGTGTGGCCTGGTTCCTAACAGGCCACAGACCAGTACCTGTCTGTAGCCCTGGGGTTGGGGACCCCATATCTGTGGACTATCGGATGGGTTTCATTATGAAGGTTCCACCTCAGGACCTAATTATCTCCCAGAGGCCCCACCTCCTAATGCCATCACCTTGGGGATTCCAGTATATGAATTTCACCAAGCCATAAACATTCAGCCCATAATAATGGAATTTTCTACACTTGGAAAACACTTTTCCTCCTTTCCCTTTTATTGTCCAGCTAACTCCTCCTTGTTTTTCAACTTAGCCCAGATGTGATGTCCTGTGGAAAAAAATAATATTCAGACTCAAAAGGCAAGTTTCCTCAGTATCCCTCTAGTACTCTGAGCACACTTCTGTCATAGCATGAATTGCTGTAGAGTAGTCATTTCATTCATTCATTCATCCATCAATTCACTTCAAAAATACATTTACACAAAGGATCTACCATGTCCCCAGCAGACAGGCTGGAAGTTCTGGTAGTAGTGGCCGAGGCAGATAAGGCCCCTTGTACTTGCCCAGTTTATATTCTAATGGAAACAGGCAAGCAGTCGACAGGTAAACAAATAAATAAGACTTGAGAATTGTGATATCATGGAGATTAAACAGATGGCTCTATGGAATTCCTGGGCAGAGTTGGAGGAACTTGGAGCCTGACAGTGGAAGAATGGGGAGGAGCCAAGCAGGGACTTTCAGTGGAGGAGTCTCAAATGAAAAGGCTCCATGGCAGAAGTCAATTTGGCATGTTTGGGCAACAGAAAAGAGGCTGGTGTGGCTGGCCGTATGTGGTGAGCTTGAGTTGGGAGTGGTGGGGTAGGGATAGTGGTATTAGAGGAGGTTGGAGGCTCAGGCCGATCCATGGCAAGGATTTCCTGGTTCTCGACACCCACTGGGTGCTGGAAACCATGTGCCTGATTTCTAACAACTCCCAGTGGAATCTTGTTTGGAGGACCCTCCCCCACCAACACCCCAGTTCTTGGACCATAGGCTCCTTGACTTGGTATCCTTCAGCACCTAGACTGATGCCTGGCTCAAAGCAGAGGCTCAGTAAATGTTCCCTGCATTTGCACATGAATGAACTGAATAATGGATACATATGGGAAAACGAATTATTGCTTTAAGAAGACACTGCCTTCTTGCAGAAATGATGACTTTTATCTAAAAAGAACCCTGAGGTTTCCCTTGCCCCACCTACTTGTACTGTAGTATTAGAGAGGTTTTACAAGTTGTTTCTTTTAAGAATTCTTGAATATAATTTAACATTGAATAAAATGAGTTTTTCCCCCTCCTACTAATTATAATCATACAAGCAGTGAACTAAACAGCTGGGGGTGAAAGAAATTCTGATGATGTTAAAAATGCAAATAGTTTTCACACCAGATTAATTCATTTAACTAAGAGTCCTGATCTTTAAACATTAAATGTTGGAGTGTGAAACGTTTTATTCACAGGGGAGATAGTCCACATGAATGAATCTGAAGCCCATTCCTCTATCTAGGGTGATTTTAAAATAAACAGGATGCATATTGTTAGCTAGTTATTAACCAGCACGTTGTAAGTTCTTCAAAACAGTTCAGGATGTAATTTACATGACTCAAGATTAGCAAGACTCAGGGTACTATGAAGCTGCTGTTTGAGGTTAGGAGAAGCGAGTCATACAAGGATGTGAATGAATGTTTGTATTATCTGTGTTTGACTAATATTTGAATTAAATGTTTTATATTTAATCAAAGCAAGATTGAAATTCATTATTACTGCTGATATGCAGTACTAATTACAGGAAATAACCAGCCCTTCCAAGTTCAGTGCCAAATGCTGATAGTGTGGTAGTCTATTCTCTGGGGGGAAATCAAAGGCCTCAGATCTGAAAGAGAATTTAGTCCAGTTTTTTATGTTTTAAACCCATGCTTCCTTTTGATTAAAAAAAGAACCCTTGCCTTTATTTTCTTCAACCTTTCTTTAGTTTGTATTATTAAACTAGTGAGATTTTTTTTTAAATACAGTGTAAGATTTTATTAGAATGATAGATCTAATTTATAAGCCATACCTCTGCTCCATCCTGCCTTGCGTGATCCTAATTGGGAATCACTGTTCTAATCTAATCCCCCTCTTTAGAGATCAGAAAACTGAGGCTTTGTGTTATTAGGTCCTGAGATAAATCTTGGTCATAGAGCTGTTTTAATTAAAAGCAGGTGCATGGTTTAGATTTCACCCCTATTTATCTTATATAAGTCCCACAGGAGTTTGGAAATCTGAATTCAGGGGTTTTCCCCCAAGATATTCAGTTCTATTTCACCTAACCCTGTAACATTCCAAAATACTGTGTTGGTAGGTCGCCCCATGTGAGCTGGTATAACAGGTCTGCATTTCCCTCCGCGTCTCAGGCCCTGTGCACATGTTTTATTTCTATAGCAGCAAGTGTCTGGCCCGGAATGATCGTTCTGCTACATGTGGTGGTCTCTGGAAGTAACAGCAAGTCTACATTAGAAGTATGTACCACATTCTTTTATCAAAAGGACTTGGCCTTAGCCGTATTTTACAGAGTAAACAACAACTGGCATATTTTAAAAACAGTATTAGGAAGGATAATGGCAAATGTGATCGGCTGGTGGGAAACCGAAGTCACAGATTAAATTACGTTCTTGGCTAGAAAATTCACTAGGAGAAGAGACCAGAGCAAGTGCCAGCAGAACACAGCCCTAAGATAATAAATAAAAATTATCTGATTGAAGAGGAAGATAAATCAGGGGAGAAGCAACAGTCTTGTGAATGTGCCTGGTTATAATTGCTTCTAGCTGGTAGAAAAGGATCCTTGAATCTTACATGTTCAGCTAAACAAATGAGCTAGTTCCTTCCTGTAAACTACACTGAAACTGGCTTCCGGGGCCTCTGCTTGGGAAGTTAGGATTTAGATTGTAATGACAATCATTATTATAATAAACAGCCATTATTTGAGGGGTTCTGGACACTGATCTCAACATCCTCACTAAAGGGTAAGATTAAAGAAAAGTAATTAGATATTTGCAAGCACTGTACATTTTTGTAAGTACTGATATAAGCATAATATATGATAAATACAAAAAATTATATATAAGCATGCAGATACACATTAGATAAAACACAAATTTAAACAAGATATAAATATTTTTAAAACTGGACTGGGCATGATGGTCATACCTATAATCCCAGCACTTTGGGAGACCCAGGCAGGTAGACCACCTGTGGCCAGGAGTTGGAGACCAGCCTGGCCAACATGGCGAAATCCCATCTGTACTAAAAATACAAAAATTAGCCAGGCGGGGTGACACTTGCTTGTAATCCCTGCTACTCAGGAGGCTGAGGCATGAGAATCACTTGAACCTGGGAGGTGGAGGTTGTAGTGAGCCAAGGTTGTGCCATTGCCCTCCAGTCTGGGTAGCAGAGCTAGTCTGTCTCAAAAAAAAAATAAAAATAAAAATAAAAATAAAAACTGAATGATATGTATTAAATTGGAGGGTTCATTTTATTTTGATTATGAACACTTGCCACAATTGTATATTTTTAGTTAATCAAATTAAGGTGTCCCTTAATATGCTTGCCAAACACAAGTTGATCATCCATATTGGCTTTGGGTAAATAGAGCTTGAGAGAGAGAACGTAGAAACTTACTTAAAAGATAACTGGGGAGAAAATTCATCTAGGACTAAATGGCAGAAATCCTTAGATACGTTTATATGTTTTTAAATTATGACTCAACTTGAGGAACCTGAATAAAAAATTGGAAATGGGAAGGGACCTTGTATTAGTCTGTTCTCATGCTTCTAAAAAAGACGTACCTGAAACTGCGTAATTTATAAAGGAAAGAGGTTTAATGGACTTACATTTCCACATGGCTGAGGAAGCCTCACAATTATGGCAGAAGACAAAAGAAGAGCAAAGGGACATCTTACATGGCAGCAGGCGAGAGAGAAAGCACGTGCGGGGAAAAATCATTAGATCTTGTGAGACTTATTCACTATCATAAGAACAGCATGGGAAAGACCCGCCCCCATGATTCAGTTACCTCCCACTGGGTTCCTCCTAGGACATGTGGGAATTATGGGAGCTACAATTCAAGATTTGGGTGGGGACATGGCCTAACTATTTCAGACCCCACAGGTAAAATTCAATATGCAAAATTTTGAAACTCTAGATGAGAGGCAATACAACATTTGGGAGGTTGAGCATTTGAGCCACATCAGAATAATAGATAAGGGGTGACATATATTTGAACTGATTTACAGAGGAGAAATACTAGGTATATTTGGTGATAAAAGATTTTCTACAGAGCTAGGGATATGCTAATGAAAATTATGGCGTGTGAAGATTATTGCTTAATAAAAATAATTTGGGAAGCTAGAGAATTTAGGAGTTCATGTACAAGTGACAGGGAAAAATTCACCATTTTGTGGTCAGATGTTTAATATCACGAGTTCAGTTGGGTGCAAGCTGTCTTGCTGTGAATTTTACTGAGTGCTCTTAATACTGTTCCATTAAGTGGCCTTGTTAATAATGGACAAATGGAGCTACTGGCCTCTGATATTTTAAGGATTAGAAATAGTGTTTAGTCTATTTGTATATGTGTGTGTGTGTGTGTGTGTCTATCTGTCTGTCTGCCTGCCTGTTTCCCAGAAAGCTTACATACAAATTTTTTCTACCTTGAATTGTATTTGATAACTAGGCCTTAAGAAGCCTGTTCTCTTGGGCCAAGTGTCCAGAAATTGAAGGTGGGGAATTCAGGAAGGACCTTAAGATAAATTTTGTCCTTTGAGTTTTGCATTTCTGCTCTCCATGTGTTACAATACCTTGTCTGTTCACTCACTTACACTTCATTTTTGTTTTGTTTTGTTTTTTGAGGAGTCTTGCTCTGTCACCCAGGCTGGAGTGCAGTGGCACAATCTTGGCTCACTGCAACCTCTGCCTCTCAGGTTCAAGTGATTCTCCCACCTCAGCTTCCTGAGTAGCTACGATTACAGGCGCCTGCCACCACACCCGACTAATTTTTGTATTTTTCGTAGAGATGGGGTTTCACCATATTGGTTGGCCATGCTGGTCTCAAACTCCTGATCTCAGGTGATCTGCCTACCTCAGCGTCCCAGAATGCTGGGATTACAGGTGTGAGCCACCATGCCTGTCTGCTCACTTGTACTTTGAATAGTTAATCTTAGACTTGATTTTGATGGTCTGCATTTCATTTGTTCCCTATTGTTTGCAGAGCCCAAACAGTATCCTACCATTAAACAGGTTTGTTGATGATGAAACGCATTTCCACACACAAGCACTTTTATCATGCAAAACCTCAGAGAATGGGAAGACCCTGGTTTACATATTGCCAGGTTATTCTGACCTTGCTGTATTTGTTTTATTTGGGAGAAGTGGGTGGGCAAGATATTTGAGCTACAAAGTCCAAATCACAGTCTCTTTCCTCTAAGCTAGAGATGGCCCGAAATATCCAAGACAATGTTTTAAGTGGTACAATTTAGAGATATTGTAGAAGAGTAAGTATATTCCATGTGAGCACACCTGTCTTTATCATGATGAGGTTGAAGTAGGAAGCATCCATGGGCAGTGCTGATGTAAAAAGATGTAAAAAAATTTCCTTTGAAAATCTAATATCTAGAAACATACTTATTTATACATGGAAATTCTACATTATTTATTTATTTATTTAGAGACGGGTTCTTGCTCTGACGCCCAGGCTGGAGTGCAGTGGCACGATCTTGGCTCACTGCAAGCTCTGCCTCCTGGTTTGACGCCATTCTCCTGCCTCAACCTCCTGAGTAGCTGGGACTACAGGCGTGTGCCACTATGCCCAGCTAATTTTTTGTATTTTTAGTAGAGATGGGGTTTCACCATGTTAGCCAGGATGGTCTCGATCTCCTGACCTCATGATCCGCCTGCCTCAGCCTCCCAAGGTGCTGGGAATACAGGCGTGAGCCACCACACCCAGTCATTATTTTCAACTCTTTAGTTGAAACACCTTAGTTTTAATATTTTACAGGAGGAATCATAAGATAGGAGAAGACCTTGCCTACAAAAAGAGGCATACAGGCACCCTGAACATTTAATTTTCTAGAAAAAGAAAAAATCCCTACTTGTAATTATTGTCCAAACCCTTCTCATTGTATTAGCCACAATTTCATTAAATTATGTTCTTCACTCATCATCTCTCTAATGAAAAAATTACATTTAAATACTCACGTCAAATAGAAACTGATACAAAATAGATTGAACTACTCTAGTAATCCCGGAAGAGAAATTTAAATTCTATAGTTAATTTGTAGTCAATTACAAAGTATATTTCTGATGCAAATCAGAAAAAAAAAAGGGGGGCTGTGACAGGTAGTGGGAGTGTGGAGTGGGAAAGATTGGAAGAAGAATATATTGTTTTCCTGTGTGATGATGGCCTTGGAAGAAAGATAACCAGATCCCTTTAAGGTTGACAAAAATAAGGATGGAAAGACATGAGGTCCATTCTTTCAAAGGGTGGCCAACAAAGAGGAAAGGGAGACTGTGTTTTTTAAAAAATAAAAGATGAAATGTGCAGTGGTGCCAAAAGCACTTGGTTGAAGCTGTTCTGTTCCTCCTTGGGGATTAGCTGAGAGAGCTCAGGCCATCTCCCCGAATCATGTTACCAGTCTGGTTGAGATAGCACATCCCTTAAACTCGAACTTGTCATCCCCATGAGACATCTGGTATGAAACGCCACATTTTGTCACCAGTAACTATGGCTGTTGGCACTGAGAAAGTGAGCTGGGAATTGTGAGCAGTGATTTAGGAGAAGAAGATTGAAACACTTGTGTATAAAAGATGTTAGAATTCTCCCCACTAGACCAGTAAGGTAGAAGAGAGCCTTGTAAGACAGTAAGAAAACTGGAGAAGGAATACATTTTGCTACTGTCTAATGAAATATGTTTTAATATTCTGAATGTCCTTCTCACTTTTCTTCTCCTGTATAAAAACTATTCCCTCGGAAAGTTAATATTATATGTATTGTCTGAGTAGAGGATATGTGTTTTCCACGAGTGCATAGAACTAATGTGGATATCTAAAAGTTAACTGTATACTTTATAGTGTCAGATTTATAAGTCTCTAAGAATTACCATCAACTCCTTGCTTTGATATTATAAAAAGAATAATTTCCTGAAATTATAAAAATAATAATTTTCCTAGAGTAATTTATTGATGCATCTATCCATTTAAATATTCATTTTATGCTATCATATTATTTTTAGATTATTGAGTGTTTTTTTAAGATACAAAAGAAACTTCAAATTTCTGCTGTGTTTCTGAAAGATTAAAGCAAAATTCCATTAGGAAATAGTAGGAGAATTCTACTGTATCCTCTCATGTGTTACCAGCATTTTGCATTCCAAATAGAAAACATGCCAAGGTGCATTGTGTATTAATCAATCAAAATGCAAAAGTAACAGCAAAATTCACCATAACAACTGAGAATATTCCTTAGGGGAGCTTTCATTGAATTGTCTCGGTTTTGACATAGAGTAACCCAGCTGCCCAGCTATTGATTTGGGCATAATTATCTGCTGCTTAGTAATTATTTACATATGCATTGGAATTGTGTCACTGGGCTCTTCAGTGGGATTAGGAGAAGTGGTGAAAATATATTACTGTTTGAGGGCAACATTGTGGTTTCCAACAATAAGGATCTATTGTTAGGCCTTTTAGTGGGTTGAAGTTTTCCACTGGATATAATCCCATCCAGAGAAACCAGAATTTTTGTATGTTTGTTTATATGTTTTATTTTTTAACAATCCATAATTAGCTGTTATATTCATTTACATACCTGAGCTTGAAGCCATTTCCTAGATTTAAGTGGATTAAAATGTCTGTGTTGTGTGTTGTGTGTGTATGTGTGTTTCCTTGACAAGTTTTGCATTATAAGAAATTTTATTATTTATTTATTTATTTATTTATTTATTTATTTATTTTTATTGTACTTTAAGTTCTAGGGTACATGTGCACAACATGCAGGTTTGTTACATATGTATACATGTGCCATGTTGGTGTGCTACACCCATTAACTCGTCATTTACATTAGGTATATCTCCTAATGCTATCCCTCTCTCTCCTCCCCACAATAGGCGCTGGTGTGTGATGTTCCCCTTCCTGTGTCCAAGTGTTCTCATTATTCAATTCCCACCTATGAGTAAGAACATGCAGTGTTTGGTTTTCTGTTCTGGAGATAGTTTGCTGAGAATGATGGTTTCTAGCTGTATCCATGTCCCTACAAAGGACATGAACTCATCCTTTTTTATGACTGTGTAGTATTCCATGGTGTATGTGTGACACATTTTCTTAATCCAGTCTGTCACTGATGGACATTTGGGTTGATTCCAAGTCTTTGCTATTGTGAATAGTGCCGCAGTAAACATACGTGTGCATGTGTCTTTATAGCAGAGTGATTTATATCCTTTGGGTATATACCCAGTAATGGGATGGCTAGGTCAAATAGTATTTTTAGTTCTAGATCCTTGAGGAATTGCCATACTGTCTTCCACAATGGTTGAACTAGTTTACAATCCCACCAACAGTGTAAAAGTGTTCCTATTTCTCCACATCCTCTCCAGCACCTGTTATTTCCTGACTTTTTAATGATCGCCATTCTAACTGGTGTGAGATGGTAGATACCATCTCAATGACATCTCACCATCTCATTGTGGTTTTGATTTGCATTTCTCTGATGGCAGAAATTTTAACTATTTGGTTATGATTTTGTCTTGGACCAATAATGCTTGCCTTGTGACAAATCTGTTTTTCTTGTTTTTGTTTTGTTTGTCTTTGAGATGGAGTCTCTGTCACCCAGGCTGGAGTGCAGTGGCACGATCTTGGCTCACTGCAACCTCTGCCTCCCAGGTTCAAGCAATTCTCCTGCCTCAGCCTCTCGAGTAGTTGGGATTACAGGTGCCTGCCACCAACCATGCCTGGTTAATTTTTGTAGTTTTTTAGTAAAGATGGGGTTTCACCATGTTAACCAGACGGCTCTCGAACTCCTGACCTCAGATGATCTGCCCACCTCAGCCTGCCAAAGTGTTGGGATTACAGGCATGAGCCACCATGCCCAACCATGACAACTCTTTATGAAGTAAAGGGGAAAAACAGTACAGTTGACTTTTGTACAACACAGGTTTGAACTGTGAGAGCCCACTTACTCTAAACACAGATTGAAAATACAGTATTCTTGGGGATGTGAAGCCTGACTTTTCTGGTACTCGGCTCTGCAGGGCTAACTGCAGGACTTGAGTATGCGTGGATCTTGCTATATGCAGGGAGTCTTGCAACCCATCTCCTGTCTATACCAAGGTGTGACTGTATTTAAATTCATTGTCCCTAAAATAGAAGCTAAAGTTAATGTTTCTCTAATTAATTCACTCTTTGGGACAATGCTGAAAAATGGCCTTCCTCTGGTTCCCCATAAATTGTCTGCATAAATCCATGGGGAGACTGATATTTTAGGCCCACACTACTCATGACTGAGGTTGAGATTGTGATCAATTAGCTTTTAATTTTGTCCAAATTAACTTATGGTATAAATACAGACTAACACTTGGTTATGTACAAATGCCAGTTAAAGGCAACTTCTACAGGGAAGTTGTTGGCTAATGATGTATTTTTGAGGAACAGAGGTTTTAGTCATTAGAGGGGTGCTGTTGTTCACATCCTTATCATGCTTAGAAGGAACATTTTCCCGTGTTTATATATTGGTAAGAGTATTGTGGACTTCTTGACTTGCTCTTCAGTGACTGAGAAGCTTAGCAAGATGTCTCCTCAGCTAAGTTTTATGTTTTAATATAGAGCCAAACTTTCAGAAGAGTTGATGCTAGACTGATTTTTTATGACTTAAGTAATTAAACATTTTTGTGAATGCATCATTTTGTTTAGAAGCACGCTTACAGAATTTGTAATAGTAACACGTTGCAGACAGCAAAGGTGAACAAAATGTTGGAAAGCTGTAATAGTGTTAAAGTAATGAATTAATGAAAAAGTAATGAAAAACTGAGTAGATTTCTGAGGCTCCTGAAACCCCTCCCACAGGAAGAGAGATGAAGATTTCCTTCAGACCAGCCTGATCTAAATAGGAAACACCCTCAACTTCCTCCCAGTTCTGCTTATCTCTTTGCTTGGTTTTAATGTAAAATTGTCATTATTTAGAGAATAGAGACATTCATTCAGAGTTTAGCATCTGTCCTTTGAACTTGTTTGCATTGGTGTGGTCTGTCGTTAATTAAAAGCTCCTAGATTGTAGGGTCAAGTTTTCTTATACTCTGTGACTAAGATGCTTATTACCATCCCATACTAAACAGATACTGAATAAAAGCATTCAGTATGCTTTTGTTTACCTTTCTCCTTGCCTCTGGTGGAAAAATATTTTTCTGGATTGCTTCATCAGTAATACCACTGGTGAGGCTGCGGGTGAGGGGGTTGAGATATGATATGGGGTTAAAGCTAGGGAGCAATTTAGGGTGGGGAGTAGGAGCTCTTTGCAATCAAACAGATCCAGAATATTCACTTCACAACTTACCATCTTTGTGGCCTCCAACTTTCCAAGCCCAAATTTCCTCACCTGTAAAGTGAGGCTATTATACCTGTGTTACGGGCTGAATTGTGCCAGATCTCCCTTCCCAAATTCATACATTGAAATCCTAACCCCAGAACCTCAGAATGTGACTGTATTTGCAGATACGGTCTTTATGGAGGGTACCTACATTAAAATCAGGTCAGCCAGGTGGGCCCTAATACAATATGACTCATGTCCTTAGAAGAAGAGGAAATTTAGACAAAAACTTGTACGAGGGAAGACATCATAAAGATACAGGAAAAAGATGGCCATCCATGAGCCAAGGAGTGAGGCCTGGAACTGTTTCTTCTCTCACAACCCTCAGAAGGAACCAACCCTGCTGACACCTTGATTCTGTACTTCAGCCTCTCATTTAACTATGAGAAATCTCTGTTGTTTAAGCCACCCAGTCTGTGGTACTGTGTTATGGCAGCCCTTGCAAACGAATACAACCTACCTTACACTCCAGTTGTAAATAGATCAGACACTGTGAAGAGCTTATGATGTGTAAAGACACTCAGCAAATGGGAGCTTGATAAAATGATAAGAGCTAGAGAAGGAAACAGAAGTGGAAATATTTCTAGAAATATATTTGAATTCTTAAAGCCTGGTAGACATGGAAGTTAGGTTTGGAAGGAAATTCAGAGAAGTTTCTTTTTGCTTAAATTAGGCCCCCTGCAAACATGAGAGCATGTATGGACCAACTGTATCCAATTGTGTTTTCCTTTGTGGTTGTCTTTTGTGGATGATAAATGAGCCCAAATGGTAACAAATGAGCCTCACAGAAGGATTTATGATTGTGAACCATAGGGTTCAGATGGTGTCTGCAAGTCGAATGCTTGGTAAAAATATGTAAGTAGTGGTGGCCCAGTGTATCTGGATTTGTTGGATTGGTTTCACACATCATTGCTTTCTGGCAAAGAAATAGTGCAAGCCCAAATAATTTTAAAAATTGCCAGTGTTAAAATAATGCCTCCTGCTATTCACTCATACTCCTCTCTGAATAATCAGCGGTGACTATATTTATATGGATCTAGGGAACATTTAAAAATATCAGCTTTACATGCCAAGTTACCCTTTTTAACTTAAAGAAAGTTCTTTTATTTGCAAGCTATTCTTCAAGATAAATAAGTATTATTTTCTTATTTTGTACCTTCAAAGAATAATTCCTTCTAATTTGAAGTTTGGTAAAATTATAATTTTGAGTAATTTCTTCTTAAGTGCCTGGATTTCTTATAAAAATAACAGGATTGGCAAACCTCTTAAGATATTAGGATTCTTCAGCTACTTCGCCCTTCAACTACTTTGATGCAACGTGTTTTGTTAAACACTAATAGGTCTTCCGAAGTCATAGCAGCAGTTAGGGAAGTTCATGTAGGTGGGGACGTTTTATTTTGTGAACTATTCTCCCTCTCCACATAAACATAAAATTAAACCATAATCAAATTGATTCTTTAGAAGGCTAATCAGGGTTTTGTTTTGTTTTGGTTTGAAGATAATTCTGTGAAGAGTGCTCTCCTGGCACAGAAACAAGACATGGGTCACCACCCAGAGAGGTGACTCCACAGCAGTCATTAGCTGGACCTAACTCTAGCTTCAATACCATGAGTCACAAAGGAAATATATAAGTGATAATAGCAGGTACTTACTTGTGCTTATAAACTGTCAACACCCAGCACAGTGGAAAAAGTGGTAAGCTTATTTGATTAGCTCAAAAGTTCTCAGAAGTTCCTGGGGCTGTTCTCAGTTTGAAGAGGAGATAATAAAAATTCTAACTACTCCCCTTCTGGTACCCATCATCTTTTCTCTGGAGGACTTCAAAGCCCTCATATGTGGCCTCACTATCTTAACTGCTGTACCTCCTCCACCATACTTCTAAAGCACAATTGTGTCTTGCCACTTCTCTGCCTAAAACTGTGCAGTCACCCCTAATTACCCTCCAGATAAAATTTCAATCCCTCAATGAGGTCTACAAAGTACTTTACCATCAGGCCTCTGTCTACCTCCAAATTAATTTCCTGCAACTACCTTTTGTGGTGCCTCGTTGTCAGTCAGTCAGAAATACCTGCAGTTGCAGGCTTTCTCATACCTCTGGGCCTTTGCATGTGATGTTCCTGTTGTGAACAACAAGCTCTCTGACATCTAGATTTCTTGATCTAGCCACCTACTGCTCTCCATCAGCTCAATCTAGACTTTCCCTGCTGTGAGATTGAGTTGAATGTTATTTCCATGTGCTCCTCCTACCTGCCCCCTACGTGTTATTGTATTGAAAGTACAGTTACCCTGCCCTTATTCTTGGGCTCACTCTTTGAGGTTTTAGTTGCCTATGGTTAACTGTGGTCCAAAAATATTAAATGGAAAATTTTGGAAATAAATAGTTCATAAGTGTTCAGTTGCATGCCATTTTAAGAAATGCAGTGAAATCTAACTCTGTCCGGCCCCATCTCACCCATGATGTGAATTGTGCCTTTATCCAGCATGGCCACACTGTAGACATTCCCTGCTTGTGAGTTACTTGGTTGCTCACCCTGTTACGGTTATCAGATTGACTGTGGGAGCATCACAGTGCTGGTGCCCAAAGAACCCTTATTTTGTTTAATAACGGCCCCAAAGTGCAGGAGTAATGATGCTGGCATATTGCTATAATTGTTAATTGTTCTGTTTTATTGTTAACCCCTTGCTGTGCCTAAATTATGAATTAAACTTTATCATAGGTATGTTTTCTATAGGAAAAGACAGCATATATCGGGTTCAGTACTATCCCTGGTTTCAGGCATCCACTGAGGGTCTTGAAATGTATCCCCCGGGGATAAGGGGGACTACTATACTTGTTACTTGTCTCTTGCACTGGATAGTAAGTACTTTGAAGGAAGAAACAGTGTCTTGTGCCAGTTTTATATACAGTACCTAGCTAGTGTCAAATATAAAAGAATATGTGTGATGAAGAAAGGAAAGAAGGAGGGGAGGAGGGAGAGAAGCAGGGAAGGAAGGAAGGAGGGAAAGAAAATTGAAGGAAGGAAGGAGGGAAGGAAAATGGGAAGGAAAATGAAAGAAGGAAGGAAAGGAAGGAAGGAAGAAAAGGAGGGAGGGGCAATGGAAAGTATCAGAAGGGGGGGGGGTTGTAGAGAGAAGGAATTGGTGTTAACAGAGAACTTACTATTTATGCTACCAGTCTCTTTCATTAAATCTTCATGACAGCTCTTTGAAGCAGGAATTATTATCTCTAATTACAGATGAGGAAAGTGGGCCTCAGAGAGTTCAGCCCATTGTCAGGGATTTCACAGCTCGTAGGTTGTGGGACTGGGATTTGAATGCAGATCTGCCTGATCCCCAAACCTGACCCTGTGCTCCTTGTCCCATTTCTAGCCATATCGTGGGACAGATAGGATGTCATATAATCACCTGGTGTATTCACCATAGTCTTGATCAAGCCAG